>NW_023600993.1:76975095-77392595 GCF_014898055.3 Talpa occidentalis | reverse complement strand
GAGCAGCAGACTTCTCCCTCTCCTGCTGCTCCCCTTAGCAGTGTATTTCAGTAGATCTGCCTGTTCTGCTCCCCACTCTGTTTCTGGTGAATCTTCTCACCCCCTGCACCGCTGGCTTACACCCCAATTCTTCTATGCATAAATAAATAAATCTTTTAAAAAAAAAAAAAAGAATTAAGGGCCTCCCCGGTGGCGCAGCGTTTGAGCGCTGGGTGCAAAGCTGCCCGTAGCTTCTGCAGCGCCGGTTTGATCCCCGGCCTCCAGGAGAGGGTCCCACATGGCACGCAGACCTCTCCTGCTGCCCGCTGCTCCCCTCAGCAGTGTACTTCAGTCCTTCTGCCTGTTCTGCTCCCCTCTCTGGCTCTGCTGAATTCTCTCACCCTCCCACGCTTCTGACTGTACCCAGTGCTTGTTATAAATAAATAAATAAATCTTAAAAAAAAAAAAAAAAGAATGTACTCTTTGTTTAGGGCCATTTAAAAAAAATTAATTGGTAACTAAAAGGATCTTTAAAAAAAATCTTAATTAACTTGGCAATGGAGAAGCATACTTCTAGATAATCTGTGATGCAAAAGGAAATTAAAACCTGCCTAAGTGGTAATAAAAAAGAACTCCACAACAAAACTCACAGAACACATCAAAAGGTTTTCAGAGGAAAATTTATGGCCTTTATTGTCTTCATTATTAAGATAAAGAAAGCTGATGAGTAAAGTAATTTTTCATCTAAATGCAAAATATAAAAAGCAAATTAAACCATAGTTAAGAAAAGGAAATTTTAAAATATTTTAAATGGGAAAAAATAGAAGAAAGGAAACATGATTCCAAAAGCTTGTTCTTTGAAAACATGGGGACAATATACTATCTTATTATTCTGATAAAGGAAAAGAGAAAAAGTATAAATAAATGGAACAATGAATGAGAATGAGAATGAGATATGGCGGTGACACAAAAGAAATTAAGATCATCTGGAGAAAATACTATGTGTCGCTGGCTAGAGTTGTAAAGAATAATTTTTTTTAGCAAAATATTTCTAACTTTTTGTATTTCCTACTTTCTCAATTTTACTCTCCATTTTGCGTAACTCATTCTGATCAACAATCTTGTCTTGATGGACATTTTTTTTCTTTCGAGGATTCTTCTAGTTTCACTGGCTTAGTGTGGCTCTTCAAGGAGACTTCATTCCCTGTGGCTCAAATTCACTAATTGTGTATTTTGTATTTTGTATTTTCATTTTCATATCTTACTTACAAGTTCTTGGAGCATTTCTCTATGAGACCCGTATATGGCAGCCCTCTTAAATCTTTAATGTTTCAAAGCAATTTCACATTCTTTATAGCTGCAATCTTTTAAATATTAGATTGTGAAGAAAATGCTGCTACTTCAGGCAATAGTTTTATATGAGAAAAGTAAGGCAAATTGTTTTGACAAGCAGGCAGGAAGTTTTTCATTAGTTTTTAATTATCAAGGTGTTTCACACACACACAAACACATGCATGCATGCACATAGCGACACAATTACAAATACATTATCTCACTAGGAACATAAATCAGGATGATTTTCAATCTTAAGAGACAGAATTAAGTAAAAGGGCTTAACCCATAGCACAATTTTAAAAAATGAGTGACATTTATATAATTGGTTAAAGAAATAACTGATAGGAGTGAGGTGCTCTTTTTTTCTGGAATCTGGACCCCCCTTACGCAGACCACATACTTTTTTGCTTTTTTCAGAAAGTTAAAAATAATTTCATTTTCAAGATAGAAAAAATTCCGCTATAAGTAATATCAATCGTTCACTCTATCAGTAAGCATTCTCTATGTAACAAACTACCCCAAAACTAGTAGCCATGACACCAGCTAACTATTTGGTTAGAATTCTGTGAATCAGTGATTTGAGCTGGATTTGGCTGGGTTAGGAAATTTCCTGATCTCCCAAGGCCCCTCATTTTTTTTTGGTCACCGACGGTTGGTTATGGTCTCATATGTCTAGGGGTTTGGCTGGAACATCTGGACTGACTTGACTCTTGTCCATCTAGGCCCTAGACCTTCCTGCAGATCCAACGTTCTTGTTCACATGCAGCTAGACAGGCTTCCATGAGAGTCAAAGTGTGTGAAACCCACAGCGGCAATGGCTTAGAAATGGGTTGCTGCCATTCCTACTAAAATCTATTGGCTGAAGGCAGTCACGGGCCTGTTCAGATGCAAGGCATGGGAAATAGATTCCATTTGTCAATAGAAGAAGCTGTAGCAGGCACACTGCAGGATGCAGGATGGGGAGACATAGAGGGAAGCCCCAGCAACTTAAATCTTGTTTCTTCCTGTGGAGGCCTGGCTGGCCCACAGGAAAAACCCACAGTGTCCATTGTTGCGTGCTCTCACCCAGCCCTGTTGCAGTGTACGCTATCCCTCTTGTTTCCCCATCTCCCCCAGATTCACACATCAAGCCCTGTACCCCTAAATTTAAATTCCATGGGCAGATGTCAAGTTTTCCAAATGATGCTCCACAGCCTCCTCACTTAATTTATTCTCACAAGCAATTCTCTCCTATGAGAGTTTTACTGCCAACCTTTCTCCGTGTCTCTTCATCTTTATGACTCTATTTAAGAGTGATATGCAGAGCCTCTCCAGTGGTGCAGTGGATTGAGTGCAACACTGTGAAGCTGTCCGCAGCCTCTGCAGGGCCGGTTAGATCCCTGGCCAGTCAGGGAGATTCCCACATGGCACAGCAGACCTCTCCTGCCTCGTCCACTGCTCCCCTCAGCAGTGTACTTCAGTCCTTCTGCCTGTTCTGTTCCCTGCTCTGTCTCTGGTGAATTCTCTTACCTTCCAGCGCCTCCAGCTTGTACCCTAGTGCTTGTATAAATAAATAAATCTTTAAAAAAAATCTTTAAAAAAAAAAGTGATATGCTCAGGGTTGAAAACTGGTTTGATGGTTTTCGCAGTTTGGGTTCCCTAGAAGCAATGGGAGATGTGAATGCAAGAAGATTAATTAGGAAGGTGATTCTAAGAAACACAGATTGGCTTGCAGGGAGGAGAAATAAGGAGAAGGAGCCAATAAAGGATGTGTTTTTCCATGAAGTTACCACTATGGACAAAAAAATCTGGGTATCTGTGTATAACACAGGTCTCAGTAATTATCCCACCTATTGGATGAGGGAGCTAGGGCATTGATAAGCAAACCTATCTGTGTACAAACAACCATTTATACACCAACAACCATAGCAAATAATTGAGCAAGGAAGACAGGGTAGGAAGTTTAGCCCTTTTATCCATCGTGAAAGCTCCTGGCCCCCATACTTGTCCTGTGTGATAAATCCATCAGATTGCAAAACAGCAGGAAGTAATGACTTTAGCATAGAGCAATAGTTACAAAATGTCATCTCCTTAATCTCATCCTCTCTCAAAAATGTGTTTTTTATTCCTTCTGGCTGCCTCTATTATTTCTGCCAGTAATACATATTTCTATACCTGTTGTTCAGAAAGTTTCTAATCCTAGAATAAAGATGCATTGTCTCCTCCCTTTTCCTCCATCTGTATTCCCTATTATCATTAATTCTCTCCTGCCAATATGGTCTTCTCTGATATACGTCCTGCATCAACTAGGGTCTGGCCCATCACAGAGATTCAACAAGTGTTTCTGGTATAAATGAATTAATAAGTGAGTTTCATTATTCTTTACAATCATCTAGGGTATTTTCCATGACAATACCAGATACAAAAATATTCTTGAATTTCCTCTTCTCCATTCCCTTGAGAGGAACAGCTTCTCATTAAATGAAAGTTTGTATTAGTTTTAACCAGTTGTTTTTATCATGGAAGAAATTCAACCCGACACCTCCAATTTGTCATAGTCATTCTATTTCCTGCAACTTTAAAATTTTTTCCTAAAGGTCTATGCCTATCACTTTCCATTTTGTAAGTACAGATTACCATGAATTTTATGTATTGTGTTATAGGAATAAAGAATCTCATCTCTCTCTCTCCCCACCTCACATACAAATATAAAAGTTTAGTTATTCTTTTTTTTTTTATTTATGCATACAAGAACTGGTGTACAGTCCACAGGTACATGAGGTGAGAGGATTTGCCAGAGACAGAGTGGGAAACAGAACAGGCAGACTGACTGAAACACACTGCTGAGGGGAGCAGCGGGCAAGTCAGGAGAGGTTTGCTGCTCCATGTGGGTTGCCCCCCGGCTGGCGGGCATCGAACTTGTGCTGCAGTGGCTATGGATAGCTTCATAGGTTGCGTCTCAACCCCTTGTGCCACCAGGGAGGCCCCTACTTTCAGTTTTTGAGTGCTATCAACTTTCTGCTCCTTCTTTGGTCTTATCATCTGTTGTTTGATTTCTTATTATATGAGTTCCTTTGCTTTCTGCAATTTCTTTCAATGTGTAGACAATAATTCACTCAAAGGGCCTTCGTTGGCTACACAGAATGTTTCCCCTGAGCATTCTTCACCTGTCCTTTACAAATAACATTCATTTCAGCCTTTTGGAGAGTAAATGCCACAACTTATCTGCCTGCTTCACACTCTGTCCCTAGTGCCTAGAACAGAATGTGGCACATTGCCTGAGCTCAAATATTTGTTCAGTTAATATGGAATAAATCTCTGCCTGCTTTCCACGTGGGGACCTTTGACTTCTTCCTAATAATTGAATGAGGTTAACTCTCTTCCAACATTCAGTTTACAGACAAACACTCAGATAGTTTGACAGGATGGGAGTGTGTAGTGGATGATTAGGAGAATGCAGAGTGAAACAGGCTAGCCACAGTGTGAAAATAGTTGTTTTGCAATAATCTCCCACTAATTTTCTACATTTTTTTGCCCTAGGAATTTTTTATCAGCTTTAAATATCTCCCCCTCCCAGGAGAATATTCAGCTACTACCCCTCCACCCCCAACTGCTAGCATCATTCATTCTGCAACATGATTGTTGATAATGAGCTATGATGCTTTTGGCCCTGCCTTTCAAGAATCCACACACTGCCTTAGTTTTAGGTGAGTTCTCTAGGGGAAGAATGCAGGCCACAAAAAGGAAGAACAATAAAGATAGCACTTGCAAGCTGTCTCCACGGTAGACCCCTGCCTCACTGTTGTGCCAAGTCAAACATTTCAGGGACCTACTATCTTCTTTCTGTCTGACTCTCACAAGGTTCTATGTCTGTATCCTCCCCCCACAGCCCCATGTATTTACAAAGAATACTGTGTCCTGCTTTAAATGTGAGTGGTTCAGCATTCATTGTTGGCATCTAAATTAATTCAAATGTATCCATATTTAGCTAATATTCTTTATTTTCTGTAGTTTTGGGCTTCAGCAATCATCGTTGTGTCTAGTTTGGGGTTCTTCATTTTCTATCCTTTCTCCCCAGCCTCATGTTAGAAGGTTTCAAGGGGGAAATATGGAAAAAAGCCAAAACTTCACCTGCAAGTCTTATTGTTTATTTTAAAATACCTTTTTAATTACTGAGCTGCTCTAACTCCATTGCTCTGATGTCACAACTGAATTCTGTTTCCCTTGTCAGAAAATAGGAAAAGTAAATCAGTAAATAGAAGAACTTCATAGACTATTTTCACAGGAAATCTTGGAGTTTACTTTCTATTATCCTCAGCCATGCTCTTTGCTCAGCTCCAAAACCAGGGTCCCAGAAGTAACTTCTTGGCTTTGAAATTATAGTAGGTTTTAGCTTTGATTATTTCTCTTCTTTGTCCATATTACTCACATACTGACAAGTCAGAGATTGGAGGAAGGAGAAACTGAATCAATAGTTAATCACAGATCCATTCTAAAGTCTGAGGGTAGTCAAACAATCACATTACTGGATTGTGGAAGTGCCATTTCTCTTGGAGCCAACTTGTCTCCCAATGTCCATGTGCTTCAGAAAAATCCTTTGTCTGATGAGGACCAGATATGGAAAAAGTCCAAACACAGCAAATAGAGTATGTGTGTATTCAAGCCTCTGCCACAGAAGCAGTCAATGGTCCATGCAGGCAGACTTCCACTGCCCTCTCTGCCTCTACACCCATATTACATTAGAATGTTCACAGCTATTTCCAAGATACCAGGAATTTTGTAAGCAAAGGGTTCAAATATGTAAGTTGTTTCTTAAGGTGATTTCCACAGAGCACTGAGGTCCCATAAGGAGCTCTCATAGGACATATGGGGCACTTAGGACAAAGTTGAGTATGTGACCCTCCAGACTCTTCACCATTAGGTCAACCAATATAACTCTCATTTTTCTATTCTAAATTTGGGATTTTTTAATAATGCTGAGTTTTAAAAACAATTCTGCAGATAAAAAGGTTAAGAATTGCAACCCAGGTGATGCTGATGCATCAGTCTGTATACCACATAGCTCTTAAACTAAGGATCTGCATTTTTATTAAGAACTCTGTAGTAGTTGCTGGTATATTCAATTTCACTTAGTTTTTCTTTTGTATTTTTTCCTCTATCAATGCACTAGTCAATCCAATATCTACTTTCATCCCTCTAAGATTTGGGTGCCAGTGTTCTAAAACTTCTTTTGGACATGTAACTGGATGTAAGGGCACCAGGAATCAGAAGGGGTATTTTCCAATGATGGTCATAAGGACTGAATCAATACCCCACTCATTGAGTGGATTAATAGCAGTTGGCGAGGGTCATAATTAAAATCAGCTTTGTTCTAGCACTAGCATAATGTTCAAAGGTGTCTAGCAAGTGTGTGGTGCTCAGAATATTCAGGTTGGTAGAGAAGACATCTTTGGCCAGAATATCTCAAAACCAGCACAAAGTCAAAAACTCAAACACCAAAACATTTGAGCTCAACTCTTCTGCCTTGATTTACTCTTTAGGATATTTGGTATTTGCCCCCCCAACCCACCCCTATCACACATTTAAAATTATTGAACATCCCTAGATATTCTTTCTTAATACAAATATCAGCAACACTTACAGCCTTTAGCTGAAGTACTACAACATTCCTTGAAAAAAGTGTTCCAAATGATATGATTAAATAATAATTAAACAGTCTAAAATAGTTTCATGGTGCTAAAATTAAAAAAAAAAGCTGAAATCAAATGTTTATTATTAGCCAGCATGTGACAAATCTTTTCTTAATTGGAGATGGGGAGGTATGAGTGCATGTGTGTGTTTATCATGGCCATTAAACTTAATTTGCTGCTCACTGAATTGCAAAATTAAAGAAGAGTCACACCACACTCTTCATGTCAGCCAAATGCTGGGAGACTAAAATCACCCAAGATCTATTTGAACAGGTGCAGAGGGGTTTTTCTCTTCAGGGGATGGTTGTGGCAGCAAAAATGTCTTTCTTTCCCCCATTTCTAACCAGTGGAACTGAGTTTGTTGGGCCTCAACATCACTCAAAAGTGAATGTGGTGTCTTGGGGGATGATCGGGCAAGAGGCTGAGCATAAAGGTTAATTCAGGTAGACGCACACCCATATGCATGCACACACTTAGAAGCATCTAGGGAAAATGAGGTGTCACCTCAGGAGACCTCCGTCCTGCTCCCATGTTGTGAGCTGTAGCAGAGGACAGACAGTAAAATAGGAAAGGAATATGGTTTCCTAAAACCTGCTTTCGTACAGAACAGCAAATTTTTAACCACAGTGAAAGGGCATCCGCAAATAAAGTGTTTGTGAGTGGTTGGTGTGTCTTTAAGTATACATATATAAAAATAGAAAACATATTTTAGGTTTTTTAAGTTTGTGCATATATAAAAATACTTTAAAATTCTGGCATATGTATATTTTTATCAAGACATGAAACATCCCTCTGGTTTTAAATACTTCCCAGTAGTGTCAAATTGTAAATGACTGAAACTGCTGCCTGTCTTAGTTTATCAAGAACCAGCACACGTGTCAGTTATCCAGAGAAAACTCAGTTCAGGTCTTGGCTGCCTGAAGAGCTTCTCCCACCAGAATTTGGAAGCCCCAAATAGAGCCAGAATGAATATCCTCATTCAAGATATTGAAAGTGCCACCTGCATTACATAATTTGAATGGCATGCAAATATTTTAAATACCTTTGTTTTATTTTTCTGAGTAATCTCTTTAAGCAGGTATGGAGGTTTCCCTTCAGAGGGAAACATAATCACTGAACATGCTAGCTTTGTAAAAACACTTTCTCTGTCCCTGTTGTCAAGATGAAAGTGTGGAATCAAAAGGAGAAGTGACGGTTTTGATAGGGAAAGATGATAATAAAGAATACCTGGCCACTAGCAACTGTATCCTCATTCAGTTGTACTTAAGCCTCTGACACAAGCTTATCTAAACCACATAGCTTTTTCTCTTCTCAGCAATATTGTCCAGTTTTCAAATTCATCAATAAATATAGAAGTTGTGAAGTAGATGCTAACCATGCAGCAAAGCTTCAACAGACAAATAGCAGTGTATCAAGTCTTTTGAGGTCACTTTCTGTCTATTTCCTTTCCATCTTCCCTACCGCCACATCCACCACCCTCATCTACGTCATTACCACTTACAGCAACTTTACCAAAGGTCTCCCAATATTTATTTTTTCCCCATCCCATCCCATTTTCACAAAGTAACAAGAATGATTTTTTTTCCCCCCAAGGTGTGAATCTGACCACAACAACTCACTATTTAAAACTCTTCTTGAGGGGCCTCACTGGTGGCGCAAAGGGTTAAGCACCACACTATGAAGCAATCTGCAGGGAGCAACCCACATGGAGCTGCAGACCTCTCCTGACTCGCCCGCTGCTCCCCTCAGCAGTGTACTTCAGTCAGTCTGCCTGTTCTGTTCCCCACTCTGTCTCTGGTGAATCCTCTCACCCCCCGCATCTCTGGCCTGTACTCCAGATCGTTTGTTTTTTGTTTTTTTTTTAAAGATTTATTTATTTTATTTATACAAGCACTGGGTACAGTCAGAAGTGCAGGAGGGTGACAGAATTCACCAGAGCGGGGAACAGAACAGGCAGACTGACGAAATACACTGCTAAGGGGAGCAGCGGGCACAGCAGGAGAGATCTGCGCACCATGTGGGACCCTCCCCAGCGGCCAGGGATCCAACTGGCGCTGCAGAGGCTGTGGGCAGCTTCACAGCCCAGCGCTCAACTGCTGCGCCACCAGGGGAGGCTCTGTACTCCAGATCTTGTATGCAAAAATAAATAAATCTTGATTCCTGTTATGAGTGAGATCATCCAGTATTTTTCTTTTTTTTTCTGGCTTATTTCTCTGAGCATGATCCCTTCCAGCTCCATCCATGTTGCTGCAAATTGCATGTGTTTATATTTTTTGAATGCTGAGTAATATTCCATGGTGTATATGTACCACATCTTCTTGATCCAGTCATCTATTTTTCGGCATTTGGGTTGTTTCCAAAGCTTAGCTATTGCAAACTGTGCTATACCTAAATATGGACCAGGAAAAAGAATAACTATAAGAAAGGAAAAAATCAAAATCAACAAACAACTATGAGCCAGACACACTCTTTGGGCGGGGAGGGAAGGAGGTATTGGTGTCAAAATCGGGGTTGCAATTGTATGGGGAATATAAAAATAAAAATAAATACATAAATACACAAATCTTTAAAAAAAAAAAGCAACTCTTCTTGAATAGTTTTATATTTCCATAGGGCAGGAAATAGACTTCTAAATGACCACAGACCCCAAGGGTTCGCACTCCTCCAGCCTCACTCCAGCATTGTGCTTCCTCATCCTTACCTGCTCACCATGAGCTCTCTTTTCCAGTGTGTTTGCCCTCTTACCTCCATTATTTATTACCCCATTTTTGATATTCAAATCTCAATTCTCAGTTTCTGGTTTTTCTAATTAGGTCAATATCTGCTTTAAAAATTAATTGGTTCCTTAAAGATAATCACTGCAGTTGGAATGCCCATTGGTTTTGCATGCTCTATAATTGATGTGCATCTCTGCTACCATATTGTGAGTAGCAAGTGAGTAGACAAAAAGCATATTTTATTAATTTTTTGGGCACATAGCTTGCCTACATTTCCCAGTCCATTGTGCATGTCCATAAATGAATTATAGCCAAAGAAATTTGGACAGAAACAGTGTGGACGATTTCAAGAGTAAATCACTATAAAATTCTCATGCAGAATGCTCTTTACTGGGGGCCTCCCTGGTGGCACAAGGGGTTAAACCTCAGCACTATGAAGCTATGGGAAGCCACCACAGCACGAGTTCAATTCCTGGCCAGCACATCCACATGGCACAGCAGACCTCTCCTGTCTTACCTGCTGATCCCCTCAGCAGCGTATTTCAGTCAATTCACCTGTTCTGCTCCCTACTCTGTCTCTGGTGAATTCTCTCACCCCCTGCACCTCTAGCCTATACCTCAGTTCTTATATGCATAAATAAATAAAAATCTTTAAAAGAAAAAAGAATGCTCTGAATCTTTTTTCTTAAACTGACTGAATCAGAGGAGAGTACAAAGGTCTTGGCAGTCATACTTTGAAGGTGGGAACCTGACTGACAAGCAGGATGAAATTTACCCAACCCAAGACATCCATGTTGGGCTTCTTGTTTATTGAATCATGGAGTTTGGGGAGTTTATTTGTTGTAGTATTTAGCATTGCTCTATTAAAACATGATTCTATTCTCCATGCCTAGCACAATAGCTAACACAGTAGATAATCAATAAATACTCAATAAATCGAAACGTTACTTCTTAGTATATGGACGTACTTGGGAATTGGTTTTGGGGGTTGGGTATCTTCATTTGGTCAAGATTTTTAAGAACAATGTCATTTTGCTCAGACTATCTGAAGAAGAGAGTGTTCACACAACAAAAAGATTCATTCTTAATTTTTTCAATGTATTTGAGAAAGGATGCATGTGTGCCCAAATTTAATGACAGCCAATGAGGTATAGAGCACTAGTTTTAACCTCTACAGTTTCTATGTAAGCCCACTTGGACATTTCTATGAAATTGCATTGCAGAATGGAAGTTGATGAGGCTGTAGAACTAAGCAAACCTGAATGTGAATTTGTCTAATACAAGCATGGATTGTGTAACCCTCGGTAAGACCTATAACCACTTCAAACTTCAGTTCCTCCTCTACAATGGGAATAATAATAAGAATACTTGATATAATATATGTAAAGCATCTGCCAATGATGAAACATTTTTGCAATTCAAAGTGTGGTGGCACTGATAATGATGATGGTGCCAATCAGCAGCAGCAGCCTCTCTGGCAGCAACTGTAAAATAAGTGGACATTGATTTCTGGGGCTAGAAAGCTCATGAGTCAAAAGATACAAATGTAGTAGGCTTGTCTGAAATATGCATTAAAGAAAACTTCCTTCTATTTTTAAATTACTTTTTTTGTAATATTACTACTTAATTTTTTTTATCATATGAAGGAAGAAGCAAATAAAATTCTCAGCACCCAAAGAAAATTGATACTAAGATGTCAATGCATCTATGTCAAGATTTTGCTCTTCTACTTTCTGACAAAATGTAAGCATGGGGATATTCAAATCTCAATTCTCAGTTTCCGGTTTTTCAATATTAAGAAAATGGGAAATTGGGGTTTAATTCTTAAGAACCAAAGTTTTGATATCAGATTTCCTGTTTGTGCATCCTGGCCTGACCACCACTATCTGTGGGAAATTTGTTATGACTTTCTAAGTCTCAGTATCTTTACATGTAAATGTGGCAAATAATTTTCTAACTTCATAAAATTATTATGTAAATTAAATGATGCCTTATATATAACATGTTTAGACTAGTCTCAAACATAACAGAAGTATTAATTAAATGTTGGTTATAATAATAATGATTATGATGATGATAGTGATTTGTGTGTGTGTCTATTTTTTCTAGAAGAAATGCAAGAAGAAAACAGAAGCCAACACTGTAACACATTATTTTGAACAAGGCCTGTGATTTTTTTTTAAGTATATAATTCTAATGAGCTAAACCAACCTATATATAATCCCTTGATTCTTTCACAATTTTAATTTTGAAAAGTACTCTAGGTTCTCCTAGAGTAAATATACTTCTATTTCACATATAGATTTCTATTTCACAGATTTGCTCTATGTGTTCCTGACACCAGTACCACACCATTTAAAATGTTTTGGCTTCATTATGCATATTTGTATATGTATATATGTTATTCAGTTTTTCCAAAATAATGTTGGAATTATTATCTCTTCATTCTTGCAAATAAATCTTGCAGGTAAATTTTAGGGTTTTTACAGAGTCTAAGCTGATTTGGCACTATTGTATAATTGCCCTAGTGCTAAGAATGATTTTGGAATGAGTTGAAATATTATGATACTGAGTCTTTCCTTGTAGAACTTAGGATATGTTTCATTTATTCAATTATCTTTTGTTATTTATCTTAGACTTTTTAATATTCATTTTTAAAAATGAAGCTGTATATTTCTTGTTTATCTCTGTTAGTTTCTATTTTTATTGACACTGTGAATGGGAACTGTTTTAGCACATTTTATTTCCTAACAAGCTATTTTTGTTCTAGGAGAAAGCTAGAGGTTTGAACCAATTGACTTTGTACCTAAGAAAATTATTTCAATAAGTTCAATTATTTATTCATCAATGTTCTGGGATTTCTGAGATGGACAATTACATCATGTAAAATAATAATAATAATAATTGGGTCTCCCCTTCACCAATGATTCATTACTGATTTATGTTTGCTTTCTTAATTACAGTTACTAGAATATCTTCTTTAAAAAGGTAAATTATGGCAGAAATAAAAAAACATGTTATCTGTGGTTCCCCTAATTCTATAGGTGGTATTGTAGTACTTTAGCATTAAGATGAGTGAATATAAACTTTCTTGGTTTGATAAAAAAATTTAACAATCTGAAAGATTTATTCTTCTAATACTATCATTTAGGGTTAATTTTTCAAGTTGAAGTGTGCTAAAATCTATCAAATGTTGCTAACTATTAAAAAAATCAAACTAATAAACAAGTAGATTATATTAATGTTTCTTAATATGGAAATATTTTCATATTCCTAGAATAAAACTTTCTTAGTAAATTTGTATTACTATTATAATTTCCTAGTTTGATTCATGAGAGTACTTAGTTTTTGCACCTACATTTTTAAATGTGGTGCTACTATTGTGTGTGTGTGTGTGTGTGTGTTTAATAAGGTTTTAGGATCAGGGATGTGTTTACCGTAAGGGTCTGCAGCCCCCACTTTTTCTCTCACATACACATTGTATTGTTGGAGCCAGTCTGTGCATTGATCTATTACAGATTCAGATCAGTATCTTTAATTCAATGTTTTCATTCAAACGCTGTGTTTAAAAGTACTGTTTTGTCTAATTGATCTCAGAAAGACTGGTGTGTTAAAACAACTTATTATAATTTTTAATAATCTTTTTCTATATTATTGGATTCATATCATTACTGAGAGCTATTGTTTTCTCAATGACTAGTAATGATTCTAGCAGATTCCTTTCATCCTAAGGTGTTTTTCACCTTGAATGTTTTCTTTGATAGTAAATAACTGATACCCTTGCTCGTTGCTTTTTATTCATATTTTCATGATACAGTTCTCCATATTTTTATATTTTTAGTCAGTCTTCATACCACTTTTCTTTCCAATTTGGGTCTCTTGTAAATGAGATACAGCTATAATCCCAAGCTCTTAAAGAGAAGAGTCTCTTCAGTCTAGAATAAATAAAAACAACTAATATGAAAATGACACCTTAGAGACTCAAATTATAGGAGAATATTTATCGAAGTTTACATGCAGAATATCTCTTATAAACCTAGAAGTGCATTAACATTCCATTTCACCTTCTGAAATTGAATTTATTTTCTGGTCATTTTTACCTTAAATATTTTTAATATCTATTTTTCCTTTATTTCCCATCAAGTATTAACTTAAAGATGACCTGGTTAGGTCTATTTTGAATGGCCCTGGACTGTCAAGACAGTGAATTTTGAGCTCCCTCTTCTGTTCTCTTGGCAGCCTAGAGTCTTTGGACTGTCAGCTGTTTCTAAGGAAAGTCAGGCCACTCTTCCTCCCCTAGCTTGGCCAAAAGGAAAATGACATGATTGAGACCAGCAGCACCCTTTATTTGTGCTGCCTTTCTTCCTTAGAAGAGAAACTTGACATCTGGGCCTAGAAGGAAGGTTCTGGAGAGACAATATCAAGTAGACTTAGAAAGAAGCATGTCTTAGTGTGTACCTTGGGTAAATTATTTAACATCTTTGTGACATATTGTTTTCATCAGTCAAAATAAAGATAATAATCTCTATTTCATAGAATTATTAGAGGCTTACATATTAAAATCGACTACATTTAATGCAAAGGCTGGCACTTCATCAGCGTTGCGTAGAATGGTATTGCTGATGATTCTTTTTCTAATCTGTTTATTTCTCTTCTCATTTTGATTGCAGAAACATTTGTTCCCATGTTTTCTTTCCTCTCTTTTATCTTTTTGTTTCTCTAATTTTTAATTAGTCATTTATGAGTTTAAAGAAAACACATAAATTTTAGATAGAATGGTTTGGAAAAAAGTATCTATTGCATACACACACACACACACACACACACACACACACACACACACACACACCCTTCTACAACATAACCAAGAAAGCATTGTCATTGGAGTGAGGTCAATACAAGTTCACTTGTGAACCACTTCCCATGTATATAACTATTGGTTATTATTTCATCCTATGAAAACTGCAAATGTACCCATAGTCCCTGCTCTATATTACAGCTCAACAGTTTAACTGCTCTGAGCCTGAATTTCCTCATCTGGAAAACAGGAATGCTAATGATATTGATTTCACAGTGATGATGTGAGAGTTAAGTAAGTCAATAAATGGGAAATTGACTATCGTATACAAGATACTCAATAAATATTGGTTAGCTGTTTTGTTTTTAAAGCAAAGGTAGTGTTTCTTATTTTATAATCATCTAATGAGGCTTCAGTGAGCTAATACCTAAGAGATTCTGCATAGAGAAGGAATTCTAAAACTTCTAGTTTCTCCTTTCCCTTCCTTCCTTTTGAGGTCAGTGGGAAAAAAAAAATCCTTTCACCATTGGTGAGCATGCCAGAATTCCACTGTTTCTTCTTTGTTTTGGGTTCTAAGGCCTGCTAAACCATTAATTCTCCTACAAGACATACTTGTGAATAAGTATGTATACCTTCTATAGGGTATCAGGGTGGAAGAGATTTATAAGCATATTTTTAGGATATATGTTTAGGGATTTGCATGAGAAAAGAAGCAGAAGAAAGTTACAAGTAGTGATTACTAGAGGGCAATTGGAAGGGGAGCCACAAAACCATGAGGGGATGTATTGAAGGTGAATAAAATGTTCCCTACTTCATAGATTTGCCCATATTTTATCCACTATAAAATTACCCTCCAGGACCTCCCTGGTGGTGCAAGGGGTTAAGACACAGCACTGCGAGGCTGTACGAACCCAATACAGCATGAGCTCGATCCTCGGTCAGCGAGCTAACACACATGGTGCAGCAGACCTCTCCTGTCTTGCCTGCTGCTCCCCTTAGCAGTGTATTTCAGTAGATTTGTCTGTTATGCTCCCCTACTCTGTCTGGTGAATCTTCTCAACCCCTGCACCTCTGGGCTTCATCCCAGCTCTTGTATTCACAAATAAATCTAAATTCATTTAAATAAACAAACAAACAAACAAATAAATGGACCCTCCACTATACACAGAGGTATATTAATGGGTCTCATCCCAGGAAAAGAGAAGTTCACACTTTCTTACCTTTCTCTTTAATAAATTTCAGCTTTAGAAACTGGTGAAGCAAAAATGGACTGTCTTGCTCTCCATCTCTTTATGTCTAATTTAAGATTTTAGAGTATATCCCTGTGAAGTTTACCTCAGAGAAGATGGGACAAAATTAATGTTTGGTTCAAAAGTTCCAAAATGAAAGATGAAATTACTCACAGTTTTAACGAGTGGTTTCATGGACTATCTCCCCCAGAATTGATAAGAAAGAGAAAAAAAGAAAGTAGAAATATATTTCATTAAAAAAAATTTTCCTAGGGGCATCCCTGGTAGCTCAGGCAGTTGAGCGCAGCACTGTGAAGCTGTCGGCAGCCTCTGCAGTGCCAGTTTGATTCCCGCCAGCCGTGGAGCAACCCACATGGCAAAGAGACCTCTCCTGTCTCGCCCACTGCTCCCCTCAGCAGTGCATTTCATCAGTCTACATGTTCTGCTCCCCGCTCTGTCTCGGGTGAATCCTCTCACCCTCCCCCACATCTGGCCTGTACCCTGGTTCTTGTATAAATAAATCTTTAAAAAAAAAAACAACAAACTTTTCCTATCCCCAAAATCAATAAAACAAGGTATTTTAAGTGAGTTTTTTTAGGTCATTCTCACACATACATGATATAAAGGAGAGGAGGAAGTCTGTATTGTTGAAAATCCAGGGAAAGAATAAATAATTCTAACAAAAGCAACAACAACAACAACAAAAATAGAAAAACCTTCTTATGTTTTCAGATATCTACATGAGGTGCTCTGTTCTTTTTGAAAATTTAGATGTAGACTATTTAATTCCATGTTTATATATGACACAGTGTAGGGAACACATATAATTTTCCAGGTGTATTTACATGTATGACAATACCTACAATCCAGCAGTGAATTCCTCTCACACTATGTCAAAGGAACAATGACTGAGATTTCTTATTCTGTGGATTTCAATCATCTCTTCACTTATGCCATGTTACTGAAATCTCATTGTTACACTCAGAATTTGTCTTCTCCTAGGAATCACTTTTAAAGCATTTCACTGCCTGTGACAAGACAGAGTAAGTAAAATACTGATGAGTTTGGATTTCTTTCCCTAGTGTCTCAGCTTTTCTATTCTATAGTTTGGCATTCCATTCCTCTATTATATCAATTGCCATATTAGAAACTTGATATGACTGACAAGGCATTTCTTACAACTTAAATTCAGTCTTTAATCACTTATCACTTTTAAAATATTGAAGTGTGTAATTAGGAAAAATTCAGAAAGCTCTTGAAAACTTCACGTAATGATAAATCCATATCTTAGTAGTGAGTCTGTCAAATGTTATTACCTCATTCCCCGTACTAATACTAGAAGGAGGAGACAATTCTAATACATTCAGAAACAGTACTTCAGACTAAAGTATGAGATAAATGTCTTATTTTGTTTGTTCTTTCTTATTTTACACGTTTCCTTCTCTTTTTCCTGAAAGATGCTATTGAATAGAAAAAATGATCATCTTCAAAGTTCTCACTTAAAAGTAATCATGGAAGATTTCCTGACCTGGAATAAAGTTTTACATAAGAATAATCTTTTTTTTAAAGATTTATTTATTTATTTATTTATTTATTTATTTATTTATTTATTTGTTTGTTTATTTATACAAGCACTGGGTAGAGTCAGAAGCGTGGGAGAGTGAAAGAATTCACCAGAGCCAGAGCGGGGAGCAGAACAGGCAGACTGACGAAATACACTGCTGAGGGGAGCAGCGGGCACGGCAGGAGAGGTCTGCGCGCCATGTGGGACCCTCTCGGGTGGCCGGGGATTGAACTGGCACTGCAAAGGCTGTGGGCAGCTTCGTAGCCGAGCGCTCAACCCCTGCACCACCAGGGGAGGCCCAAGAATAATCATTTCTTTATCAAAAAATTAAAAAGATTTTTGCACAATGTATGCGTTTTCATTTTGGTTATATTCCCTGTACTATATCCACCCCCTTTATCTTGGCCCTAATCCCTCCTCTCCTCCCCCCCATTAGTGTTTCTCTGGTTTATGGTTCCTTGTTGATTTTTATTTTTTCTTTATTATAAAAATGATGCAAGAATTATATAAAATAAAATAAAATATTAAAAAGATTTAAAAAATTTATTTTAAGTCTATTAAATCTAGACTAATTAATATTCAAATTTGGTGTACTAGAACAAAATTATCAGTAACACACCCCAACATTTTGCATTCATGAATTTGCTTTAAGAAATCCCAGGGATAGGACTATGAACAAGAGACAATACTAAGCATAGATTTATTTTTTCAGTTAGTAGGTTTCCTAAATAAGTCATTCTAAGTCATTCTGTAGAGTGAGGATTTCACATTAATGAGAAAGATGACATAATTATTTGCTTTTATTTCTGAATCAGAGCATGCTCAATAAGGCAAAGAGATGGCATATTAAATTTATATCTATTAATGATATTCACAAGATATATACGTATGATGTTTCTCCTAGAGGGTGAGAGATTCAGAATAGCTACCTTCCAAAGAAACTATGTGTTTTTTGTAGTATGCTTCTTTTGCCTTCTTCCAATCTTTAAATTTACTTAAAAACTGATGTGGGATTTAATGCTTCTACAAGGAGAAAAACCTGCATTCACAAACCGAGACATATGACATAAAATGCATTAAAAACATTATACAAATATAATATGCCAGAGTTAGCAGAAAAGTCTGCTTTGGGAAAAACTTCTAATATGAATAAAATTGTTGTTTGTCACTTTTATTTTACCAGAAGGCAAATTAGTCATTGCATAGCCTGTTCTATTTTTTTTTTTTTTCTTGAAATCAGGTCATTTAATCCCTTCTGGGATGTATTCAGAATGAGAGCCTATATTTTCCTCTCAGATTAATCTGGAGAGAATTTTGAGTTGCAGGTCTTCATATAATAGGGCATATGGAAATGGAGTCTAAAGTGTCTGACACTTTTAATGATATAACTTCATTCACAATGGCATTACTTGTGAATATAATTTAAATGAAAATTATAGGCAAACGAAATCCCCATATGACCTCAGCAGCCCTAAAATTATATTCCTGTAATGTGCTTCATACTTCCTATACCCTAAACACAGCTGGTAACCTCTAAATGCCAGCATATGTGAATGAAAACCTACTTCTAAGCATAATATATCATCTGTTCCTAGGATATAACAGTTATTATTTCTTCTTCTTGGACAAGATTCCATGTCTAATAATATTTATGATTTAAAGTTAGAACTAGTTAAATACAGGAAATTCAAAATTTTTGCTGGTCAGCCAGCTCTGTATTCACCACCTATTGAGTATTCTTTATGTTTCTAAATATATTGGTACACTCTGAGGAGGTAGAGTTAGGTAGTTTCACTTCCCTGACTTAAAAGGTGAACACCTCTTGCAAATTTATTGACCTGCTATGATCTCTAAGTGAAATTTGCAAGATATAATATTCACTGCTTTCATAAAATTCTAAATGTGGATTTGAATACTGGTTAGTGCCCCAATCACATAAGAAAATAAGTGATTTAGGGAAAATAAACACTCAGGATAGCCAGACAGAAAGACAGAGTGAGCAATAATTCTCAAATATTCTGTAGTAAAAGACCAATTTATTTTGTTTTTAATTTTCAATATGTCAAGGATGGAAACTTTTGTGAAATAAAAGTCTCTCACAGAAAGTAAAATAAAAATAAGCAAATATGTACTAACTAAAAGCCCAGAATTCTATGATTACATTCAACAGTCAAATTATATTGCAATGAATATGGCCAGAAAAAACATAACAGGGAAAATTTGTAGAGAGGTTTCTAAATGCTTACTCTCAAGCTCTGCACTTTTCTCATCACAAACTGGCACAAGTCCATGAACCATACTTTGAGAAGCACAGTGATAGTACAAATATTCTTGCCTTGCTTTTCTCCTTATTTCATATTTGGAACATATCAACATTTCTAAACAGTGTGCTAGCAACAGCACTGTAGGAAGGCAATCATTGTAGTAAAGCAAACTACAAACAAGTTTGTAGCTGGGGATCACACTGGGAGACTGGGGAAGCTGGCATGTCATAGGGAAATATAACATGTGGTTCTTCCAGGAGACTTCAGGAAAAGAAATTATCCTGAGAGTGCTGGTGTAACGCTGAAAATGTCAGACTCTCCCAACCCCATGTTTCTGCATACTGTATTCACATTGTCTGCAATGCATTTCTTCTTCTAATTAACCCATTCCCATCTTTTAAAAGTAATCTTGATCACCATATCTATTCTAGCCCCTCTGCTTCTTTTTTTAAAAAAAGATTTCTTTTTATTTATGCATATAAGAACTAGGATAGGCCAGAGGTAGAGGGGACAGAGGCTGAAGGGAGCAGTGGGTGAGACAGGAGAGGTCTGCTGCACCATGTGGGCTAGCTCCCTGGCCAGGGATCGAACTCAGGCCACAGTGACTGGGGATAGCTTTATAGCCCTGAGACTGAACCCCTCAGCCACCAGGGAGGGCCCAGCCCCTGTGCTTCTGTGTCATATGTTTCTCTTTGCCACAGCATCTATTACACTGTATCAGAATTGCCTCATTTTTAAAAAAAGATTTATTTATTTAAACATACAAGAACCGGTATAGACCAGGGGTGTGTATGGGTGTGTGTGTGAGAGAGAGAGAGGATTCACCAGAGACAGAGTAGGGAGGAGAACAGGAGGATTTACTGAAATACACTGCCAAGGGGAGAAGAGGGAGAGACAGGAGAGGTCTGCTGCGCCATGTGGGTAGCTCCCTGGCTGGCTGGGGGTCAGACCTGTGCTGCAGAGGCTGCAGACAGCTTCATTGTGCTGTGCTTAACCCTTTGCGCCACCAGGGAGGCCCCAGAATTATCTCATTTTGTTCTCGACCTTCTCTATTAGAGTGTCAAAATATTAGAGCAGGAGCTGGGTTATATTCATTGTTGGCCAACAGGATCTCCCACTCTGTATGGCACATGTAATAACTTGTCAGAATAAATGTGTCCAATTTCAGAAAAGGATATCATATAAGGAAAAGAAGGAAAGAACAATGGTTCTGAGCAATGTACCTGATTTCAGATAATCATTTGGTCCATTTCATGGAGCAGCAGACCTCTCCTGTCTCGTCGATGCTCTCCTCAGCAGTGTATTTCAGTAGATCTTCCTGTTCTGCTCCCCATTCTGTCTCTGGTGAATTCTCTCACCCTCCACACCTCTGGCCTGTACCCCAGTTCTTGCATGCACACATAAATAAAATCTTTTTTTTTTTTTAGAGTGATCCAAACAGAAGAGATCCAAACAATTGCTGCAACCACATAATTTCAGATAGTTCCAATTCCGAGTACATGGGAGACAAAGATCCACCTGGTCTGTGACTATTTTCTTATGTATTATTCTTTGCTTCTTTTCTCTCATGACTTTTTCTGCCTTCTGTGAGTTAATTCAGATTCTATTTTCTCCCTTAGCATATCAACTATACTTCTTAGGAATTTTTTAGTGGTTACCCTGGGGTTTTCTATACATATTCAACAAAATTTAGTCCACGTGCAAATAAGACAATAAGGCCTCATGGACAGTGCAGTCCCTGATGAAGAGAATTCTCGATTCCCTCCTTCTACTCTTATAACATTGATGCCATTCATCTCACTTCTCACCAACTATAATCACCTAATTAAAAAAAGATGTGGTTCTTACCCTAAAGAAATGTAAGCCATTAAGAAAGGAAAGCATCACAAACTCCTTAATGAAGTGTTTCCTCACTGTGATCATGGATTAGTGGGTAGGGAGGGAGAGAGGGAGGTGCACAGTCCTGGAAGGAGGTACTGGAGAGCAGACACAATGCTGTCCACCGGCACAGGCACGGTGAGATGGAAAGAGAAGTGAAGATGAAGGTGCCCCTCCCCAAGCCCCCCCAGCCGCCGTGTGACTATGTGATACACAAGTTAGTGTGTTCTGCTGGCTTTTTTGGGCCAGAACTCTTCTGTGGTTTTATGTGATCCCTAAAGGGATTCAGGTCCATGAGCATGTAAATAATTGGTACCGCTATGTTTTTCTACTTCTCCATATGGTACATAGCTCAAAGGGAAGTGCTAGGAAGGAAAATTAAGTGTCAGATCAAGACTTGGATACGTTTTATGACAGCATTATACCAAATAAACAAACATAAATTTAAAAGACATCCACTTTAACCAAAAAAAAATTCCAATCAACCTGTGAAGTAGAAACATCATAATTTACTGATTTTTCAATTTTGATGTTTAGTTAAACATGCACCTTTTATATGCATGTGTGTAGGAGTTTATTTTGTATATAAAGATGTCGCCAAGTTATCTTCCTGAATAGAAAAAATATTTTATACAGTTTATGAATAGGGATTTTTTTGTTTGCAAGCATCAGAAACCCATCTCTGTCCTGGTGTGGCTGGAGCTGGGTGCTTTAATGCAGCTATCAGGAATTGTTCCCTGTGCATCTCTCTGCTGTCTGTGTTCTCTCTATCCTTGGGCACTCTATAATGAGGGGGCAAAAGCATCCATCCTTCTGCAGGTCCAGGGCTCCATTTAACCAGCTGATCATCCCTTATCGAAAAGAAACTCTTGGGCCTCCCTTGTGGCGTAGGGGTTAAGTCTCAGAGCTATCACAACAGCCTGAGTTCAATCCCCAGCCAGAGAGCTAACAAACATGGTGCAGCAGACTCCTCCTGTCTCACCTGCTGCTCCCCTCAGCAGTGTATTTCCATAGATCTACCAGTTCTGTTCCCCACTCTGTCTCTGGTGAATCCTCTCACCCCCCTCACTTCTGGCTTCCACCCCAGTTCTTCTATGCAAAAATAAATAAATAAGTGGTTAAGAAAAAAAAAAAAAAACCCTTATTCAATAGTTCAATCTCTGTGGCCAGCAAATGGAATATCCTGAACTAGAGGATGGCATGGAGGGTCCGCACAGCTGACCCACCTGCATTGCAAGTAATGGAGGGGTGTTCCCCAAAATTAGTAAGCTGGAGCATCAGATGCCAAGCTGGCAAAAACACAGATTGTCCACTATAGACTATGGCAATGTGTTTGTGCCAGCTCCTAGCCCAGGACCTAGGGGAGAAAAGCTTTCAGGAAATGCATATTGAACTATTAGAGAAATGATGCAAAAAAGAACATGTTAGGCACTCAGAAAGTTGCTCCTGATTTTTTCTTTACTTCCCACCATAGCACTGCCAAGACAGTATCATTTCCATGTTGCAGATGTAGAAATCGAGAGATTGTGAGTTTAAATGATTCATCCAAGCAGACCGAATGAAAATGTAGTAGAGTGAAGATTCAGAGCCAGGTGGGTTTCCCTGTAGAGCATATGCTGTTTCTTTTTTAGGTGTATTTATTGAATTTTTAAGATGCTTTGTTCCTCATCACCATCATTTACATCCCCTTGTCCTTTTCCTCACTCCCTCTTAACCTCAGAGCCCTAGGGATGTGTATTGTGTTGATGTCCTGTAGTTTAAAAAGTGTCTTCCATTATTGAATTTTCTGTTACACAAATGTTCAGCATTTGTTTTTGTCATCCTGATTTATTTTGCTGCATATAACTTTTACAAAATCCCTTCATTTCGTTGAAAATAGCTATATTCAATCCTTTCTCTTAATATTCCATGGTCTGGATGAGAATTTAGAGGGAAGCTACATACTTCTGCAGCAGATTTTTAAAGAAATCATGAGTGTGACGCTTTATTGGAGTGTAGAAAGGTGTTTTCTTCTAAGAAAGTTAAACTTGCTGATCACAACCTTTACCAAACCCATAAAACTCACAGCCTTTGCCTGAACCTATCCAGTGCAAGCTCTTCACTGTATTCAAAAGGTAGGAAAACACCATTGAAGATTTTTTATTATTGTTTCAGTTTCTTTGTGATTTATTTGTTTAGGTTATATGTTTCTTCTGGTTTGGTCTTGGTAGATTATGTTGCTCTAAAAATATATCCATTTTTCCAAGGTTATCAAATTTATTGGCATATAGTTGTTTATAGTGATCTGTTATAATTATTTGTATTCTTATGCTATTTGCAGTGATATTTCCTCTTTTACTTATGGCTATGATCATTAACTTTTTCCCTTTTCTTTTTTTTATTAGCATAGCTAGGAGTATGTCTATTTTGCTTATCATCTCAAAGAACCAGCTCTGATTTCATTGTGGGTTTGTTTTTGTTTTTGTTTTTTGTACAGTCTTTTTGATCCTATTTCATTTATTTCTGCTTTTATTTTTTAATATTTCCTTCTTTCAACTAACTTTATGCTTTATTATTTCCTCTTTTTCAAGTTGCTTCAGTTGTGATATTAGGTAGTTTATTTGGTGTTTTTTCTTGCTTTTTAATGTAAACTTGTAATTATCTTCTCCCTTAAGACCACTTTTGCTTTATCCCACAGATTCCAGTAATTTATATTACCATTTTCATTCTTCTCAAGGTGTTTTTTTAATTTCCACTTTGATTTTCTCTTTTATCTAATTGCTATTAAGCAGGATGTTGTTTCACAGCCATGTGTTCATATTTTTCTGGTGTTTTTTTTTTTTAAGTTGATTTCTATTTTTATGGCATTGTGGTCAGAGAAGGTACTAGGTATAATTTAAACCTTTGTATTTTATTAACAATTGACTTGGGCCAAAATATGACCAAGATTTTTGGTGTGCACTTGAAATTTCTTGGTGAAGTGTTCTATAAATGACTGTTAGACCTATTTGGTCCAGTGACTCGTTTAGAGCTCGTTTCCATATTTATGCTTTGTCTTGTTAATCTGTCCATTTTTGTAAGTGTGGTATTAAGGTCCCATGGTATTACTATGTTGTTATCACTATCTCTCCTACGTTATGTTATTACTTATTTTATGTATCTTGGTTCTGCATCATTTGGTGCAGATATATTTATAAGTGTCATTTCTTCTGGTTGTATTAGACTCTTAATCACAATATAGTATACTTCTTCATATCTCTTTGCTTTTCTTAATTGAAAATCTATTTTATCAGATGTAAGAGCTGCTATCAAATTAATCTGGCTGCCACTTGCTTTTATAACTATCTTCTAACCTTTAATTCTTAGGCACAGACTAAGATTGTCTTTGGAATCTTCACTCTGCTGCCATCTTGTCAGACTCTTCCTAAAGAATTTTTAAAGGGATACATAAAAATCCATCAGAACTAGTATGCCTTCAGCTTTATTATCTCTAAGCCATCATCTCACAGGATGAGTTTGAAAAAGCAGAAAATGGAGTTTGGAAAAAAGAGATGCTACGCTTGAATTCTCAAACCCTAGATATTGACTGAGTAGCCACAATATCAAAGCAAATGACTAAATGTGAAAAATTCATTCTGATTGGCAAGTTATTTGTTGGCCATTGTGTCAAAGGGCCACATTTTATATATTTTAAAAGTTTAATGTTTTGTAGTAGTACAAGCATAATTTTTTTATTTCTACTTTCCAAAAGAGGTGGAAATCATAATATCTCAGGGAAAAGTATTGCCTGGTTATATACACAGACTCTGCATGAGAATGACATTTTGTGAATTTCAGGTCCTAAAATTGGTTCTCTGGGGGCCAATGTGAGGAGCAGTAAAAAGGCCCTGCCCAGATCCCCAATTGCCTGTGAGGGTTTCTCTACAAACAGAACATGGTATCTTTTTATATGCTGCCATCCCGCTGACTTAGAAAATAGCAGAACAAGGACCCCTCCAGGGTACATATTCGTAAACTTTCCTGGTGTAGAATTTCCTAGACAGAGGTATAGTTCATGTGCAGCTAGATCAGCAAGGCCAAACTCTTTTCCAACATGACTGCCTATTTCCACTCCCTCCACAGATATCTTTATTCCTTTGTTTCATAAAGTGCAAACAAGGACAACTAACCTAGCCGTGGAAACCTCAAGCCTGCTGAAGGGGTTTCTAATGGGGACACAGGGAAGGGATCAATATAGGGGAGAGGGTCTCTTCTTGTTCCCCTTGCCCTCCAAGGCAGCACATAGCAAACAGCTATGGGCAAAAGTGAAATTCCAGAAGAGAAACCCACATATCTTAGTCTGGGCATTCTAAGCATCACAATTGAGGAAGCACAAGTCTCTATCTCTTGCGATCACAGTAAAAATAAGATATGGCAAAGACTTGGCCTAACCCTGTCAGTTCAGTGTGGATAGCCAGGGGGTACTCTGTAGCAGCTGCCCTTTCCTGTTGTGACCCCAATCTGCAGTCGAAGCCTTCACTTGGCAAATGAGTCAGAAAACCACACTTCTTGTGGAGCTTTGATGGACACTAGTCTCCATGGTGCCAGTTGTGGACAAATTAACCCTTTTACCCCATCCATCTCTGTTTCTTTTCAGTATCACATTGTTATTATGTTGAAGTTAAGAGTATGTGAGACACCTTGAGAAAAATGATGTGATTATAAACTCTTGAAAGTCAAGATATTCTATCTGGCCTAGCATATCATTAATTTTCATAAATTTTCTATATTTCCAGGGATAGCACTTTAAATATATTTATTATATCACACTTGTTAATTATGTTGTTCAGAGTTTCTAAAGCCTTATTTTTGCTTGACTAACCTATCAATCACTTAGAGAAGTTTGTTGAAATCTCCCACTATGCTGATGGATTTTTTTTAGCATCCACTATGTAGTTTTATAAAATCTTGGTGTATTTATTTCAATTATTTTTCAAGATGCAAAAAGTTTATGACATATCTTTCTGATGGATACAAATTTTTGTCAATTTTTACAAAGTTTTGTAAATGGCCCTCTTTTATAATGCTTTTTAGTTTAACTTAATTTGGCTTATGTCATTACACCCCTACTAATATTTAATGTGTGTTTGTTATACATTTTTATTTTTCAACTTTCCTGTGACCTCTGTCTTTTAAAAAGTCTTCACTTATTTTTTATTCAGAAGGAAAAAATCTTTGAATTTTAATGGGGAGTTTAGTTCTTTGTTGTTACTGTTGATGTTTTTATTTTTATTTTTCTCAGCTCATTCTGTAAACACTAGCTCTCCTTTTTGTTTTTTGTTGGTTTACACTTTTACTCTGCCATTTGAACAGAGGCTTATTAATTAATATTGATTCCATGTTTGAAATTATATTACTTTAGGTATATTGAGTAAAATATAGTGCTAAAATCATTTTCATTTCTTTCCATTTTATCTTATTTGTAGCAGAGACTTTATGTATTATTTTTTAAAACTGTTAATTTTCCAATTTACAGATTTTAAATCTCTAGAATTCAGCTCATTTTCTAAGTGCTTTGCAGTATTGATACTTTGTATTTCTATTACATTTTCAATACTATTATTATTCATCATATTTATTTTATATTCACTACCTGATAATTCCAGTATTGATTGTCATTCTGAGTATAATTCTGAAATGCATTAGTTCTGCAGACTCTCCCCCCTAGTGATTCATTTCCCCTCATATTTATTAATCCTTGGAACTTTATCTATGAAAATTCGTGGCTTACTTTACATTTCTTGAAAGCAAATTTGCATGTTCTTCTGCCAGGATATGAAATTTTACCACCCCGGCACAAATTTAAATAAAGTTTTTCCTTCTGAGTTTGGGGTAAAGTCAAACAGATAATAGGAATTTTCCCACACTTTATTAAAATATATTATAATATATATAATGTGTACATTTCCTAAATGAAAGGTTCAATAAATTTTCACAAACCAATCCTATCAGTGAAGTCAACACCCAAATAAAGAAGCAGAACATTACAGCACTATATTTTATTTTACCCAGTATACCTAAAGTATTATCTCACACATGGACTCAATATTAATTAATAAACCTCAGTTCAAATGGCAGAGCAAAAGTGTAAACCAGCAAAAAAGTAAAAACAAAGGTATGTAGACGTTGAAATCCTCACAGGCTTTGTACTACAGGACTGCTACTTATGTAAATGTATATACGTATTTTTTTAAAGATTTATTTATTTATGCATACAAGAGCTGGGGTGTAGGCCAGAGGTGAGGGGAAGGGGGACTGAGATGATTCATTAGAGACAGAGTGGGGAGCAGAACAGGTGGATTGACTGAAATACACTGCTGAGGCGAGCAGGGAGGAAGACAGGAGAGGTCTGCCATGCCATATGGGTCACCTCCCTGGCCGGGGATTAAACTGGTGCTGTGGTAGCTGCTGATGGCTTCTCACAGGGCTGACACTTAGCCCCTTGCGCCACCAGGGAGGCCCCTGTAAATGTATATATTTTGTATATATATATATATGTATATGTATAATGCACACACATTATAATGCACACACATTAAATGCTGATTTCAACATTTAAGCCAATAATATTAATTCAATAAATTATCACAAATGATCACGATGAAAAAAATCTACAGCATTAAAACTTTCTCTTTATAGGGAGTATTTATGTGAAAATGTCAATGATATTATTGAAAAGAAAACAATGATTCAAACCTGTAAAATATGACGCCAAATTTGTAGAATCACCTATGTATTTGTACAGACCTAGAAATATAGGAAAGAATTTAAAGTACTAACAGTGATTTCCTCTCGAGAATTGATCTTTTATTCTTTTTTCCTATGCATTTCTGTATTTTATGCAAGGTACACATCTTCATTTATAATACAAACAAAAATTAGGCAGAATTAAGAAGAAAAGAGCAGATGCCTGGAAACACTCCTTACCACCCACCTGTGCTCCTTGTCACATGCTCCATGTCAGTGACATGAGAGAAACTGGAAAAAATTGAATAGCCCCAATAATGCTCAACAAGGAAAATCTGCAGCCAATTAGGCAGACACTGCTCTGCCTTCTACACATGCTGATCAACATCCAATAGAAAATGTGATTTCATGCAGGAGGAAGATTTGAGTCTTTCTACCCATGAGTTTTCTTTTATGTTGCTACATTAAGCTGCCCTTTCTCCAAGCTGCACACCGCAGGAGGAGAAAGCTATTACAAAATTCTTCTTATCCTCTCCTTTACACTCATAATTTTTTGGTTCTTTGGTGTGATGACTTTATGAAATATTGGAAGGCACAGATTCAAGAAAAGGGAGAAAGTGACTGTACCTTTTTGACAATTGCCAATATTTGCAAATAAAGCATTAGGAAGGACAAGACCTTTTACCACACTAGCATGGGTGAGCTGCACTCTTTTTTTTGGTCAGTCATTTGAAAGACCAGTTATTTAAGATTACTTTTAGGACCTAATTTAAGGAAGTAATTTGTCTAAGAGAATGCTTTTATGATTCTCACTCTTGAGAATGGTGACTAGGGATACCTCAATGTCTAAGGTATTGCCACTCAAAAAATGTGGTGCACAGAACTACAGCCTGAGAATCACCTAGGAATTTGCTGGCAATGCAGATTCACAGGCCTTACTCCAGACCTACTAAATCAGAATCTCCAGGGATCTATGGTTTAACAACCTACCTAGCAATTTTTACGCACATTAATATTTCAAAACCACTTGAGAGCCAAAAATATCAATCATAATTCACATAAAAAAGAATGGAGACAAATTTATTCTTCTAAGCATCTGAATTCTTTTCTCATCTAAGAGTAAAATTTGCTTTAAGACCTCACCCCAGTAGCCACTATTAAGTGTGGGAACTCTCTGTGCATCAATAAACAGAGGTCAGGGCTGTGTTTAAGCAGCTGATCCGTAACTGCTTCCCTTCCACAGCCAAACCCCAGAGATAGATTTTTTGTTCAATTTCTCCTTTTATCATCTTTGAAGAGAGACAACTTTGAACTAATAGTGTCCCTGTTGAGAACTGTTTTGCGCTTGTCATAAGTTGTGTTTTTCTCTCTGGGACTCTGGTGAGCCAATTCCAAGACAGGGACAAAAACAATAAAAAAAAAAAAAAATGCAAGGCAACTCTCAAATGTTAAGAGTGTGCCAGCTCAATTTAGTTGTTTTTCCTTATGCATTGCCATGTTAGATGACCTTCTGCCTTCCTTTTTAGAATCATAATTAATCCAACATAAAGAAAAATTGACAAGCATTTAGTAGACTGAAAAATAACTATAAAAATTATGCCCTTGTAATATTCTTTTTAAGTATTGTTCACTACTAAGGACCAACACTTTCACCAATCCAATTTCTGAAAAATGTTGACAAGTCATTTCCTTTTTGTTAGGAAGCTTTCAGGGTAATAGTTACAGCCCATCAAAATACCTAATCTATTTCCCATTCTCTTAGAATGCTGTATTATAGTACTATATTAAACTCAGCGATCATAGTAATATGTACAGATGACTGTATTCCAAGTGTTTTCCCCTGTTCCTCTATCAATTATCTATTATCACAATAGTGCCACATAACAATCACAAAACCTCATGGCATAATATGGCAGAGATCAGTGGGGAACCACTTCAGAATTGAAGCCACTTCAGGCTACAGTTTGATCCTATTTATCATCTCCTGATTGTTATGCTTACAGCCTTTTTATTCATTGTTCCTTAGACCATTCTCAAAACAGCAGTCAGAATCATCCTTTTACATTCATTTGTTTACACCTCCTCAATGGTTTCCTATTGCTCTCAGTATAAAAGTGAAATTCTTGAATATGGCATGTGCGGTCCTCCCCCATGTAAATGAGGTGTCAGTTTCTGTCTCTAGTCTTATTTAGCTCCCATATACCTTCCGGGCTCCAAACACACTGGCCCTCCTTCAATTTTTCTAGTGCTGTATTTGCCCACACCACAAGGCCGTGCACATGCAGGCCACCGACCTCAACAAGTCTTTGTCAAGTTCAATTCCATGCATCAATCAGTCACTGTTCAAACATCGCTTCCTCAACCTGCTCACCCCACGGACATTCTAACAGTGTTCTAGTTTTATGCTCTCAAAACTGCTTTTAAGTTTCCATCACTGCTTTCTTTTAAAGATTTATTTATTTATGCATACAAAAACTGGGGTACAGACCAGAGGTGAGGGGTTTGAGAGGATTCACCAGAGACAGAGCAGGGAACAGAACAGGCAGAATGACTGAAATACACTGCTGAGGGGAGCAGCAGGCAAGTCAGGAGAGGTCTGCTGCACCATGTGGGTAGCTCCCTGGCCAGGGATCGAACTCGTGCTGCAGTGGCTGCAGATAGTTTCATAGGTTGCGTCTTAACCCCTTGTGCCACCAAGGAGGCTTTCCATCACTATTATTACCACAGTTTATAATTAACAATGATCTGTGCCATTCATTGATTAACATCCACCCCCTCTAACCTATAAAATTCTGTGATGTCAGGGTCAAACATGTAAGCTCAATGTGGTTTCTTAAAACATTTACTTAACTATGAAAGAAAAATAAATATTTTTGCTTCATTTGGAATACAAGATTTCATACATTTTTTACTTAAGGAAATGACTGCACAATGATGCTACGTACCTATGATCCTTCAGAAGGAATTTCAAAAAAAAAAGTAGCAAAGCTTCACTTATTTTTCTTTTTCCAAATTTATCAACCAAATCGTCTCTTTAATTTGAGCACATATACTTTGCTCCTGGGAATAAAACCATGAAACTGATTAACCAGTTTGCTGGTAAAATTGTCCTTGATGGTTTGTGTTTACTTTTTGGTCACTTTTTATTTTTTAATGATTCCTGCATCCTCTGTAGAGAGAAAGCATCAATTCAAGTCTGCACTGAAAACGTGTTAAACAACTGTTAGATTTGTATCGTGACTACTGAAAAATGCTACCTACATTCAAAATCAATATTTTCCTCTTTTACAAAAAAACCCGTGAAAGAAAAAGAAAACATATGCATGCAGTAGTATTTAATAGTAATTCAGCATAACTAAACTGTATTTCAGAAATCTGATTGATATATTTTTATATGTGCTGATCAGATGAGTCAATGTAAAGATAAACGATTATTCTAGAAATGTCATGTATTGCACTCAGGAATCATTATAACTCAGTTACACTTTTTATTTTGTGAACCTTTTCTGAGAAGATCCTACATGAGGCAGCTATAGGACAAGGTCCTTTTCCCTTGGGGTAGTTTGACCTGTTTTGGACCTCTGAATTAAACTTTAAACTAAAGGTCTCCTCCTGGCAGTTTGTAATTATAATGCAAAGAGTTTAAGCTACATGCAACCAGAAGGTCAGGCAAATGCAGGATTGAATTTCCCCTTTTTAGGGAAGCTAAGTAGGGAACTGATCAGAAAGCCAAACTGCAGAAAAGAAGAACAGCGTATAAAGAATGCAAAAGGGGAATCTGAGTATTCTTGTGCGAGGAGGAAAAGGTGAAATAGAAAGTGTGCAAAACAGCCGAGACCCCCTCGGTTCCTAATGTCTTCATTTACAAGCCCAGTAAAGTTGACAGTATTATCTTTTATACATTCTGAGATAATTCCCTAAGTTCATGTAATACAGTCCCTTACTTATTCATTGAATTTCTGTTCTTTTTTAAGAAAATAATTTCTGGCCAAGACAGAGTTCTTCAAGAAAAAGGAAGAGGCCAAAAACATGAACGAGGACCAGGGATAATTGTCCTTTCAGAATTTCATTCTTTTATTCTTGGGATGTCCTAATGTGCTTCTGACTAATCTGGACATGTATTTATTATGGGGAATTACAAATCTAAAAGCAAGCATATTGTGGGAGAATCATACACTATTATTATCAAAAGAAAACATTCAAAACTTTTTTTTTCCATTCTAGTTGCATATCACAGCTAGAATATGTGGAACTTACAAGAGTAAAGACATTGTGATCCAGCCACTCCAACTCCATCAGTCTGGAATGGGGACAGAACTACTGGATTGACCTCTGCAGGTGAAAATTGTGCACAGTTTCAGTTAAACTTATAGTGCCTTAGAAGGCAACCTACCAGTCCTTCCTTTAAAGACAAAATAATTGAGGTCATCGTCAACAAACTATTCCTGTGTAACAATTTACAATGGCTTAAAATTATTATTTTAAGCAACTCTTCTGTTCTTGACTGGATCTACATTCCTACTGGGTCACATAAGAATGTGTCTTTCTCAACATGTTTGGGGTAGATGGGCTGGCTGGTCTAATACAATCTCAGCTGGGAGAGCCTGGCTCTTTGCTGCTTGGTTTATCTTGCTTTAGCAGGCAGTTCAGGGGTCTAAGAAAGAATGGCAGAAGTATACAAGTCCACCTAAGGAAAGTTCAGAGATGATAAAATTTCAAGTCCACTGAAATCTATTGGCCCTACCAGGTCACAAGGTAAAACTAGACTCCAGGGTGTGGGAGTTTGGGTGGGAGGAGCTGCCCAGACTTGTAAGTGATGGATACTGGGAAAGGTGAATCATTATAGCAAGTTTTGTGATCTATCAAAGATGAGGCTTAGAAAGTGTTAAATAAAGCCCGAGGTAGCCAAAAAACAGGTTCCCTAATATGTAGCAGTGCATTTTCCTAGTCCCCATGCTTTAGATCTTTTTTCACAACTTCCAACTTCCCTTGGACAAACACCTGAGAATACTAATGGCAAGTGCTGGTTGGCTTTAACTCCCTTTTTGAAACTCTATGTCAGCTCACATCAGCCAGCACTGCCTGAAGAAAGTCACTAACTGCCAGGCTTAGAAGGACTCAGAACACAAGTCAAGAAAGCTTCTCAAATTCAACCTAAATAGCCCAGTCACCTCCATTAGGAAGAATTCATCTTGGGATAGTGCAAATTATGAAGATTTCATTCTGCTTTCAAATGTAATTCTTGGGAGTGATTGCCACATCTCCTAAGCAGCCAAATAAGCTCATTTCAGCAGAAGCAGAACTGGATGCAAATCAAGTGAAAGCTAGATGCAGGTATTAGATGAAAATGGCAAAAACAAGTGAGAAGAGAGAGACAAAAATAAAAGGGAATAAATAGCCATTTTTGTGACAGCTTTGTTCTAGGAAACATTGTGGATACACAGAAGGACGATTGCTGATATTCCAGGTCTTCCGCCATCAGTGTTCTTAATAGCATTTGCTACTTCCTGAGTCCCAAATCCCATATCGTAGAAATGCAATTATATCTTAAGGAGAACCAGGCAAACATTAGTACTTACCTCCCTCAGAGCAGAGATTTGTAAATTTGGCAGCCCGAATAAACCCTCTGGTGGGCTTTGAACATACTGATGCCTACTCCAACCTCACGTTTTCTAATTTAATCAGTCCAGGGTGTGCCTTGAACGCTAGGACATTTTTGTAAATCTCCCCAGGTGGTTTTTTTTTTTTAATTTGTTTATTTATGCATACAAGAGCTGGGGTACTGGCCAGAAATGGGGGGGGTGAGAGGACTCACCAGAGACAGAGTCGGGAACAGAACCAGCAGTTTGACTGAAATACACTGCTGAGGGGAGCAGCGGGCGAGTCAGGAGAGGTCTGCTGAGCCATGTGGGTTGCTCCCTGGCCTGCCAGGGATCGAATTCGTGTAGCAGAGGCTGCAGATTGCTTCATAGTGCTGAGACTTAACCCCTTGCACCAACAGGGAGGCATCAAAACAAGTATTGTTTTTATATGACAACTAAGGAAATCGAGGCTTTCTGATTTAAATTATTTTTCCAGGCTATTCACATGGTATGAGTTGAACTAGGATTCTCTGGGATTCTGGGTCCCCAGTGATTCACTTGTCCAACCTGTGGCTGATCGCCCAGTGGAAATCCATGGATAATTCTAACAAGCTAGGGTGCAAATAGCAGTGGAAAGTTATCTGTTGTCCTAGCATGTCATTGATCTTTTTCACTCTAGATTTTTCTTTATGGTAGCTCAGCTTGTGATGACTTTTAACTGCACAGGCATCGTTCTTTTCCTTGGGAGCAGTCCACTGCCTCTTGGTCACAGCATCTGGGAAGATGCTTTGACATACAGATGCTTAAAACAATATATAGTTGTATGAGTTGAGAGTTATCCACAATCTATTTAAGTGCTCAAAGTAGGTATATATTAAAACCACCTGGGGAGGGCCTCCCTGGTGGCGCAAGGGGTTAAGTCTCAGCACTATCAAGCAATCAGCAGCCACTGAAGCACGAGTTCGGTTCCCAGCCAGGTAGCTGACCCACATGGCACAGCAATTTCAGTACATCTGCCTGTTCTGTTCCCTGCTGTCTCTGGTGAATCCTCTCACACACACCACCCACCCTGTATCTCTGGCCTGTACCCCAGCTCTTGTGTCATAAATAAATAAAATAGATCTTTTTTTAAAAAAATACTTGTTTCTTAAATGAAACAGTTGAAATAAAACAATGGGCACAACACATGATACCTAGAAACTGTTTGGGAAATGTTAATAAGGAATTGATAACTTTTTATGTTTAATAAGAGAATAACAGCAACAGTTATAATACCTGATCTTCAGATCCTCCCCTGAGAGCATTTCTTTGACTAGGGTACAGAAAAAAATATGTAAATTCTCAAAGATAGCGGAAGTGATAGGAAGGTGGAAAGAGGGAGAAGAAAGAAGTGAGCACAGAAGTGAAGAATCAATGTAGACGTATTTTGTAAAATTTCAGATATGTTGCAAGAAAGGTCAAAGGTGCTGTTAAATCCAGCTGTCCCTGTATACTACAGTATATACTGTATACTACAGGGTTAAGAAGATCTTCCTCGATGGTTGTCTAGTCACTCTTCACTCCTCACTAAAATTGCCTGAGTGACCAGGATCCTAACAACATCAGCAACCATCCCATCATGCCTTGCTTTCCTCTTTAGTCACCAAATGTTATCTTACATACCCTGGGCTCTCATCCTTAACCAAACCTCTTTATCCTCTTATCCAATCCTGTCTGAGTCCTTTCCTTACCACCAAGACCCATCTTCTCGGTTAACTCTAACCCACACAGTGCCTCAGTAGCAACACCCCCCAATAGCCCCATCTTTCTAAAATGAACTTTTCCCTCTTGGCTCTAAATGGAGCCAGGCTGGGGCCTCCCTGGTGATGCAGGGATTAAAGTCTAAGCATTATCAAGCTATGGCCAGCCACTGTGGCATGAGTTCAATCACATGAGTTGGGTTCCCTGCCAGAGAGCTAACCCAAAAGGCACAGCAGACCTCTCCTGTCTCCCTGCCACTCCCCTCAGTAGTATATTTCAGTAGATCCACCTGTTCTCCCCACTCTGTCTCTGGTGAATCCTCTCGATCCCCATACCTCTGGCCTACACCCCAGTTCTTTTATGCATAAATAAATAAAAATAAATCTCTAAAAAAAATAAAAATAAATGGAGCTAGGCTGCCCCCAAGGATGTAGATCCCTGCAACCATCACAAGAATACAATTGTTTAATTTTCACTCCATTTTCTACTATTGAATCTGGAAGATAAAGGGGTAAGGGATAAAGATCCCTTATCGCAGCTTCCAAACAATTGTACTTCTCACTAAACAGGGAGTCCTTTGAATGTCTTGCCATCAGTCTATATATCAGATGCTGTCTTTCCCTGTTGCTGGCCTCACCAGTTTATTTTTTTTTAAAGATTTATTTATTTATTTATTCATACAAGCACTGGGTACAGTCAGAAGCGCGGGAGGGTGAGAGAATTCACCAGAGCCAGAGCAGGAGCAGAGCAGGCAGAGGGACCGAAGTACACTGCTGAGGGAGCAGTGGGCGGCAGGAGAGGTCTGCGTGCCATGTGGGACCCTCCTCCGGTGGCCTGGGAGCAGCCGGGGATCGAACCAGCGCCACAGAGGCTGCGGGCAGCCTCGCAACCCAGCGCTCAACCGCTGCACCACCAGGGGAGGCCCAATCTCCTTACTTCTTAAGCTCTATTAGGATCCCAATCATTGTGTTTGGTCATTTCAATGGCCACATAGATAATACTCTAATCCCCTTACCTGTAGATGTATGTCTTCATCTTCCATAATCTTTCCCTTGCCCACTTCTCCACTTCAATCACACATTACTGTGGCCATTACGGATCTTGCCATTTCTCTGACATTACCAATAACTTTGCTCCCTCAGATTTCAAGTTCAAGCATTGTGTTCTGTAACTGCCCCCTAGCTTTCTAGTTCACACCTAGTAGCCTGACTCCCTCCATAATGTGACTCCCAATCCATTATCTTTGCCACCTTGTCCCTGTTTATTTCCTCCTTCACAGTTTCACTTCCTTCTTCCTCTGGCTTATATTTCATTTACCATCATGATGACACCCTCATGTTATCATATGTATAATCATACTCTCATGTATTAATCAGAACTCTGTTGAAATAATGCTACAAGTGATCCAAAAATCACTATGGTTGATAAAAAGGGACATTTATTTCTGAATAATGCATCTACAGGGCAGCTGGGACAGCTCTACACCAAGCTAGAATCTCTGTTCCCATCTACTCAACATGGCCTCATTTTGAAACAGGCAGTTGCCTGGAGCAGGGCTTTCTCAGAGCGTTGCCAAAGCTCAACAGAAACATCACGCAAAGCTCAATCAAATCATGCGTGCATATTTCAAGTCTCTGCTTGCATGTTATCCGCTTGCACTCTATTGACAAAAAAAGCAAATCACAGTGTTGGGCCCAAGGTCAATGAGACAGTGGTTAGTGGCAGACTAAAAGTTGTATGTCAGAGTTATAATCTATTTAATAGAGAAAATGAAAATTAAAAATAATAAACCCATCCCATCTCAACTCCAGATCACCAAATACATATACAATGGTCCACATGCAATGGTCAATATCCCGGATATCCTGGATCCATGAGCAGCCTGTGAATCACATCATGACTCAATGCTTTATAAATCATATTCCCCCTCTCTTTCCCCCCTGCCTTCCCTTTACTGAAATCACAAAATGAAACTTCAACTTACGTTTAAGTTCATTTACTCACTCTCAAATAGCTCAACAAAGATGGAGAAAAATTCTACTGCCTTCGCTGAATGACTTCTTACTTCACTGAGAAAATAAAAATAATCAAAGGGAATTCTCATGTTCTACAACATCCAGTTTACCAGCTTTCTGCCCAAAGTCTATGTGTCCTGCTTCCCCACTAAATCACCCCTTGTCCACCTAAGAATGTAATTCTTCCAGCTTTTAGTCCTTTTCTGCATCAACAAATTTCTACCTTCTGTTGAATCGTTCTCAGTAGTGTATAAACATTTTGTAACATGCTATAACATATTTCAGTATGAATGAAATATTATTTAACCTATGTCTCTTCAACCGCTCTTGCATTGTTTCTTGTCCTTTTCCAATAAATTTCCTAAAAATATTCCCACTGTCTCTTTTTACTACTTCTTTTTTCTTGTTCAGGCACTGGTTTCTGGCATAAAAAGCACTCTTGTCAATATCAGCTATGACTTCCAGATCACTAAATACAATGGTTAATATCCCTAGGTCTACTGGATCCATGAGCAGCCTGTGAATCACATCATGACTCAATGCTTTATGAATCATATTCTTTTTATTAGAAGCATAAAATCTCTGGTTTTTTAATGAAAATGTGTTTTGTTTTATAAAGTAATTTTTGCCATATATATTCATATTTATTATACATAAATTTAGAAATTGGTAATATAAACTTTTCAAATTCTACTGCTCCTCCTCTACTCACTCAAGATTTTTTTTCCAGTTCCATTTTTACCCTAAACTACAGCATTCTAAGAAATAAAATACTTTTTTTTTAAGATTTATTTAGTTATGCATACAAGAGCTGGGGTACAGGTGGGGGGTGGGGGGAGGGAGAGGATTCACCAGAGACAGAATGGGGAACAAAACAGGGAGATCTACAGAAATACACTGCCAAGGGGAGCAGCGGGCAAGTCAGGAGAGGTCTGCTGAGCCATGTGGGTTGCTCCCTGGCAGGCCGGGGATTGAACTTGTACTGCAGAGACTGCGGACAGCTTCATAGGTTGCATCTTAATCCCTTGTGCCACCAGGGAGGCCCCAGAAAAGACATTTTTAAAAAAGTTTATAATGCATTTTCATTTTTATTGGTTAGCAATTCTCTGTCCCAGTGGTCTTTTAGAGGTAGAATAGAAACTCCTTTTCCTGTTACTATGGAGCAGAATATTTCAAACAAATAAAACATGATTGATATTTACAGCACTGTGAAGTTTCCTTTTTTATGTGTATTCTGTAATCACTTTCTTTATGTCAACATTTGCCTTTATTTTTACCTGAGAAATATAGAACATTAAGACTATATTAAGCATTACAGTTTTAATTTGAAATCTTGCCATCTAACAGGCCCTTATCCACAATGTATTGGTGTGTGTGAAATAAAAATATGTCATAAATACTATGACTATGTTTATTCTTCATCTGTATGTGGAGAATTTCTTCTATGAAATGACCTTTGCTGAATGGAATAGAGAATACAAAATACATGAAACAGGTATCCTGCCTTCCAAGGTATGCAATATAATCAGAACATACACATAATGAATAGAGCCAGAAATTATGGGAAGAAACTAGAGGTATTCAAGAAGCATTTTTAAAGTTCTATATTATAACAATGAAGGAGAGGTAAGTCACCAGGGCACAGGGGGAGGAATGGATGGTTAAAAGAAGTTGCTGGGAGAAAATAGTTTTTGAGCTAAAATTTGGGAATGGGAAGTTCTTAGAAATAAGATACCACTGGGATACAGCATTCCATAGAAAGGAAAAACATTTTTAAAGAGCAATGGAAGGAAAAAAGGTAAATGAACAATTAACCAACTTCTATCATAGAACAATTTTATTAACATTATCCTGCAGAGATTGTGAATGGGTCAATTACACATTCTGTAGACCAAAGGGGAGGAAAAAATGAAGTTGAATTGTAGGGAAAATTCCTTCCCACTGAAACAACTGGGTAAGGAGACAGACTTAATAATTTTATTTTTAGGATGCAAAATAGTCTCCTAGCATTAAACAACCTGCTGGCCAATTAAATATAATTGGATGGATTTTACAAGTTTTCTTTTTATTTTGCAGTTGAACCCTTTAAGCAATCAGTATTGATTATTAAATCATTAGTCATGCCTGAAATATACATTTTATTTTATTTTATTTTTTTTATTTTTATTTTTTTTGCCTGATATATTTTTTTAATTGCAAATGCTTGTGGAAATAACAAATAATGCTCATTCATAATAATAAAAAAAAGTTGGAAAATACCCAGAGAACATAAATAAGAAATATTAAATCATCAAATATTCTACAGCTTATCCATAACTCCTATGAATATTTTCTTGTATTCAAAAATTAATTCAGTAGATGCCAACTTGGCTATTAGGCATCATGGTACTCTTCTAGGTACAGGTTGATTTTTTTTTGGTCATTATTTTTTAAAAGCATTTTTGCATTTTTATTCACATAGCATTTATTATCTTCATATTCTTTTCCTTTTCTGAAATATATATTTTAAAAGTTCTATTTTAAAAGAATTTAATACTGGTTTTCCTTTGCTCCTTAGTTAAATTAGAAAAAAGGAAGTTACTGATCAAGAAAGAGTTTAAAAGCACATCTTTTTAATGTTTAAACTGCATTCATATAAAAATAAAAACAGAAATTTAGGGAAGTAGTTGTAACTTTTAGGCCACCCTTAATAGGACCAGAGTCCCATTAAGGGTTCTGACACATTCACTAGAGAGTTTTCCAGTGTAAAGTTCTTTACACCGCTTCCAGGAGAAACTAAACTTTGGCTAAGGCAGAAATTAGGAACTGAGATAAGCAAAGCTTTTATATTTTAACAGGCATGCACATAATAAAAACATTCTTTTGCCTTTTTTTCTCATAAAAATAATGTAATGCTAAAACGAGTTGATTTTCCTCAAATCACCAAATGTATTTATCTTGTTTGTTCCCACAATGTCAGATTTTTTTTTTTTTTTTGCCAAATGACTTTGAAAACAGAATGTGTTTAGTTTAACAACTTGGACAGCTGTGGGTTCTTTCCTTTTCTTTCCAATTAATGAATAAGCACTTCCTTGCAGCAAAGAATGGAACTGAAGTTAGCATTTAATTGAAATGTAAAATTCCCAAATTAAAACAAGTGTCTGAGAGAGAAGAAAAATACCCTCAAGAAATATATTATATTTATACATCTCATGTAGATGCAACCATTTCTGCACCTGTTTTCTGAGGGGGGAAATTCCAGGTCATATATAACTAATAAACTTCTCTTCTCAAGCTGATTGTCTCTAAATGTATCTCAACATAATGGATAATCACTGCTTTTCATTCAATAAAACATAAAAATCTGTACCAGTTTTGTTTTCCATGTACAGTCATAGCCACTCAGAATATATGTGCATCTTTCTTTTCAAAAGTTTTCTTTTTGATGATAATGGTTAACTCTCTGCCCCTTCTATCACTAAACATATGTAGTTACTATCATTTCTTGTTGAAACTGTTATAGAGCAACCCCGATATTAAACGGGTTCCTGGCTGTGAGTCCTCACCCGCGCGCTTTAAAGGGACTTATGAATACTCTACTACAGATACACGCAAAAGGGTTAATAAAAGGTTTATTTACAAGAGAAAAAGAAATAAGGAAAATGTACAAAATAAAGTCTTTAATGCGTCCTACCTGATCCGACGACCTGGAAACCCAAAGTCACTCTCCAAGCTGGCCTGACGCTACGAACTGGCTGAGAGCCCAAAAATGGAGACCCCCCTCCAAGCCCACGTGTCTGCCTTTTTGTATCCACCTGGCTGCTTAACCCCACCCTCAGGTCCCAGCCACCTTCCCTTTGGTGGTGATGGGATTTGGAGTTCCCAGTGTCTTTGGCTTTGGCCTGGGGTGGGGGTGGAGTCCACAAAGCCTATATGGAATTTGCTTTGGGACATCCTTTTCCCCCTAACAAAACTATTTGTTATTTCCAGGAGGTGGAGGGAATCCTCTCTGCTTAAATGGCAAGCTCAACAATATTTTCAAGGTCACCCTCACTTTGCTCCTTTGGGATAAACTGAAAACTCTAAATTTGCAAAATGCTGCATCCACAAAAAGAAAGGATGTCAAAAAGGAAACTACCTTATTTGTCTTAAACTTTGATTAGTTTTAAAGGCCATCTGTTGGCAGCTTGAAAGATGGTATCAATAAATGAGGAGTTCCAGGCATTACTCTGAAACATGCCAGGGGCCCAGAACTTTTAATATTTATGGGGCATAACCTCTAAATGTCAATGATCACTTATTTTCCACAAAGCTATTTTGGGGCAAGTGCTGATTGCCTGAGGAACCAGGAGTACATTAAGCTCTGAGTTCAATACTGTACGGGCAATAGATGGGGATTTCATCTTCATGGGGAAAAACATATGTTGATCATCAATGGACCACACAGAATACATCACCAAGTGACAAAGATACCAAGATATTATAAAGCTCCAGCAATGATCAGAGCTTGTAGTATCTAAGAAAACAATCACGTCCCTTGTAAAACCATGGCCTTTTAGAACAGTATAAAAGATCAAACTTCATAGCCATGGAAGAATTAGAAAAAGTTATATCTGAAGGCAAGTGAATGTTCAGAAAAGGATATTTTAAGAATATTTGAGTGGTTACTTCCTTCTTTAAGATGAAAATTTGGAGGAAACATCCTAAATTTTTAATTGAGGAAGGATCTGTAAAAAGGATTGAAACTTCTATTCAATCACACAATATGTTCCAAGTCTGTTAAAATCATCAGAAGAGGTGTGTTCAGGAAATCCATATGAATTCCCCAGAGTTCTGTCCTTCAGAGAGATCAGTGCAGTATTTGATATGTTTCTCTCCAGTCTTTTTCTTGATGCATGCTTTCTTTTGCAGTCAAAGAGGTTGTTATGATATAATGCCTTCCTTAGCAACTTAGGACTAGACCAATGAGTAAGTCAAGTGTAAATGGGCTGTTAACAATTTAATCTGGTAGGAATATGAATTTTGTAGTACCCCATGAATTGTCCCCATTTGATGAAGGAAAGATAATATGTCCTTTTACAGACTGAAAAATCTAACCTAGAAAAAAAGACAGTTAATGATTGACTCATCTTAAAATAGACCATCTGAATTTTTCATTTGAAATTTTATATGTAACTGATTTTAGTCTAATCAAACAAAAGAGAATTTGCCAAAACCTTGATTTATACGTGATACAGTTCTTGCATGGTTCATACCTTAAAGAGAAATTCTCATGGAAAAAGCTGCTAAAAGGGCAGCTGTAGAATTGGTGTAGAATGCTTTATTGACAACTCCATAAGCCCACTGAGGACCACTGTATAAGGACAAAAAAATGTGACAAAGGATAAAAGAGCTATTATTAGATGGAAAGGGGAAAAGATGCTGAACTTAAAACCAATAGACGTCCATTCTAAATAAGGTTATTAATGCTGAACATAAGATGATGAATCTTTGCCTTGCCTTCAAGAAGATTTCAAACTGATAGAAAATATGTGTATATAAGTACACATAAGTAAATGTGATCTTATTCCTTGCAAAATTTCCTCAAATATCTACCTTCCTCTGAACCATCTTCTTTGTAAAGTGGTTTTGCAATTCCTTCCAGAGGCAGAGCTGTGGGTTTGCTCATCCTAAGTGGCCTGTTAGGCCATCATTTTGTAACCTACAGTTCTGCATTCCTATACAAGGTCAGAACTGCCCGGTCAGTCAGTTATAGTAGCCCAACCCTACAAGGTATCTTTCAAATCAATCAAGAGCAGAAAGCTTGATCACCTTGGGACGGGTATGTATCATGGGGTATGACAGGGAACTAGGTGGGGAGACGAGAGGGGATTGATGACCAATGCATAAACTTACTTATTCCCAACTTAAACATCACAAGGCATGATGGGAACGCCCTGGAGGCCGTTGACTGATATATTACAAGGGACCCCAGTAGCTGATCAGTGAAATGTCTTATTGATGAGATGGAAACTATGGCTGGGGGATCTAGAACTTGATCTCAATTACAATACCAAGTCATTAAGCAGATTAGATGTGCCTGGGGTGCAGACTCATGACCTTGAAACTATAGATGTTAGAGCACATTTTCTCCTTTTACTTCCCCCCTTTTCTCTTTGTCCTCCTTCCCCTTACAACTGATGCTGGGTAATTCTTCTATCAATAAAAAGGCCAGGATCTTTCTCTTCAGGCAGCATCCTATATCCTACAGCTTGCTCCATGACTCCCATTTGTCAATGCAACATAGAACAACTCTTGGTACCTGGTCTGCCTTGTGATTTAATCCAATAAAATGTAGCTGAAGGGACAATGTACCCGCTCCAAATTTTGGTCTTCAGGTTTTGCACAACTTACCTTCTCTCAGATCCCTGCCTAGAAGTCATCTGAACAAACCTGGGCTAATCTGTTAGACCATAAGAGAACACATGTACGACAGCCCTATTACTCCAGCCAAGGCTATTCTGGACCATCAAAACTTGTCTGATGAGTATATGACATGAGTGAGTATCGAACAAAGCACAGGCCCCCTCTCAACTTACAACTGGGCTGAATATTACAAGACTTCAGAGGAAGTGTTCACTTCTACAAAAGGAGGAACAAATGTTAACTCCCTCAGTCCCTCTTTCCTAGAGGAAGTGATATTCTAGCTTTCAGGGTTAAGTAGGATTTCCCTGAGAAGGGATAAAAGGAGAGGATAACATTTATAATAAGAGTAATTCTTCAATTAAGTTTTTAATGGCTTCCTAGGTATTTTATATCTCAAATAAAAGTTTATTCCTGCCCTCTGTGACTGAGAAGAAATTATATAGATATATAAATTTCTCCTCCTGACATGATGTGGAACAAGACTAGAGTTACAGTTTTCCAAAGGCAATTCAATTTCAGAGCAATACTCTATGACAAACACATCACTTGTTGAAACCCTCCGCACCTGTGGAATGAAAACATGCACATCTTATTCATAAATGTTAACAAATTTACAAGTGTAAATTTGTATAAAATAAAATAGAGACCTAATTGCAATACATTTATTTATTTATTTTTTTTTATAGAGGCATGTTTTTTATTTATTTATTTATTTATTATATTTGTTTGTTTTGTTTATACATGCACTGGGTACAGTCAGAAGCGCTGGAGGGTGAGAGAATTCACCAGAGCCAGAGCGGGGAGCAGAGCAGGCAGAGGGGCTGAGGTACACTGCTGAGGGGAGCAGCGGGTGGCAGGAGAGGTCTGCGCACCATGTGGGATCCTCCTCCGGTGGCCGGGGAGCAGCCGGGGATCGAACCGGCGCCGCAGAGGCCGCGGGCAGCTTCGCAACCCAGCGCTCAACCGCTGCGCCACCGGGGAGGCCCTAATTGCAATACATTTATATATTGAGCTATGCAGGGAGAGGGAGATTTTCCTAAGATAACACATTCAAACTCATGACAGTATTAACATAAAATGCAATTCCGATTGAGTCATACCACTGATTTAAAATCTTCAGACTCCCTATTACTTACAGAATCTAAAGTGAAATTTTAGGTTAGGTGCCATAAAAGCAGAGTGTGAGACAGGGTTTGCGGTGGTTTAGTAAGTGTGCTCACAGACAGGGAGAAGTGAGGGGAGTAGGACAGGACAGAAGCAGGCACTAAGCAAGAATGTGGTATCAGGCTCCCCTGGTGGTGCAAGGGGTTAAGACGCAACCTGTGAAGCAGCCCACAGCCTCTGCAGCATGAGTTCAATCCCCGGCCGGCCAGGGAGCAACCCACATGGTGCAGCAGACCACTCCTGCCTCGCCCACTGCTACTCCCAACAGTGTACTTAGGTCAGTCTGCCTGTTCTGTTCCCCACTCTGTCTCTGGTGAATCCTCTCACCCCCCACATCTCTGGCCCTTACCCCAGCTCTTGGATGCATAAATAATAAATAAATCTTTAAAAAAAAAAAAAAGAATGTGGTCTCAGCTAGACTTGAGGCCACACCTGCCCCACAGCAGCACAGGAACATGAGCAGCACTGCAGAGTAGCTTCATCGTGGGTCACAGGCTTTTAAATTCCCAGATCAGCAGAATCTTGGCTGTAGGTTTTCCTAGGAAGTGAGGCCTGTTAGCTTTCAGGCATTTGTGGGTAAGGTGGTTTCCCAGACTTAGGAAAGTTATCTGGAAAGGGGGGCAAACGTGAGCCAAAATTCACAGTTGTAAGAGGAAGAGCATATTGACTAGACAGAGGGGAACTGGATGTGGCACCAGCAGTCTCTGCTATACTTTCATCATCCAGCCCCAGACTCCCTTGCCATCATCCTTAGTCCCCTCATCCCAGGAGGCTCACCATATAGCTTACCTTCACAGTGATGACTTTGCAAAGTCTGTTCCTCAACTGGAGTTCCCTTTCTTCATTCTTCTTTTAGGATCCACCTTTGCTGTTTGCAACCAAGTGCCATTGTTACCCTCTCTCCATAACATCTCCTCTGATCCCTTGGAAAGATCAGTTACTCATTGTTTCTGGTATTCTAAGCTCCTTTGTATAATTCCATCTTATGGAATTGCACATCATTTTAGATATTTGTTAAATGAGCTGGTTCCCTGGCTGGATCATCAGTGCCATGAGTGAAAGGATTGTATCTTGCTTTTTTCCTGACTCCAGCATTTAAATACAGTACTTACAGAGTAAGTACTCTGTGATTAATTGATGAATAAATCGATGCCAACACAAGAACAATGGTCTTCTTTGGGGAAGAACAAATTCATTTATTCAGTTTCTGCTTTCTATTTAAATTAGACAATCATGGTAAAGCTGTGTCACTGAAATATCCTGTGAGAGCAATCTGTTTACTCATAAACCTTTTAGCTAAAATCTGACATTTTCCATTTCACTGATATAGGGCATGCAAATAATTAAAGGAGGACAATAAGAGGCTCTTTTGCAGGCAAATGTTGATTCAATACTGGGGCTTCCTAGCAGTAGCCACTGGATTCCATTATCTCCAAAAGGAAAAGTAGAAAAATGAGTGGTTAAAAGAAGGTGCTGATTTAGAACACAGAGGTCAGATTCACCTTTGCCTCTTACATTGATTTAGATTCAATGATCCTGTTCTATTAGATTAAAACAACAACAACAGCAACAACAACAACAACAAAAAGCATAGAAAAATGTCCAGACTCCTAAAACTGAGAGGGTGTGGAATACACCATGCAAGGTTTCAGCCACATGGACAAACCAACTTCAGTGCCATTGTGGTACAATGACAACATATATTATCTTTAACAGGGGAACCTCAGATGATGGTTGCCCCACAAACCCATTGGTTTGTGGTGTGTGTGGTTTTCTTAACCAGATATTAAAAGAATAAAATTTTTATTATTGGTGTCTTTATTTGAAAATTTCTCTGCACATAGGCCTCTGGAGAATAGTTGCTCCATCTTTCAAAGGCAAATTTGCATTTTTACACATAGAAAAAGTTTCTTGTGTGTGATTTCCTTTTCAAGGAGAGCTCTCAAAAGCCCCTTCCTTATTTTAAGTTTTAAAATGCTATGATTCTACATCTCATCAAATATAATAGAAAAGTTCAAGTTTAATATATCTTACAAAAATTGCCTTCCTGTAGATTATGCCCTTCAGCTATCGTTTCAAATTATAATTTGCAGTTTTGAAATTCTGCCATAAAAGAAGATGTTTTCTTTAGTCAAAATAGAAGTAACTTGATTTTTATTGTATGGCTAAATTGATCCACTTTTTCTCTTCTTCTTTTGTTTGAAGGACTTATCGTGAATTCGTAGAGTTATCCATTTTCCAGGGAAATATATGTACTCTTGGATCTCAGAAAATGAAAGAAATGTGACCTTAAAAGGCAGTTAGGGTAAAATAGCAATAATTCTGTTGTGGTTTTATTATGGAATCTAGTTTTTAAGAGGCAAAAGGTATTAATTGGTTTAGGCTGTTTTAAATAGGACTCAACATGTATCTTACACTGTGTAATAAATGCAAGGCTTTGGAAACACTGAAATAAGGCAAAGGGGTCTCTTGAAGAGGTTACAGCTGAGCAGAGTTATTTTTGAAAGCTAACTTTAACAAAGAGAAAGTAAAGGGTCTGGGGTGATAGACTTAGGACTAGTGAAATACACACTTTGGAAATTTATAAGTTGCCTGCTGCCTTTCTATTAAATGTGTTGAATATTTGTGCTCAAAATTATGTAGAAAGTAGATCACCTTAGTAATAGATACCTAAAGACAATTTATTTCATCCATGTCTTTAGTGAGCGCCAGGAAACCTGAAAATTAAGTATGTCTCGGGACCACTGTCCTCAGATTCCCTCTTCTTGGATGAATGTCAAAAGCATACTGGAATGAAAAGCCCAAGCTTTTCCTGTGATATTACAAAGTCCTTATAAAAATTACTTTTAAGAGGTTATTTATTTATTTATTGATTGATTTGTGGGACACTCGCCGGCGGCCAGGTAACAAACTGGCGCTGCAGAAGCTGCGGGCAGCCTCGCAGCCCAGCGCTCAACCGCTGCGCCACCAGGGGAGGCTCTTAAGAGGTATTTAGGGCCTCCCCGGTGGCGCAGCGGTTGAGCGCTGGGTTGCGAAGCTGCCTGCAGCCTCCGCGGCGCAGGTTCGATCCCCGGCTGCTCCCCGGCCACCAGAGGAGGGTCCCGCATGGTGTGCAGACCTCTCCTGCCGCCCGCTGCTCCCCTCAGCAGTGTATTTTGTCAGTCTGCCTGCTCTGCTCCCCGCTCTGGCTCTGGTGAATTCTCTCACCCTTCCGCGCTTCTGACTGTACCCAGTGCATGTATAAACAAAGCAAGCAAACAAACAAACAAATAAATAAAAACATGCCTCTATAAAAAAAAAAAAAAAAAAAGAGGTATTTAAATGGCAGCTCCAAAGAGATCACAATTATTTATAGTTGAAAGAAAAATAAGACAGAAAATTCATATAGATCAATGTAAATGATATGCAATGAAATTAAATGGAGAGGAGAAATGTGTTAGTCAGACATAATTCACATCTCATTTTAAAATTTACCCAAAGGAAGTAACAATTTGGGAATCCCTGCTGTTTTTGCTCACTTATGCTGAAACATTTTCTGTGGAGTTACAGAAGAATGCTAAATGATTCTACCTTATCACAAGGCATTTAATAGCACACCCGACTTTTAAAACTGTTTCTATATCAATACATGTATTAGCTCAGGCTGCCATAACAAAATACCAGAATGGTGACTCAAACAAACATCTATTTTCTCAGGCTGAAAGTCCAAGATCAAGGTGCCAACAGGATTTGTTTCCTGTGAGACCTCATCCTGACTTCCAGATGGCTACTTCCTCACTGTACCCCTGACCTTCTCACTGTACACCTGACCTTCTCACTGTACCCCTAGTATCTCTTCCCCTTTTTCCAAGGTCACCAGTTCTATTGGATAATGCCCCCACTTTATGACCTCATTTCAACTTATATCCTTAAAGATTTTATCTTTAAGCACAGTCACATTGAGGGTTAGGACTTCAACATAGGAATTTGGGGAGACCCAATGCAGTCCATAAAGGTCGGACTCACTATCAATCTCAGCACTGAAGTCTCAAATATCTTAGAAATTTAACTTCATAATTTAGTTGCGATACCTGAGCCCAGATCCTTAAGAAAGAAAACTTTCAATAAAAATTGGTGACCAAAAAGGTGAGCCCCTCTTATGCACCAGCACAATTTTAATAGGGATGGTAGTGTCCTATTGTTTAATTTGCTGAATAACTCTGTGCTACTTAAATTCATCAAGAATTGGTTTAATTCCTATTTAGACATAATTGGTTTTCCCATCATCATTCAATTCATAAAATTCACCTAAGTTGTGCCAACTTCAACTATTTTTTAACTAGAACAAATTCACTTCAGCAAAGTTGTTTTTTTTTTTCTTTAAAATGGAAGTCTACATCAGCCATTATCAACATCTCAGCTTTTGGAAGTAACTTTTTTTTCCCAATTTGGGTTAATGAATAAGAAGCAATTGTTACTTTATCTACTGTACACTAAGTTATCACACTACTAGCCCTATGAGTCAGGCTTCTTTTTAACACTTTTGTGCCCTTTTCCTGCAGAATATTTTCCACTCTTTCAGTTTTCTCATTGTGATTTAGTAGTACCCAGCAACATCTTAACAGTTAGAAATTCCTTCTTTAATTTCCTTTGATGTTTGTTTTGATGATAATATACATGCCTTCTTTGCTCACTCTAAATTGGTATCTAGATTTTTGAGGATACACTAAGATAGGTGATTCTATAGATATATGTGACATGGGTACTAGTATGAGAATAACATTTTGGGTAATGATGATTTGAGTTTCACCTCTGGTTCTGCAAAATACTAGTTGTGTGTCCTTGGGAAAACTGATTACCCTTTTTTTTTTTTTTGACTTACTTTCTTCATCTATTACATGGAGAGAACAAAAGAAAGCAGCCTTGAAGAATTGTTGTAAACACCATTTATAAAAATATATTTCATTTTTGAGGCCAAAGGAGGGGCTCAATAAATAAGAATTATAAGAGTGTATTCAGTCCTCATCATCATGTAGCTACTAAAGCACTCATATTCATAGTAATAATTCAAATTGCCCTGATTAGAGATGATGGCATAGCATAGGTCCTTAAGCTCGTTTCCTGAGTATCAAGCAGTTATTTCCAGAATTCTCCAGGATGGGTCTCACTTGAATCGATACATCACTTTTTCAGACTTCCCCACTAATCCTCCTGGTTGATGGCCTTCATTACTTTGTACAGTTCAATGACAACTATCCTGGCTTGGGAGGCCCCCTGGCTGAGTTTCCAAGCTTGAAACCATAAAGTTATTCATTCTCCCTGGAGCTGGGATAGTCTGCAGAAGGAAGGGAATGCTCTGCTTTCAAACCTTGCCACTTGGCTCCAGTGCAGAATACCTAGATCAAACTAATTCCTTGGGTTAGTCCCTTTTTTCTAGGCATCTTTATAAAAAGTCACATTTTATGATACCCTCAAGACAAAAATAAAATGAAAAAGATATTATTCAAATCAGATCTGACTGTGTTGCCCACCATTTTGTGAGATCTTCCTCTTCCTCTCTGAATTCCAGTGTCAGCTCAAAGTGGGACTTCACTTCACCAATTGGTATGGATTTTAACACTTTAAAACTAATAGATCTATCATCCATAGATTTTGGATCAATTTCTCATGAATTATCAAGAGCTGTTATCTCAGGTAACTTTTTGCTCTTCTAAAATTAAGACATTCTGTTTCTCTATTCTGCTCCAATAGGATCTATCTAGCCAACACCTCAGGGTGTTTTTCACAGAAATAACACCACTCAGTTCAAATTTTTCTACCTACATAAGAAGGACAATTGCATTCCATTTATAAAATATAGGTAATGACATAATACAGGTGGCTTCTAATTGCCTCCTATCTATCTTACTTCTAATTAAGATAAGCTCCCATCAGCAACTTGACTAAGGACAGCCATAATCTCCAGAGATAAGGGTTAAAAAGAAAATGAGAAATAGTATTTTCCCACTCAATTAGATTTTTTGAAGTAAAATATCTTTTTTTAATTTAAAAAGATTAAACTGAAGAATAGAAACACCCTATGTACCAGTTAGTACCTTTGTTATTAAACCCAATTCCGGGCCTCCCCTGGTGGCGCAGCGGTTGAGCGCTGGGCTGCGAAGCTGCTCGCAGCGTCTGCACTGCTGGTTCCATCCCAGACCACCGGCAAGGGTCCCACATGGTGCGACAGACCTCTCCTGTCGTGCCCGCTGCTCCCCTCAGCAGTGTATTTCGTCACTCTGCCTATTCTGTTCTTCACTCTGGCTCTGGTGAATTCTCTCACCCTCCTGCACTTCTGACTGTACCCAGTGCTTGTATAAATAAATAAATAAATAAATAAATCTTTAAAATAAATAAATAAATAAATAAACCCAATTCCTTTCCAGTCACAATTTAATCTAACTTAGCTTTATTTCTGGACTTGAGTAGAATCCATTCATCTGCAGTGTGCTAATTTGAGGTTTGAAACTCTCTGCATTTGTTATTAGTTATTTTAGCAAATCCTTGAAAATACATCATAAATACTGTGCTCTAAACATTGAATCAGAGCAGAGAATCTGCTCTTGGAGAAAAGAGAATAATAATGATTAACAGTAGCCAACACATATATTTATCTGCTTATAATACTTACCATGTATGCTCAAAACTCTTCTAAGAACTTTCTACTCATTAAGTTATTTATTGATCAAGCACAAGGATTAACAACATGCATGTTTTTCTCTGAGATGCTTCGGTTAAATTAAGATTGTCTAGCTGGAATGATGAAGCATGGACCCCCAATGTAAATGCAATCAGACTTAACCATTCCAGAATTCTGCAGTTTAACCAAAGGTATAGAACAAGAACAACAATAGATCTATTCAAGAAAAACTAATTGATCTCACTTTAAAACAGTGGATTCAATGTCATTTTCATTGGGAATATTTTTAACCCCTTCTTCCCAGTTCAGACCATAAAATACCTGCAACCTCCAAGCCAAGAGACAACACAAACCTCTTTGGAACTCCAGTAAAAGTTCCATCTTTGAGGACAACCAATGGGAAAACAAACAAACAAACAAACAAATAAACACACCTTAGCAGCAGTTCCCTGAAAACTCCATGTTGTTTCTATCTGATTGACCTGAAGCTCAAGGTGAAAAATTTCTTTCCATGGGGCATTATTGAAAACAGTAACAATCTACCATCACAGCTGTTTAAAACTGTAACTTCAGTTGAGGTAAACCAGAGACCGGACAAAAAATGTAGGAGAACTACATTACCGAAGGGAATTTTGAAAAGCTCTGTGGACATGTGGTGGGCTTATGCCCATGGCCAGGATGTCCCCAAGGCCAGGAAAGATCTGAGAAAGGCAGAAACACAGCCATTAATTTTCACCGACCTTGAAGTCCTATACAAGCAGGAAATGAAAGTTAAGATTTGCTATTTTACTGACTAAGGTTTGAGGATGTTTTACCCAAAGTCCCTTGACAAGGGTGAAATGAAGAGATACTGCTCAAAGTCAAGTAAAGAAATCTGACTTACCAGTAAATGATCACTAAAGTTACTGATCCAGGGGACCCTATGTCCCAGTCTTAAAAATAAAATCAATTTTTTTTTTAAAAAACTAACAACAGACCTTAGAGAATACACAGGGCATACAGAATCTACAGATTTTGTCTATGGATGTCAATGAACAAATAGTCAGCAACAAAAATAGCAATAACAAAATAGGAGTAGGAAAGAAGGGATGTGATACTAGAGATGTTACAATATATTATCTACAATGTCATGATGTCAACAAGTATTGTCCCTACAAAAGAAGTGAACAGGAAATGGAAAATGACTTTGAAATAGCACATATACTGGCGTAGCAGATGATTTTAAGTCAATTATTATAAATACATCCAAAGAATTAAAGAATATCATGGCTAAAGAATGAAAGGAAAGTGTGACAACAGTGTCTTCAAATACAGAATGTCAATAAAGAGACAGGGTTATAAAAAGGATTCAAATAGAAACTCTGGAGTTGAATAGTTAAGTAACGGAAATGAAAAAAATCCACAGAAAGGCTCAATAACAGATTTAAGTTCAATTGAAATTTCTCAGGCTCAAGAAAACAAGCTGGAAGTTCCTCTAAAGTCAAATATAGAATTACAATAAAACCCAACCATTCTACTCTTATGAATATACCCAAATGAATTAACAACACCCGCCACATAGAAATGCACATATATGTGTTCAGTGTAGATTTACTCATGACAACAATAAAGTGCAAACAATCCAAATATCCATTAACTGATGAATAAATTAATGAAAGTTGGCACAGACATACAACAGGAGATTATTCAGTAGTAAAGAGGAATGAAGCATTCATTCAATGAACCTTAAAATTGTGCTAAACATCCAGTTATAAAAAAATAAATAGTGTGGGACCTCCCTGGTGGCACAGCAAGTTGAGCTCAGCGCTGTGAGGCTGTCTGCGGCCTCTGCAGAGCGGGTTCAATTCCCGGGAGGCTGGCAAGAATCCCACATGGCGCAGCAGACCTCTCCCGTCTAGCCCGCTGCTCCCCTCGGCAGTGTGTTTCAGTTGTCTGCCTGTTCTGCTCCCTGCTCTGTCTCTGGTGAATCCTCTCACCCTCCTGCACCTCTGGCTTGTACCCCAGCTCTTGTATAAAAGTAAATAAATCTTGGGCCTCCCCGGTGGTGCAGCGGTTGAGCGCTGGGCTGTGAAGATGCCCACAGCCTCTACAGCACCGGTTCGATCCCCAGCCACCAGCAAGGGTCCCACATGGCACGGAGACCTCTTCTGCCGTGCCCACTGCTCCCCTCAGCAGTGTATTTCGTCAGTCTACCTGTTCTGTTCCCCGCTCTGGCTCTGGTGAATTCCCTCACCCTCCCGCGCTTCTGACTATACCCAGTGCTTGTATAAATAAATAAACAAACAAACAAACAAATAAATCTTAAAAAAACAAAACTAAATAGTGTGGCTCAATTTCTATGAAATGTCCAAAATAAGTCAATTCATGGAAATAGAGGGTATCTTACTGGCTGCATAGGACTATAGGGGAATGGGATTTATTGCTAATAGGTACCAGGTTTCTCTTTTGTGGTGATAAACCTACTCTAAAGTTAGATTCTGGTGATAGCTGGGCAAATCTGAATATACTATAAATCACTAAGTTGTATAGGTGCTTTAAGTGAAAGAATTTTATATTATGCGAATTGATCTCAATAAAGCTGAATTTAAAATATTTACTTAATTTCTCTTAAACTGGGATCCCACATCTGTATAATACTATACTGTGTAGTAAGGGTTATGTGAGATAATGAATAAAGCACCTGAAGCAACCCAGATGTAGTAATTTGAAGCAGCACATTTTCTACCAATTTCCTATGAAATGTAAAAGGAAAAAGTAGCAATATAGTGGGTATGTCTTGTTTATTGTGGAATCTATTTAGAATAAAATTATAGTTCCTTCTTTTTTAAAAAGATTTATTTATTTATTTATTTATACAAGCACTGGGTACAGTCAGAAGCGCGGGAGGGTGAGAGAATTCACCAGAGCCAGAGCGGGGAGCAGAGCAGGCAGAAGGACCGAAGTACACTACTGAGGTGAGCAGCAGGCAGCAGGAGAGGTCTGCGCGCCATGTGGGACCCTCCTCCGGTGGCCACGGAGCAGCCGGGGATCCAACCGGCACTGCAGAGGCTGCGGGCAGCTTCGCTGCCCAGCGCTCAATGGCTGCGCCACCGGGGAGGCCCTATAGTTCCTTCTTAAAAGAGAAAATATCTCCCTTTAAAATGTCCAGTGAATATTACAGACTGATATTTAGCCAGCCATTCACTATCCAATTTTTTTCTCCTCTTTCAGACTGATTTAAGATAGACAAGTTTTCTTAAAGATAGGTTTTCTTAAATATTTGCATCTGTAAAATTTTAAAAATACATGATATTTCAACAAAGATTTAAAACAAAGAAATATATTGCATTAGATTTACAATGTAGCTACACAGAGAACCAAGAGAGGTCTACAGCGAGAGCTGGAGTAGTATTTTTAATCATTAAATAAGTTCGATCAAGACTTAGAATGTTGGGCCTCCCTGGTGGCCTACAGATTAAGACTCAGTGCTCTCATGCTATCACCACTGTGGCCTCAGTATGATCCCCAGCCAGGGAGCTAACCCACATATGGCACAGCAGAGCTCGCCTGTCTTGCCTGCTGCTCCCCTCAGCAGTGTATTTCAGTAAATCCACCTGTTCTGCTGCTCACTTTCTCTGGTGAATCCTCTCACTTCCTGGCCTACACCCCAGTTCTTCTACAAAAATAAGTAAACATTTAAAAAAAAAAAAAAGAATGTTAAAAACAGAGTATTAAGAATCTCCAGAAGTACATATATTATAGTAAATGTTTCCATGTCCATCATTTTATAGATCACATTTTGGGCAATATGTATCAAGTACCTTCTTCTCTTCTTCACAAATGGACTTTCATGCATCTGCTAAGCTGTCCTTTTTGTGATGCTAATGGAAGATATGTGCCTTTTCCCTAGGGATAAAAAAAAAAGCACACAAATTTTACTTGCAATTTCAGGACATCTATAGCCTCTCTCTAAGAAACAATAGTTGTTTTTAAAGTTTTTCAAAGAGTAAAGAATCTTCTTGAACCACACAGGCTAACTTTGGTCATGGAAATTAACAATCTTTGTGGTTTCTCCCGAGTTTTTGTATTCCAGACATTAACGATGAAAGTACTTTGCACAGTGTTGCTGTCTGAGTAAGAGCAGTCTTTGTCTCTTTTGAAAACAGAAAATACAAAATTCCAAAGCTGCTTCTAAAGAATATAAAACACTGTGAAAATTACTTGATGATCAAAAATAACACCCACACTAACACTGAAGTATTTGAGTTCAGAAAACAATGCAGAGTAATTACACTTGAATCAGTAGTGTCTTTCATCCAAGGTGCTCACATAATCCTTGAAGACAACCAGTCTTACATTTTCTGTGACTATCTTTAGTCCAAAAATGCAATATCTCAGAGATAGTGGTATTTGTCCACATGTACTAAACTTTGGTTTATAAAACAGAATCCCTATGCTCACAGGTTCATTATAAAATAAAGGATTGTCTCTATGGATCTTCCTTGGCTGTAACCAGAAAAAGGAATAAATCAAGTAACAGAGAATTATCAGAGGGAACAGGGGATCCCCATGTTTCCAGGGGACTAGGAGTAAGTTTGAAAAGAGAAGTAGGGCACAATGTCAGCAAGTTTTTCTAATTTAGAGTTTTCTAACTGGTATAAATCTAACATGTTTGATGGTAATGATGTTTCACCATATAGCCACTGTATTTGATTCTCAGGATAAAAAACTCCTTACTTCGGAGATGGTCTTGACAAATCCTGTATGGTAGAAACTCAGAGCCACATATGCAACATTAAAGGTTTTCTATTTATTTTTTAATTTGCATGTAGTGAAGTCCATTTCTTTGGATACACAACTCTGTAAGCTTCGACAAATGAATGCTCTATTCGTTTGCCATTAGCACAAATTTAATGGCATAAGCAACACAAATGAATTTTTTTTTATTTATGCATACAAGAACTGGGGTGCAGACGAGAGGTGAGGGGAGTGAGAGGATTCACCAGAGAGAGTGGGGAGCAGAACAGGCAGATCGACTGAAATACACTGCTGAGGGGAGCAGTAGGCGAGACAGGAGAGGTCTGCTCTGCCATGTGGGTTGCTCCCTGGCTGGCTGGGGATCAAACTCCTGCTACAGTGGCTGGCAACAGCTTAATAGTGCTGTGTCTTTAACCCCTGCGCCACCAGGGAGGCTCACAAATGAGTTCTTAAAGCTCCATAGATGTGAGTCCAACAAAATTATTACTGATCTAAAATCAGGACATTAACAAGGTTACATTTCTTTCTGAAGGCCCTAGATAGAATCCTTTCCTTTGTCTTTTCCAGATTTTAGGGGCTTCCTTTGTTCTTTGGCCGTGGCTCCCCTGTTTCATCACCAAAGGTAGCAAAGGTAAGCCAAGTCTTTCTCAAATCACAATACTGTAACTGCCCTTTCTACCTCCCCTTTCCATTTTTAAGGACATGTGATTATACTGAGCTCACCTGGATATTCCAGGATAATACACCTATTTTAAGGTTACTTGATTAGAAGCTTTCATTCTGTCCACAATTTTAACTTTCTTTAGCTTTATAACCTAGCATATTTACTGGTTCTGGGGGATTAGGAGGTGGGCATCTTTGAGGGCCATTTTTCTGCCTATGACAAAGTCAGTCATGTAACCCCCACCAGCATTATGACACTGAACAGTTCCAGTACCTCAAAACACTTCCTTCTCTCTTCTTTCATTTTTTTAATCAAAATTTATTTATTTACAGTTTGTTTACAAATCTGGGCAAGCTAAGGTATACAGCTTCACACCTTGACCCACCATCAATGTTCTAGCACCATCATACTATCAAGTCAATCCCCCTCCTTTTTTCCCACTCCCCTATCCCTTTCTCTTTTTTTTTCCCTTAAGTCATCATTTTATTATAACTAAATCCTTTTTTTCTGACTTTTATTTTTTATTTATTTATTTTTTATATAACTTTTTTTTATTTTTATATTCCCCATACAATTGCGACCCCATTTTGACCCCAATCCCTCCCCTCCCCGCCCCCCACCCCCCATAGAGTGTCTCTGGTTCATAGTTGTTTGTTGATTTTGATTTTTACTTTCTTATAGTTATTCTTTTTCCTGGTCCCTTATTTAAGTTTTCTAGATTCCTGCTATGAGTGAGACCACCTGGTATTTTTCTTTTTCTTTCTGGCTTATTTCGCTGAGCATGATCCCTTCCAGCGCCATCCATGTTGCTGCAAATCGCATGTGTTTATCTTTTTTGAATGCTGAGTAATATTCCATGGTGTGTATGTACCACATCTTCTTGATCCAGTCATCTATTTTTGAGCATTTGGGTTGTTTCCAAAGCTTAGCTATTGTAAACAGTGCTGCTATAAACATAGGGGTGCAGGTGCTCTTTGGAATTGATGTTTCTGTGTCCTTTGGGTAAATACCTAGGAGTGGAATTGCTGGATCATATGGAAGCTCTATGTTTAGTAGTTCAAGAAATCTCCACACAGCTCTCCATAGTGGTTGGACCAGTTTGCACTCCCACCAACAGTGCAGGTGAGTTCCTTTTTCTCCACAACCTCGCCAACATTTGTTGTTGCTAGTTTTTTTAATATGTGCCATTCTCACTGGTGTAAGATGGTATCTCATGGTAGTTTTGATTTGCATTTCCCTGATTACAAGTGATGTTGAACATTTTTTCATATGCCTGTTGGCCATTTGCATTTCCTCTTCAGAGAAGTTTCTTTTTAGCTCTTCTCTTACCTCTACTGAAATATTCTCACCACTCTAAGGCATGGCAAACATTGGTGTGTTACCTAACCTTTTTGTTTGCCTTTTCCAGGTATCATATACATGGAAGTAATCTTTAGTCTGGCTTTTTAAACTACCATAATATAATAATTATTTATCCATTTTGTGACAAGCACCTTTGATGGCCCCTTCTTGTGTTGAGTAATTGTTCACTTATTGATTTATTTCCTTTCTTCTACTACTTACATTTTTTTAATTTATGATTTTTTGTGTAGTTTCTTGAGATGCAAGCCGAGGTTACTGATTCTTCACTGAAATAGGTGCCTCCACACCCAGCAAATTTCTGTGTTGTCTTTTTGTTTTCATTCTATCCAAAGTGTTTTCTAATTTTCCATTTGATTGGTTGTTTAACTTTTGAGTTATTTAGAGAAATGTTATTTGGTTTCAAAAAATGTAAAACTCCCCCCAGGAGCTTTCTGTTATTGATTACTAATTTAGTCGAATTGTGATGAATGAACATACTTAACATGGCTTTAATCATTTTAAACTTATTAACACTTGTGTTATAATCTAGAATTCGGTCTTGATAAATGTTCCATGTGAACCTACAACGTTTCATTGAAGTTCTGTTTATACTTACTGGGGTTCTGGCTACTTAATCTATCAATTATTGAGACAGAGAGTATAATTGTGGATTTGCCAATCTTTCCTTTCAGTTATCAGTTATTTTCTTTATGTATGTTGAAGTTCTACTATTAAGTCAATCAATCCTTTAAGATCATTGTGTCTTTATTAAGGACGTTAGTCCTCTACCTTATGAAGTAAAATTCCTTATCGCTAGTAACATTCTTTTCTCTGAATTCTTACCTTGTCTGATATTAATACAGTGACTACATCTCTCTTTGCTTACTATCTGCATGGTGTATCATTCATCATCTTTTTACTTTAATTGAATTCTGTCTTTCTTATTAGGTACAAACACATTTAAAATTCTTACATCTTCTTGGTGAATCAGTCTGCTTATTCCTGGTAATTTTCCTCATCCAAAGAAAATACTTTACCTGATATTAAAATAACCCGTTCAGTTTTCTTTTGAGTAGAATTTGTACAATACATCTTTTTTCATTCTTAGTCTGACAATATGATTATAGTTAAAATGGGTTTGCTGCATATAGCATTTGGTTAAATTCTTTTTTTTATCTGATTACATTTGATTGAATCAGGTCTACCATTTTCTTTATTTGTCTCCTCTGTTTATGATTCTTCAGTTCCCCTTTTCTTGCTTTAGTTAGGATTATTTTAAAATTGTTAATATTTGTTTTAGTTTATTAACTTCCTTCTGATATATCTGTATCATTTTAAGTGTTTTTTCTAGGAAATCAAATACATATAACATATAGTTTAATTAAATTATGTAAAAAATCATATTATTGAGCTATTGTATAAATAACTATATTATATAATATGTGCATAAATAGATGTCACTTTTCAAAGTCTACTTAGAGTTGAAAAATCATCACTTTGATAATGTATAGAAACTTTACAAATATATAGGATCCTTTATCATCCTCCCTTTTAAAATAGTTTCTAAATATAATATTTCTGATTTTATTTCAAAACTTCTAAACAATGTTATAATTTGGCTTCAACAGTCATACATGTTTTGAAGAGTTTCAAGAGGAGAAAAAAACAGTCTTTTATATTGACCAAGGTGTTTACATTTCTTTTCCTCTTCCTTTATTCCTGATATTTCAAGTTCCTTGCCGGTATCACTTCCCTTCAGCCTGAAGAATTTCCTTTCAAATTCCTTTTATAGTCAGTGTACTGGTGACAAATTATCTTAGTCTTCCTTTTATCTGAGACTGTGTTTATTTTGCCTTTATTCCTGAAGGATATTTTCCCTGCACATAGGGTTCTATGTGAAGAGTCCTTCCAGAATGTCATTCCAATCTATTGGCCTCCATGGTTTCTGAGGAGAAATCTGCCATCATTTGAATCATTGTTATGTGTGTTGTGTGTCCTTTCTTTGGCTACTTTCAAGATTTGTCTTTACCTTGATTATCTGTAGTTTTATTATTTTGTGTCAGAGCAATGCTTTTTTTGAGGTTAACTTTTGGGTTCACTGAGCTTCTTCAATTTGTAAATTCATAACATCAAATTTGGGAACTTTCCTTCATTTTTCTTTGCACATTGTTTTCTGTGCTAAATACTTTTCTTTCTGGGATTCCAGCAACATGAATGTTAAACCTAATGCTATTGTCTCATAAGGCTCTGAGTCTGTTCTTTTATTTGTAATCCTTGCTTCTGTGTTCTTCAGATTATTTAATTTCTATTAGACTCCTTGCTCTTCTCATCTCCATTTTGTTACTGAGTCTGCTCAATGCACATTTTTACTTTGGAAATAGTATTTCTCAGTTCTCAAATGTCTTATTAATTCTATTTCTCCACTGAGAATTTTCAGCTTTCAAGGGAGTTATCTTTATCTCATTAAGGGTGGCTATAATGGCTGCTTTTATTTCTTTGACAGTTCCAAGACTTAGGTCATCTTGAGTTTTGGCATTTATTTTTGTCTTTTCCTTTGAGTATCTGTCAAATGTTTAAGAGTCTTGGTATGTCACATAATTTTGGATTATATCCAGGACATTTTTTATCTTAAGTTTCTCAGTCCTACTAAAATCCTCAGGAGAATGTGGATTTTTTATTTTTTAAACTGGCAATCAACAAGATTAGCTTCAGAATGACAAGAAATTTGATCATCAGTGCTGATGGGCCAATGTCAGTTTTGTTTTTCAAGTCTTTGCTATATGATTTGGTTCTGCCTTGGTGCATGGCCTGTTCAGAGGATAGCATGAAATTTGGGTTTCAGTTTCCATTGCAGTTCTGCAATGATTTGGTAGAGCTACTTCACACAACCCCCACTCAGGGGTGATTCTAACATTATGCCCTTGTGTACCCAGTACTTGGAGATCCATTACTCCCGTTCTTTCCTCTCTTCTCCCATACTGCCCAATGCCCAGAGGCTCCTTTTCTTGGTTCCCTTAGCCAAAAAGACTGGACCTTCACAGATGTTTAGCTCCCTTCCGTGTTGTGTAGTGCTGTGTAAATGGGGCTACTTTGAGGATAGATCCCAAAAGAAAAAAGAAAGGAAAAAAAATGACACAGAGGGGGCACACTCTTTGGAAATCAGGATCTCCATGCTAGTTCTTCTAGAAAGAGAGCCAACATGTCTTTCCAGGTTCCAGATGCCTTCACTAATCACAGATTTCAAGTTTAATGACTAGACTGACTCTGGGCAGAGCTGGGAGAGAAAAGAAAAAAAAAAAAAAGATGAAAGGGTTACCTCCAGCTTGTACAGTTCCTTTTTCCTAGCCCTTTGGTCAAAAAGTGGGGTTTTTTCCCCTGAAGTTGTTGCTTTCAATTGTCTACTGTCTGATTCTGGAATTCAGCCAACCTTCAGGTCAAAGCTGGGAGGCAAAGGAGAAGAGTGAAAGGATGAGGCTCACCCACTCATCCGGCCCCTCAGCTCTACCTCCATAGGGACCATTACTCATGACTTGTTTGCGGTCTCTCATCCATTTACCATTGTTACTTCCGAGAGATTTCAAGTAGCTATTTTTCATATTCTGTCCAGAGTTTTCAGATGCAATCAGTAGGACTCTGCACTGGTTTACTCATCTGTATGTAACTGCATAATTAAAAATTTTCTAATAACCACATTAAACCATAGTGAACAGATAAAATTACTTACACAAAATATATTCAATTTGATCCAGTAAATTCAGATCATTGTCATTTTAATATGTAATCAGTGTAAAAAAAAAAAACCACTTTGCATTGCTTTTCTTATACTGAGTCTCTAAAAGTCACTGTGTATTTTTCACTTATAGCATATTTCTATTTAAATTAGCTATATTCAAGTGTGCAACAGCCAGATGACTGTTGGACTACTATATTGGACAGCACAGATCTAAAGTCTAGGCCACTGTTTCTAAACTTTTTCTCCACATCCTTGCCAACATTTGTTGTTGCTAGTTTTTTTAATATGTGCCATTCTCACTGGTGTAAGATGGTATCTCATTGTAGTTTTGATTTGCATTTCCCTGATTACAAGTGATGTTGAACATTTTTTCATATGCTTGTTGGCCATTTGCATTTTCTCTTTGGAGAAGTTTCTTTTTAACTCTCCTGCCCATTTTTTGACTCGATTATTTTCTTTGTTTTTGTTGAGTCTCATCAGCTCTTTGTAGATTTTTGTGATAAGTCCTTTATCATTAGTGTTGGGTGCAAAAATGTTCTCCCAGTCAGTGGGGTTTCTCTTTGTTTTGGTTATTGTCTCTTTTGCTGTGCAGAAGCTCTTTAATTTGATGTAGTCCCAGCTGTTTATCTTTGCCTTCACTATCACTGCTTTGGGTGATGTGTCTTTAAAGATGTCTTGGAGGTGCATGTCATGTAGTGAGAAACAAACTCTTATATTGATACCTAGAGAGGTATATATCCATATCCTGTATGCTTATGCAGGTAGTTGGAATACAGAATCAGGTAGTTGGAATACAGAATGAATTAAAGAAGTAACACATGACTAAAGAACTTTATGACTCAAAGTGTGTCACAGTGGTACTAGAAATACTGGCTTCCTTCCAAAAGCTACTGAATCAAAATCTGAATTTTAGGAAGCTATCCTATACATCCTAAGTTTAGATTTCGGTCCTTCTGCCTGTTCTGTTCCCAGCTCTGGCTCTGATGGATTCTCTCACCCTCCCGCGCTTCTGACTATACCTAGTGCTTGTATAAATAACTAAATAAATCTTAAAAAAAAAAAGATGAAAACTGAAAATGAGCTATATTTAGACAACAGTTTAGCTTCCTTGTTAATCCTTGCTTTTAGCCCATGAGTTTCTCTCATGTGTATGTACCAACTATGTCTGCAAATTCCACAATGCATAGAAATGCACAGCAGAAGAGAACAGGCCCTTCTCCAGGAGGGTGTACCCCTATGCTGGAGCTTTAGTGGGGCCCCATCATGCATAGGGTGCCTGTTTTGAAAACATGAACATAGTAAGATCTCAGTAAGTATTTCTGTGATGGAAGTAATCACTGCTCATAGACCAGGTGTTTAAACTTATCTGAGCATTCTCTTAGCCAGGGTAGGTATTGTCAATATTTTAGACCACAGATGGTTTACTGAATTGTGGAAGACATGACACCTTCACCTCTAAGACTTAGGAAAGTGTATGAAGTCACCTTCCTTAAATTACCAAGGTACAATTTTAAGTAATATTGCCATCCTTTGCTAAAACCCTGCAGAAAGAGTATTAATTACACAAAATAATAGATGGACCCATTTGGTTCCTAGGAAGATCTAGCTCCATGGTCTTGGGCAACATCCTGGACCCTGGCACTGGTTTCCTTGCTCCCTACACTGTTTAAGGGAAAAGAATAATCTCCAACAAAGTCAGTAACCAGTAGGGTACCTGGCACCCTCAACTATTAGAGGCCGTGTGTATTAGGGACTAGAAAGTAAATTTTAGTGAACACAGCCTGTGTTTGAATCTTCTCTGTATGACTTGGACTACATTACTTAACCTCTGGATTTTGAAGCAAGTGGTTTAGTAGAAGGAAAAATTTTAAAAGACCACGTAAGATTAGAGGATAAAACTATACCAACCTGACTTGGCGTATTGTTTTTTTTTTAAAAAGCAACGTTAAATTGTTTTCTGGAAAAATCTGGACTGGCTAAGAGTATCACATTTAAAAATGCAATAGTGAAAACCAAGGCACTCCTTTATATTTCAAATGGTAAAATCTTCATGTTGATAACACTAGAATGTGAGTACAAGTAGTTTTTAGGAAGAAAAGGTAGAGAGGAAAGCCAAACCTGTGCAGTCTAGGCAGGCTGTCATGAGCATGCCGCTGAGAATCTCTGGGGGACAGTCTAGACACAACTCTGACAAAGTCTGGTCTGAAAGGAGAAGGCTGAGAACCACCCACATGAACAGTGACTTCTCCAAAATTCTCACCTGCCTTGGGAATGGGTCCATTGCCAGAGAAAGCGCTCAGGAAGAGAGTCTCAGATGTTGGTATTGGGAAGCAGTCAGTATATAGAGGCAATGGGGCCAAAGGATAAGGGAAGAGCTTTGCTGCTCTCCTCCTGATCTCAGTGCGTATGACAATTAGAGGAAGATGACTTGGTCTCCCACACAGACCTCAGAGACTGCTGGAAGGCAAGGGGAGGAAGGTCAATCATTTAAATGACTCTTCACTATGCAATTTTATTGAATATGAAATCAGCGCTCAAGATTGCATCGTCTGTCTTTTCTATTTTAATATATGCATTGCCAATAACTAACATGAGTAACTAAAGTTCCTTTTTCCTTCTTTTTCCTTTGTTAGTGGATATTTGTACTGCGGTACAATCATTTAAGAGTATCATTTACAACGTTTCTATTCTAACTCAAGCAAGAAAAAGAACAGTTTGTTCAATCTTTTATCTTCATTCTATTGGTTAAAAAGATATCTCTCTCTACATCCCACAGTCACCCTTAGTTCTACATTTATTGAAAGCAACCAACCCCAGTGGTGGCCTATTTAACACCAGTACAAAACATAGAAGGTTTAATTGAAAGCCCAGGCATTCAAACTGTGCTTAGTGACTTTCAGAAGGAAAAAAAAAAAAAAAAAAAAACCTGTGTATTTAAGACCAGTATTGAGTGGACCCCATGCGTCTCGGGCCTCAGAGCCCAGGGAACAAGATTTGAAATTGCTGAAGGGGGACGTCCACACATCTGCAACTACAATCGGTGACTTAACCTTATAATGTAAAGAAATTGTGAACAGTTTGTGTGAGGGACTTTCAAAATAAGATTAAAATAGTCTGTCTTCTGATTAATCATAGGAAAGGATTATAGCACCTACCTGTTCCTTTTTTACATACATAGTAATTATTCAAAGAAACAAGACCAGTAAAGTGATATTTCTGTCACTGTACTGTGTGATAACTCTTCTCAATTATTACCCATTGTTTAAAATTAATGTCACTTTTCTCCCCCATAATACACAGATAGAAGAAATTTATTGCAATAATTTCTACCACCATGAAACTGAAAGAAAAATAGTACATTTTTTATTTAGTTATACCCTCAGTGCTTAAAATGCCCATTTCTGAGTTGCTAAAGAGACATCACACATTAAAAAAATAAAATCAAGGGCCTCCCTGGTGGTGCAAGGGGTTAAGATGCAACCTATGAAGCTGTCCACAGCCACTGCAGCACGAGTTCGATCCCCAGCCAGGCAGCTACCCACATGGCGCAGAAGACCTCTCCTGACTCGCCTGCTGCTCCCCTCAGCAGTGTATTTCAGTAAATCTGCCTGTTCTGCTCCCCACTGTGTCTCTGGTGAATCCTCTCACCCCCCACACCTCTGGCCTGTACCCAGTTCTTGTATACATTAATACCTAAATCTTTAAAAATAAATAAATAAATAAATAAATAAATAAATAAATAAATAAAATGCACCAAATAAGAGCCTTCTGAAGTGGCTAGAAAGAGGTAACACCAGGTCTGCCTTCAGTGTTCACATTGAACCCTTCTGAGTTCACATTACATTTTCAGGATAATAGGCTAATGTTTTATGAAATTGCATTTTTTTGGGGAAGCACCTTGTGTTTTTACACATGTATATCAAAAGGTTATCCCTTTGTCCTCAAAAGAAAAAATCTCCAGAGGGATTGCAATTTACTTCTAATTTATTCTCTTTACTTATCTCAACACTGAACATATGGAGCTGAGGAAAGTCTTTAGTGAGTAAATAAACCATTAAAACAACAAGAGACACCAATGCTCCGCAGAGACTCAGCACGTTAATTGGATGGTCACTGATGGATAGTAAACATCCCGTGAATAATAATATGGAAAGGGATGCTCTCTACACTTGTGCCTTTAATCATGACAGTCACAAACACTTATTGATCCTTGACTTTGCGTGTTGAACTGTGCGAAGGCTTTTGGGGACCACAAAGAAGTATCTTACTCACCTTCTTTATATTAAATCTGTATATTAAATCTGTTGATATGTACTTCCTTTACGCTCAGTTTTCCCCTCTAGGGTACCAAATTTTTAAAGCACATACTATATCAGATGCCACCGGCACCCCAGTTTTATCCCCTATTACAGATTGAGTTGTGTCTTCCCCCAAAATTTATGTTGAAGTCCTAACCTGTAGTACTGCAGAATGTAACCTTGTAAATATGGTCTTTGCTAAGAAAATCAAGTGAAATGAGGCCTTTCAGGTGGGGTTTAATCCACTATGACTGGTGTCTTATAAAAAGAATAAATTTGGACACAGAAACATACATGCATTGAGGGAAGAGGAGGGGGAAAGGTGTTGGACAGCATGTTAGACAGAGGAATGACTTGCCAAAAAATCTTAAATCAAGGAAAGAGGATGATTGTCAACAAACCAGAAGCTAAGAAAGGATATCCTGACAGGTCTGTTGACAAACTGTAATTTCAGTCCACATGGGCCCACCTTTAATCACATACAATATTTACCTGAGAGTTTTCTCTAGTTCTGTGACCACTTTTGCAGAGACCCAGGAATCAATGTGGCCCCTTGAGAGCAGAACTGCTGGGAGTGAAAGAAAGAATAAACACCCAGGTCCTCATCCTCATCCTTTTGGTAGAATAACTCTGAGGAATGTATTCTTCTCTGAACCTAGGGCTCCTTGTTGGATTTAGTTCCAGTTGTCCAGCACTTAATTTGTTGGAAAACATACCCCTTATCGGGGCCTCCCTGGTGGTGCAAGGGGTTAAGATGCAGCACTATGAAGTTATCTGCAGCAACTACAGCACTAGTTCAATCCCGGGCCAAGGAGGTGACCCACATGGCACAGCAGACCTCTCCTGACTCACCTGCTGCTCCCCTCAGCTGTGTATTTCAGTCAATCCGCCTGTTCTGTTCCCCACTCTGTCTCTGGTGAATCCTCTCGACCCCCCCGCACATCTCTGGCCTGTACCCCAGTTCTTGTATACATAAATAAATAAAGCTTAAAAAAAGTATGCTTTATTGACTCCTTCCTTTTCTTGCCCATCTCCGCACTCTTCTACAGGTGGTCCCTGAAATCAACTCCCAAATAAATTATTCACACGTGAGTCCATGTTTCCATGGCTACATGTGGGGGGGGGGGCAAAAATAAGACAGGGAGTTTCCCTACCTCACTGTGAATTCCTAGGACTAAAAATGGTGCCTGAGTGGTGGTATTAAATGCATATTGCACATGAAAGAATTAATGAAGTAGAACACATATCGTCCTCAGAGATTTAAGCTTTCGATGAAATGCAAAACTAAAGAGTAAGAGCAGAAGAACATTTGAACACAGCAAGAAAGACCTAAGGGACAGTTAGCCAGCACCATCAGGGTGACTGATGGAAGGAAAAGCACAGTGGCCACCAGTGAAGCCACAGTTTCAGTGACAGTAGAGGTCTTCCACTGGAGGACTGTAGGGTTAAGGTAAAAGGTATCAGGCTTTTCTGCCCTCCCGCCATCAGGATAGATGAGGGAACCCTATGATCCTGAATGCATGCCTGATGGCGGGCACCTGAAGTGGGTACACCTGCGCTGACTGTGCTTTTAAGGGCGGCGTCACAGGGACGCCAGAAGCCGAGAAAGCAGCAGCAGAAGCAGAAAGAGAAGCCGAGAGAGAGGCAGAGAACGCCAGAGAGCCCAGATAGAGTGAGGATTTGCTGGAGGCTGGGAGGACTGCCAGCCTCCCGGCCCCCCAGCACCCCTGCCTGCCATATGCCTGGTGAACCCCAATAAAAGACCTGCAAAAACCCACTGAGGACTCTGACTCCTCCTTTACCTGGTCTGCATGGGATCAGAAAACCTGCACCGTGTCCATTCCTGCCCTTTACAAGGACAAATGCCACACGCTGCTACTGAAGGAGACTTTTGCCAACAAGCCTAATAAATGGACCTTCTGGAATAAAAGAGACCAAACCTAAAGCAATGTTACAATTGTGCAAAATACGCCAAGGATACCAACGCAAAGTTTCACAGTGATTCATTGACTGAACCCAAAACTGAGGTGTTATTTCAGAGAGAATTTGATTTGATTCTGTTTAATTCAAATCAACATGGATGAATCAAATGCACGTGAATTTCTAAGTACTAATATTTATGAACGTGGAAGGAATAAAACTAAAAGACGTCAAACTATTATGGAATATAGGGGAACAGCAGAAGAAAATCTATAGAGATGACTCTAAATGGACATTTTTAAAGTACTTCACTGCAGTTACTAGTATTAATTTCTATCATGATCATTCCCTCTCCCATCTAAACCTAGTATCCATATGGGCAGGTATTCTGCTCAGGGTTTGCATGAACTATCTCATACAATTTAATTTACTGTAACTACCCTGAGATCGGAATTCCGTACTGTTTTACAGATGAAGAAACCTGAGTTGAAATGGCAAAGCTAAGGGGCCTCCCTGGTGGTGGAGGGTTAAAGACAGCGCTGTCAAGCTATCCCAAGCCACTGCAGCATGAGTTGATCCCCTGCCAGAGAGCAACCCACATGGCGCAGCAGACCTCTCCTGTCTCGCCCACTGCTGCGCTCAGCAGTGTATTTCAGTAGATCTGCCTGTTCTGCTCCCCACTCTCTGGTGAATGCTCTCACCCCCCACACATCTGGCTTATACCCCAGTTATTGTATGCATAAATAAATAAATAAATAAATAAATAAATAAATAAATAAATAAATAAATATTTTTAAAAAAAAAGAAAATGGCAAAGCTAAGATTCAGACTCAGATCTGTCTGATTCAATGCCATCTCCAGGGCACAACTATTGGGTATGATATTTTAATTTGAGTGTTTTCTTAATTATTTTATCATTTTCAGCTTTGTTCAAGGAGCCACAGTCAGACCATGAAAGCTGTGAGTTATTTTGCCTTTTACACAGTGAAAGATAATTCATACATCTACAGATCAGCACATACCACAAAAAGTCAAATTACTAAAACTTGACTCTGACACTCCTCCACAGAGTTGGGACCTACATCTCCTTTCCTTAACCTGGGTGAACCTATGTTAACTGCCCTAGCAACATACTTTAGCAGACATGATATGTGACTTCTGAAGTCAGGTAATAAAAAAGAACATGTTTACGCTATTTTCGATGTGCACTTTGAGAACCCCAATATATAAGAAGTTCAGCTCCACTGAAGCTGCAATGATATCCTGGGAAGACCATGTGGAGATCTCCTATACAGCTGGAGAACCATGCTTAGAGGAGCCAGCCCCAGCTAACTGAATCTTCTCTGCAGTAACTCCAGACACCTGAGGGAGGGGATTTTAGGATAATGCCAGTCTCCACCTCCTTTTCCAGCAAAAGCTAAATGAGGCTGAGACAGCTGTTCTTCTGCCCAAATTGATGATTTGTGATCAAAATATATCCTTCTATTGTTTGAAGCCAATATGTTTAGAGGGTAATTTATTATGCAGACGTTATAGCGGGAACACAAAACAAAGGTACAATAATACTAAGAGAGCACTAGTCTAATACAAATTATCTCCTCTTATATATTATATGCCTGAAATTACATATAAGATGCCAAAATGGGCTTACTGTATTCTAATTTCCATTCTCTGTCCATGTTATAGCTATTTTTCCCAGCTTTATTGAGATATAATTGACATATAACATTGTGTAGGTAAAAAGTATACAGCATGATTATTTGATACATATACATGTTATAAAATGTTTTCCACAATAATGATAGTTAACACATCCTTTATCTCACACAATTACCACTTGGTTGTCATTTTGGTTAGAACATGGAAGCTCTAATCACATAGCAAACTTTTAGGGATGCAACAGAGTGTTACCTCTAGTCACCATTAGATTCTCATAACCTACTCACCTTATAACTGATAATTTGTACCCTTTGACCAACACCTCCCCATCTGCCCCTTTACCTCCTGGAAACCTTTATTCTATTCTGTTTCAAGATTTCCATGTTTTTAGATTTCATCATGTTTTTAGATTCCATGTACAGTAATAGACACAGTACTTGATTTTCTCTGACTATATAATACCCTCAAAATCCATCCATGTTGTTTCAAATGCAGGGGTTCCTTCTGTCTGTCTGTCTGTCTCTCTCTCTCTGTGTGTGTTAGAGAGAGAGAGAAATTTTTTGATCCATAGATCTGTTGATGGATACTGTGTTTGCATGTATTTAGATATTGTGACTAATGTGCAGTGAATATTGAAGTACAGATATCTCTTTGAGATGATGACTGTATACCTAGAAATAAGATTCCTGGATCATATGTTCTATTTTGAATATTTTGAGACATCTCTAGACTGTTTTGCATAGTAACTTCACCAATTTACATTCCCACCAACAGTGCATCAGGGCTCCTGTTTCTCAACATCTTTGCCAGCATTCGCTCTCTCCATCTGTTTGATAATAGCTTTTCTATCAGCTGTGAGGTGACATCTCTTTGGGGTTTTGATTTGCATTTTCCTGATGACTACTGATGTTGGGTACCTCTCCATGTTCATGACATAACTGAAATCCTGAAAGTCTTCCTTCACTCAGAAATGAAATAGATTTGGAGAACTTTCAACTTAGTCTCCAGGGAATGCTCTTCCCCCTCAAAGTTAGTGAGTCTTATAGACTTTGATCAATTCTGAGATAAACGGCAATGTCTCAGGTCAAGAATGAAATCTATTTTCTAGCTCTGCAGAAAAGGTTCATGCCCTCTGGTGACAGCTACAACTATTGGGGTTAATGCCCTTATCCTCTGGTTTTGAGAGGATTTATGTCAAGATTTAGGTTATTTCATCTTTGAGATTAATAACACAAGAATGCAGCACAAGTAAGGTCAAACCCAAATTCTATGACTGGTACAGCCCTATCTGAAAACAAGTATCTCTGCCCTACTCACGCTAGTTTCAACCCTTCCAAAATTCCTAACCCAACAAGATGTGCTGCCTTCAAACTGTTTAATGAAATCATAGATAAGTTAGAAACTCATCCATGTATACAACTTTCCATTTAACAAGACGATCTTAAGGTTTCTCATTAACTTGTCTGTGTGTACAATCAACATTAAATTACCGTCATGCATTGATAATATATTTAAGATCCATTAGACACTGATGACATTAATGTGAAATGTTGCATTTCCAAAGTTATTAAGGCCTAAAAATTCCCTTCAGCCAGTTTTTCTCATCTTCACCTTCATTGAAGAAGGGAAAGCAGAAATTTTCCTCCAGCTCCAGACCTTTCCCCTCTTGCTTACATTACTCCAACCTTCCTGATATCTTACCGTTCGATGAGCACACCCAGCATATGTTGGCTTTATGACCTTTGCACTTGCTTTTCTGTCTGTCAGGAAATCCTCCTGATTTGCCCTCTCTCTTCCTAGTTTCCTGTCTACAAAGTTTTCAGTTTAGTAGGAAAGACCATAGATGTGTGGGGTACTATTAAACATGGTAGAAGTTAATACTGGCTGCCTGTTTCCAGGTTCCTCCAAAGCAGAACCTAAGACAATTATTTGAGGGTTATTTTTTTCAAAGGGGAACCTCAGAAAATATCAGTGGAGTAATAGGAGAGTGAGACAGGGAAGCAAACAGGCAGCAAATAAACTTTTGTTATCAGCCCTTTACCACTGTAGGTATCTGGGGCTCAACCCCAAGTGGGAACTCTGGGCAATCAGTTATCCCAAGTAAAAGAATGGAAGCCAGGGACTCCCTGGTGGCACAGGGGTTAAAGACACAACTCTATCAAGCTACCACCAGCCACAGCAACATGAGTTCAATTTCCAGCCAGGGAGCCAACCCACATGGCACAGCAGACCTCTCCTGTCTTGCCTGCTGCTCCCCTCAGCAGTGTATTTCAGTAGATCTGCCTGTTCTTCTCCCCACTGTCTCTGGTGAATCCTCTCATCCCCCACACCTCTGGCCTACACCCCAGTTCTTGTGTGCATAAATAAATAAATCTTTAAAAGAGAGAGAGAGAATAGGAAGCCGGCATGGGTTGTCACATTGGTGGGGGCTACTCCAGGCACACCTGCTCAGGCTGAGCAGCCTCTGGAATCCAGAGCAAGACTAAGATGGGGAGGAGGTCCATTGGTACAAGGAAATGCACAAAGAAATGCCAAGTGCCACATGAACAGGGCATCTGCAACTTCTCACAAGGTACCACCGGAAACTATGTTTCAAACATTTGTACCAGTTTAAAGAAAAAATTACCATGTATACTTCTTGGATAAAATCAAGGATTCTTGGAAGAGCTGGCATTTGCTGCTCTGAGTCCACTTGGGTTAGAAGTACCATAAGTAACCACAGCGTAATAGGGACAAAGAATCTAGGAAGGCGCCTCCTCATTGGTGGTGCAAGGGGTTAAGTCTCAGAGCAATGAAGCTATCTGACAACCACTGAAACATGAGTTCGATCCCCAGCCTGGGAGATAAACCACATGGCACAGCAGACCTCTCCTGTCTCACCCGCTGCTCTCCTCAGGAGTGTACTTCAGTCAGTCCACCTGTTCTGTTCCCCATTCTGTCTCTGGTGAATCTTCTCACCCCCTGAACCTTTGGCCTATACCCCAGTTATTGGATACATAAATAAAATAAATTAAAAAAAAAGTCTAGGAAGTGGCTTTCTAGATGGAGCAAAGAGGATGAGCAATGCAGAGGAAAGTGAGAAAGCAGAGGCTCTTTGGAAACAAGGTGGAAGAATTGCTCATTACTAACAGAAATAACAGATTCTGAAAGGGGAGAAATATCTTTAATTAGGAAAAAAGCTAAAAATATGAAGGAATTAAATAGACAAAATGACAAAAATAAAAGAAACAAATGAGGGTCACAGCTATAAAGAGACATTTCCTGAAAGAGGCAATACGAATGGCAAATAAGCACATGAAAACTTGCTCAACATCACGAATCATTTGGGAAATTAAAATTAAGACCACGATGGGATATCAGTACACACCTATTAAACAAGGTAAAACTTAAAAATAAGTGAAATGCTGCTTTTCAGGATAATCATGTGTAAATTGTGGTTATTTATGACTTCACTTTTTTTTTAGTTCAGTGACAGGAAGTGAATCATCAAAGATGTTTTGATTGCTTAAATAAGATTCAATTTCAAGCTCATTTTGGCAATATGTATATTCTAGATGCAGACATTATTCCCTTTTGAGAAATGACTGTGAATGGAAGCTCTCCAATTTGACAGGAGGGAATGCTCACTGTATCTGGGAACTGGGGGCCAACGGTGCCATACCCCATCTAAGCTAGTGACCCTGGGCAAGGGCCCCCCCCCCTTGCCTTCTTGGGGCCCAGGGATAACCCATTATGAGTTGAAAGCCCCTCCAAGAATCCTTATTTTTTTAAGATTTATTTATTCATGCATACAAGAACTGGGGTGCAGGCCAGAGGTGTGGAGGTGAGAGGACTCACCAGAGGCAGAGTGGGGAACAGAACAGGCAGACTGACCGAAGTACACTGCTGAGGGGAGCAACAGGTGAGGCAGGAGAGGTCTGCTGCACCATGTGGATTGCTCCCTGGCTGACCGGGGATCAAACTTGTGCTGCGGTGATTGCGGAGAGCTTCATAGGTTGCGTCTTAACCCCTTGTGCCACCATGCAGGCCTGAATCCCTGTTGTTTTGAAGGTTGTTGCCATTCAGCAGAAAGATTCTTTCCCTTGGAGCTAATATTAAATCAAGACAGTGTGACTCTATAACCATAAAACATTTCCAAGCATTTTGGAGGTTTTCACAAAGAATTCTGTTTCACTGAATTATGCAAATAGATATTAGTAAAACCGAATGGAGGGTTTCATAGCTTTTTCGGTTATAACCCATAATGAGAGATACATTTTACACTGACTATTATCCTCTTTCACATTTGGGCTGCATTTGTTTTACAGGAAAAAAGAATAACCGGATATGGTAACCCGAGGTATACACCCATATGGTATAGTATGTGCATCAGGGAGATAAGCTTGCAATTGAATCTTAGTCATGAAATCAAAACATCTTTTATGATTCACTTCCTCTCACTGCCCCCACTGTATTCATGTTATAAATAGACATGTTTGTATATTACAGTGTTGAAAAGAAATCCTTCAATGTCAAACTTACATTTTGATTTTCATTTTTAGATGATCACTTTGGTGTGATATACTCATAACAATTATTACTACTTCCCTTTTGTTATTTACAACTGCTTTTAAAATCTTCAACATCTTGGTATATATTCCATTTATTGTACTGAATATAATTTGGGGGACCCCTGCCCCACAACCTGTGAAAAATCATTGTGTTTAATCTGACTTTGAGTGACATGTTCTGTGTAGTTGACAAGCTTCTATTCCTGTCTTTACTTTTGCCTTCTACTTGGTATTTTGTACCTTTTCATACTTGGTATTTTGAAGTAAGTTGAATGAAAACAAACAAAAGAAAATACCATAGTAATGCATTAATTGGTACTAAATTTTCCTCATTATCAAATAGACAATCAAGAGTACATTAGGAACAAACTTATATAGCACAAAGAAAAACATCGCCATGAAATAACACGTTTTTTTTACTCCTTATCAAGAAAAAAAATCTATTTTCAAAAAAAGAGAACAGAAAATCAATGTTGGGTCTGCTTTTTTACTGGCATGCTTTAATTGGAGCAATAGCAAAAACAAATTGGCTTTTTAGTACTATCGATTTCATTTGGTGTATATAATATTAGCCTTCTCCTAAATTCCAATAAAATGATAGTCATTGGAATGATATTTGTGATTCAAAAAGTTTTCCAACTGACAAAACCTGGCAATATTAAAAAAACAGTCATAGTAGTTATTATTTATGACTATTATATGTTTAAACATTGCTTCATGTAAAAACATCCCAAATTACTCCAGGCTCCACAGAGTGGCTTCTCTCTAATGCTGCTCTAAGAAAAATTGGGACTCCCTCCCTCTAAGGAACATATAACCTGTTCAAATAGGCACAGAAAATCCAAAACACTTTCTCGATAAATTTTCAATTAAATGAAAGAATATGAATCTCAAATGAATTCTTGGTTTGGATCAAAAAGGTGGTGATGCTTCAGTTTTGTTTCTGTTCAATAGATTTCTAGACTATAACTTGGCTCCAATATTTTGTCAAGTTAAATATATCTGGGTTTCATTTCAAATTCAATTAGTGCATTCAAATTATATTTGACTGATAATTTGGTTTCATTAAGTATCTGTTTAACATATAAGTACAAATGACCTTTCTAAAGGTTTGCATTTTTATAAGCATCTAAAGGCAAAGGTTTATGTAAGTCATTTTTTCATTAAAAAGTGTGTGTGTGTGTGTGTGTGTGTGGGTGTGTGTAAGAATTTTTTTATCAGGAGAAACTAGTTTAGTTTTAGATAATGTCAGGTTTCAGGACTCCATCTCAAAATCTCATGGTTTCAAAAGCTTTATTTTAATCCATTAGATCATATAGGTTATTACCCACTTAAGAATATTTTCTCTTCCTTATGCAAAACTGTGGGAACAAAAGAGTCACAATAGAAATGACTGGAGTCAGAGCTGGTTCTTGTTTATGAAAAAGAAAGCACAACCTTCACACACAGCCCTAAAAGACTATTGGGTTTTGTACAAAACTTTGTTGTGAGGTTTCTCAAAAGTGTTATCAATGTTTGATACCTTTTCAACTTCACTTTTCCCTTTTCCTGCATTTTGCTCTTTATTATTGGACTGTTCCATTTAGTAACATGAAAGGAAATCGAACTCTTGAGCTTTGTGACACACAGCTTAGCTTAAAATAGCTCTTCTACTTTTAAACTGTATATGTAGGTTTATCTTATTTTTGACAAGATTTTGCAAACACTCTTGCTCCCATTTGACTGTGCGACATTAGATTTGCCATCTTTCTTCTGGAGGTTATGTTAGGACAAGTCACAATATGTGAAAGAAGCTGAAACGGAGATTTTTATGCCTCAGACTATATGTGTTCCTGAAAATGAAAGATATTTAATAATCCTTTTATTTTTTAAGCAAGAGCAATGTTTCTTTACTAAGTTGCTCACCAAACCATATCTTAATTTTTTAAATTTTTTTTTCCTGTACAACTAAAATGTTCCAACTCAAGGAATATGCCACTTGTTAATGAAACAGTTAGGAAGTGGAATATTGACTGTGACTCATTAAATGGAGATAGTTCATTAACAACTTAATAATGTCAATAGTTCTTTGTGGATAAGGCTCTCTTTTTAAAGAAAAATCAATTGAGTGTCTTGTATGAAAATGTTCTATTTTTTTATCGATTGATAAAATTGAGTGATGAAAAGGTACTCAATTCATTCAACAAATTAGTTTCATTGATGACAGCAGTCATATTTTTGAAATCTAACATGCAAGCAATATTATTTATTCATTTCACAATGTGGTGCTCAAGTACTCAACTTCTCCCAAGCATGCTCAAACTTTTCCCGTTTTATCTAGGATTCGTTCCAGTGTATAACTCACATGTGTTACTACAGACATACACACATTACAAATGCAGTGAGTCACTATGTTAAGTGAGGGATTAAAAATAGAACTACTATGTGAGCTGGCAACCTCACTTCTAGATACGTATCTGAAGGAACTGAAATCAGCATCTTGGAAAGAAAACTGCACATCCACGTTCATTGAAACATTATTCACAATAGCTGAATTGTAGAAATAACCTAAATGTTCTTCAACAAATGAATGGATAAAGAAAATGGAATAAATATGATATATATGAAATTCTATTGTATGTATAATGAATATTACTCAACTTATCAAAAAAGAAGAAAATCCTGTCGCCATGTATGAAATTGGAGGGCATTATGCTCAGTGCATTAAGGGCATTAAGCCAGACAGAGAAAGACAAATACTGTATGGGTATCACAAACATGTGGAATCCCAAGAAGCTGATTTGATGAAAATATAGAATTGAATGGTGGTTACCAAGGGATAGAGGGGAAGGGGGGAAGAAGGTGATATAGGTCAAGGGGTACAAATTTTCTGTTATAAGGAGACATTGTGAGGATTTGGTGTGGTGACTATACTAGTCATATACTTGAAAGTTGCTGGGCCTCCCTGGTGGCGCAAGGGGTTAAGCATCCACACTATGAAGCTGTCAGCAGTTACTGCAGCATGAGTTCGATCCCTGGCCAGGGAGCTAACCCACATGTCACAGCAGGCCTCTCCTGTCTCACCTGCTGCTCCCCTAAACAGTGTATTTCAGTCAGTCTGCCTGTTCTGCTCCCCACTCTGTCTCTAGTGAGTCCTCACTCCCTGCCCCCCACACCTCTGGCCTACATCCCAGTTCATGTATGCATCAATAAATAAATCTTTTTTTTTTTTAAAGAAAGTTGCTGAGAGTATATCTTAAGCATTTTAAACACACACACACACACACACACACACACACACAAGTGAACTTGTGGCTACCAGAGGTGCAAAGTGAGGCAGGGGGTCTAATGGACTATGTTAAAAGACTATGGTGCCTTGTTGGTGGGTAGTGAGTGGCAACATAGAGATTTGGGGTCTTGGGAACTACAAAAGGTGTGAACCTAGACCTCTGAATCATATATAATGTATAAATCAGAAATAATACAATTTTTTTGGAAAAAGACAACTAGGACCTCCCTGCTGGTGCAAGGGGTTAAGCAATACACTATGAAGCAATCCACAGCCTCTGCAGCACGAGTTCAATCCCCGGTTGGCCAGGGAGCAACCCACATGGCGAGGCAGACCTCTCCTGTTTCACCCACTGCTCCCCTCAGCAGTATATCTCAGTCAGTCTGCCTGTTCTGTTCCCTGCTCTGTCTCAGGTAAATCCTCTCACCCCCCCTATCTCTGGCCTATACCCCAGCTCTTGTCTGCATAAATAAATAAATCTTTAAAAGAAAAAAAAAAAGACAGGTATGTATCTTCTTGATTTTGGTAATGATAAAGAAAATGTGGCAAAATATTAATAACAGATAAACCTGAATAAAAGGTACATTTTGGACAAAAAGGTACAAACCTAGACAAAAGGACCAAAGGGATGTATTGTACTGTTCTTGCAATTTTGAGTTTGTGATATAAAAATTATAAAGTGAAAAAAATACCTCTACTTTAAGAAAATATAACTCAAATCACATTCAGCACAGCACTCCCACTGCCCACCTGTGCTTATGCAGGTGCCTCTTTTCCCCAACTCTCTCCTCCACAGGGCAGCAGCCTCCTGCCTGCCCGTGACCCGTCAAGGCCACCTGCCTGAAACCTTGTAGGCCTCTCTCAGCAAACCTGTCCCTTCTGGGGCAGCTCTTCCTGCTCGCTTGTGTCTATGCAAGTGTCTTTTACTTTTCTGACCCTTTTCCTAATAAACCTGCCCTTTAAATATAAAAAGAAAAATTACATTCAGCATTATATACTCATTATTGCAATGTTCAATAGCAATTATTAAATTGATTACTGCAAGATATTTACAGTAATTAAATGATCCCCAGCTGAGCTGCAAGCCTACCCTTTGTTCTCATAATAGGAGATAAGAATGGCTATCCAGCAACAGGGAGGGAGATGCATGCCTTGAGCAGTTTCTTATTCTAGATAATATTGTTCATAACAAATCACCTTAAAATTTATTATTTTAAAACAACATCCAGTTTAATATCTTTTATGGTTTCTGTGGATAGGAATTCAAGAGGGACTTACCTTTCTGATTTGGGATCTTCGGAACTGCAAGATGCTGGAGCTGATGGTTTCTCTCTCTTTCTCTCTCTCTCTCTCTCTTTCTCTCCCCCTGCCCCTCTCTCCCACACCCCCCACCTTTCAGGGATTTGCCTCTGATCTCTCCATGTGGGTTACACTGGATTCCCTTACAACACAAAGATTGCTTAATATGATGGCTCAGGATTCTACGAGACTGCCCTAACAGATAAACCTGGACAAAAGGTACATTTTGGAAAAAAAGGGACAAACATAGACAAAAGGACAAAAGGGATGTATTGTACTGTTCTTGCAACTTTAAGTTTGTGATCTAAAAATTATAAAGTGAAAAAAAACCTCTACTTTAAGAAAATATAACTCAAATCATATTGAAATGAAAGCTGCACAGAGTCTTGGCACAGAGTCTTCCTGGTGGCACAAGGGATTAAATACAGCACTGTGAAGTTATCTGCAGCCTCTGCAGCATGAATGCAATCCCCAGTCGGCCAGGGAGCTACACACATGGTGCAGCAGACCTCTCGTGCCTCACCTGCTGCTCCCCTCAGAAGTGTATTTCAGTCATTCCGCCTGTTCTGTTCCCCACTCTGATCTGGTGAATCCTCTTATCCCCCGCACCTCTGGCCTGCACTCCTGTTCTTGTATGCATAAATAAATCTTTTAAAAAAATAAATAAACAGCCTTGGCAATCTATACATTCATTCCTTCTCACATGATCACAGGCATGTTCACATTGAGGGAGGAAGCCATACACCCCACTTTACCCCACTGTTGATGGCAGAAATGTCAACCTCAGAACGTAAGGACATGAGGACTGTTTTATCTTATTATGGCAAGACTACAATCTGTTCCATCTTTGTGATACTCATTTGTAAAGTCAGATAGCTACAGATGAATTCATAAGCTTATATCTGATAGACGCATCCCCAGAAAGTTTTAAGACCTATTTCTAGATCATATGGAAATCCCAAGCCCTAGAGAGAAACAGTTATTGGTCTCCATCCCAGAATATTCCTAAGACACTGCTTTTTGGTGTGTTTTATTTCTACCATTTCTAAATTTCCAGTCCTAGTCTTTCTGCTTAAAAAGCACATGGCCCAAATTACTACAGACACCTTTGAGCCACATAAGCTCTTCTAGTATCTTCTAGTATACACCACTCTATACTAGATGCACACACAGTTGTTCAGTAGCTTAATCAAGAGTCCTCTGAACAATGGAATGTGGGACAGGAGTTTGGGCATAGATAATTTAATGAGAGCTTCTCTCAGGTTCAGGAATAAGGACAAAGACAATGTAACAGGAAGGAAGACATTAACCCAACTGGATGACAGAATTGACCACAGCTCAGGGAAATCACAGCTTAGTGTAAATGGGGATGGATACATCACTTTCTTTCCTCATCAGTTTGGGGCTGCTCCTGGGGCTATAGATGCTCCCTACACTTCCACATTGTGTCCAAAAACTGGTGCTGAGCATAAATCAAAAGACAAAACAAATGGCGTGATCTTAACGTCAACAACCTCATCACAAGACAGCCTGAACCCACATGAGTTGAGCTCAGTGGCATCCCAAACACTCAATGATGTTAAACAACCCTTTCAACACTCTGAGTAATAAAAAGCTGCATTCCTTAGTGTCAGGAAAATAGTTACAAAATGTTACCAATTGTTCCAGGATACTAACAACTGTGATGTGCTGAGAGCTTATTGTTAAATTTTTGGAATTTTGTGAGCTGGTTAAACAAAACCATTATTAAAAACAAAATTACATAACCTTACCAACAAATACATGACATTAAAAATAAAGTTCATAAGCACACATACTTTATCACTTTCTAATTAGTTTACATTTACACTTACATTTGCTCTTTGAGATGACTTGTTTTGTATTTTATGGTGAAAATGCTACATCATGGTGCACTACCACCCAGTCTTTCCCAATGATCAGTGATGTCACTTTGGAAGCTTGAAATCAGCCATGGTAAAAGTATTTACGCCACAACACCAGCAAACACTACAAATCAAAGTTTTGTCTTTTTTTTTTAAGAACAGATTGTTAAACATTTGCCAGCACACCAACAATCAATCATTTTCACTTTTGTTATTTTATTCCTGCTATTTCCTGTTAACTTTTATCTCTTCCCCTCACCCCCCATTTCCAGCACCATCATGTTTATGTTCATTGCCTCAAGCAATGGGAGATATAATAAAAGGAGAGAAACAACAACTGTCACTGTTTTCCAGGCTTTTGAGTTTTATAAGCATAGGCCTGAAGGGTGGCGGTGGAGAGATTCTCATGTGCACAGAGAATAAAATAGATTTGGGTGAAGGTAAACTGCACAGATACCAAACTTACCAGCTTACTCACCCCTCAAACCAAATATGGGATATAGGGAGAAGGTGGAATGGGGGAGTTGTTGCCTAAAAGAGGAAAAATACGAGATCTGAGATTCAATTCCTTAGGACAGGATTGGTGAAAAACTTGTACAGATTTGAAGGAATGAAGTGAGAAAGGGGCTAAAACTCCTTTGGTGAAATCCCAGATAGTCAACAAGAGTCCAGGACAGAAATAGAAGTAGGCTGTGGCTATAAAGCTGCCCCGATCCATCTCACAAGACTTTGCCTTCAACCCCAGCAGGATGTAGCAGTATAGAATGTTTCTTACAGACCCAAGATGGTTTGGCAATAGTGAAAGAGTTCAGGTATCCCAGATGCCCACTGCCAATGTGACACTGGAACCCATGTGTGCAGAGTCAGGAGAGAGTCCTATCTGGGATCTTGTAGGCAGAACCTTACGAATATTAACAATAGTCTATATAGAGTAAAAACTGAGAACCAGGATGAGACTGGTTCAACAGATATCTACATGACAGAGGACTCGCTAGCCTTGATCCCACACCATTCAAACAACAGCACAGTAAAAGCCCTAGAACTGACACTCAGCCCTGGACAAAAAATGTGGAAACCCTGAATTCAAATATATACACTACTATGTGGCATAGGGGTTCATTATAGAGATTATGATGGTGGGGCTCCCTAAATGCTTGAGGGATTTCCAAAGGGCAACTCTTTGAAAACATAACAGGATATTGCTAATTTTCTCATTTCTGATCTAATATCCAGGAAACATTTTCATGCCAGGACAATGTCTATTCTGGTACCAACACACAAGAAGAAACCTATATTTTTCTTTTTCTTTTTAACTATTTGGAAGACCATTATTTTTACAGATATTCATTACCCTTCTGTGATAAAGGATTCTATTTCCCTTAGCCCATTTACATCTAGTTTGACCATAAGACTTGCTCTGACAATATGATGCATGAGAAGTGATTTGTGCCACTAAAAGAGAATATTTCCCATGTTTTCCTTTTGCCATGATGGCAAGCAATGTTCTAGAGTTTAGGAAACTGTTGGCAAAATATGACTGTGGCTCTTCACTTCTCCTTTTGTAATATGAATTTGTGACATCTCCCAAAGATGGACCTCCTTCTCTCTAAAATCTGGACTGGCCTATGATATAGTTGACCTATAGAATGTGATAGAAGCAATGATGTCCTAGTCCTTAAACCAATTTGCAAGAGGGATTCCACCCACTGGGAATCCTGATATTGTCATGTGAACAAAACTGGGGTACCCTGTTAGAAAATGCCTAAGGATGAAGAATGATAATAAAGAATGAGTAGACCATGAAGGAATCATCTCTGTGAGGCCATCCTAGACTAACCTACTTCAAACCAGTCAAGAAATACATGAGTGAACCAAGCAGAGATCAACTAAGTCTGACTCACCTTGGCCGAACTATCCATCTGGCAAGTAGACATGGGGAGAAAAAGCAAAGGTTTAAAGTTGCAGCATTAACATGGCAGACATAACTAATACACAGATTAAGGCTGCTTAGTCAGCCTTTATCTCAAAGTGCAGAAGATGTGAAACCGAGCTATAGTAATTGTGTGAAAGGGGTAAAGTATTAAGATCTCTTTTTATATTGTAAGTCAATGGGATATGGGGGTCTATTTGTTACCCAGAATATCTTAGACCATGTAGATTGATATACCAAACAACATTCCTAACTATGATTTATTCCTCAAGTTCTGATATACTTTTTCTCACTGGTTGATTTTAATGCCTTACATTCCATGGACATTGGGTTCACACATTCCCTTTAAGAAATGGACATCCATCTGTGCCTCTCTTGGTAGTACCTCATGAATTTTTCTTTATTTTGGACCTTAAGATTCATCCCCTGCCTAGATTTCCTCGGATCCCCAGGCCACAAGACTGAGTATAACCCAAATAAGAGTTCTGTGCTTTGTTTAGTGAAAACATTTGCAAGACAGAGACAGAATCATGCATTTGAGGGTCATCTGCACATTACTTTTAGAATTCATTTACTTTCATTTTTATTCACAAGAGCATTTAAAGTGTGATGCCAAAATAACCAACAAAGCATGACTTTTCTGCCACTTTTCAAGTTGCTGGGAATTTGCTGAGCCCTACTGTGATATTTTCAGTAGCTACTGAGCTAAATTCAAAAGAGCTCATTCATCTTCTTTAGGGAAAAAATAGGTGCCACCAGAGCACTGTGCAAGATCCTTTATTTATACCACCCAGGGCACAATTCAGCTGGTAAAGAGTAGAAAAACATAGATTGTAACTGCTTTTGAACCCAAAGTTCTGACCATACTGAGCAGCCCCACCCATTAGAAAATAGCTAATATTTACTAAGCAAAGTACTTTAATAATGATGACAGGTAATATTTCTTGAACAAGTAACAAAATGCCAACCTTGTTCTAAGTGCTTACATACCTTCTAAAGACTTTTTTTTGTCTTTGTACAGATGAGAAAACAGAAGCACTCAGGATCAAGGAATGTACCAAGGTTGTCCAATTTGCAGACGGGAAGGAAGTTGGCTCCAGCAGCTGAATTCCTAATCAACACCCTGTAGCACCTCTTACCTGCTAGAGCACTTAATCAGGCACTTTTCAAACTTGAGCCAGAAGGGTAATTGTGCAGAGAGCTCGTTAAATAGACTCAAGGACATAGCTTTAGATTCAGCAGGTCTGGGATAGAACCAAGAATTTGTATTTCTAGCAATCTGCATTACTAACATCCAGGTTTTGTGGATGTTAATAGTCCAGGGATCACACTTTGAGAAACAGTTATTCTATCCTTAAAGTACCTCCTGCTGAAGATGCTATCACCTCTTTTTTTTTTTTTTTTTTTTTTTTTACATCATTGTTCATTTTTAAACAATATTTGCTCCCCCCCATCAGGGGTAGTCCCCACAGAATTTTCTTCACCAATACACCCATGCACCATCACCACAGTCGCCTGTGCTCCTCCCTCCCTCCCTTCACCTCTGTTTTATTTATATATTTATTTATTTATTTGGTGGGACCCTCGCTGGCCAGGGAACCAATCAGCGCTGCAGAGGCTGCCGGCAGCCGGGCAGCCCAGCGCTCAACCACTGCACCACCAGGGGAGGCCCTCACCTCTCTGTTTTAAAGGAAGACTAAAACACTGCATTATCTGCAAGATGTGGCACATGGGAGATGTCAAAGATATTTGAACAAATTAATGAAAATGGCATGCCCAAAATCACATTGTGAGGATTTAAATTTTTACAGAACTTGTAAAAACTTAGAGTTTGTAAAAGATTTTTCAGTTTGCTTTTGAAAATTCCCTCTCACATACTAGATCAGCAGGCATTCAGGGAGTCAAAGTTCATGCATTCCCCATCTCTCACAAGATCTAAAATAGCTTCCTGCATATAAAAAGCACCCAGGAATCATTTGCTAAATCAAACCAAAGTTAGTACATGGCACTCCCCAACCAGTGCCCCCCGCAACCTAAGTTCAAGATTCAAGTAATTATGTTAGATTAGGAAACACTTCCTTGCTGTTTTCATCAAGTGGCTGGTCCTTGGCTTCATCTATCACAATTTAATTTGTTTCCTACTATTTGCTCTTGTGTATATTTTAACTGACAGCAGTTATTTTTTCATTTAGACAAACCCTAAAGGCTAGAGAAAATGCATAACAGTTTCTTGCTCATTCCTGTTTAACTTGAACAATATACTAATGTGATCAATATCTAGTTTGACTTTCATTGTTAACAGCAATAAAACATTGCCATCCAATTATATGTTTCCTCAGAGTAGGAGAAAGCATTTAATAATGCTTCATTTTGATCACTGTAGTGTGTGAAAATTAGGTAGACATCTTTTGAAAATAAAAAGAAATCAATAAACTGAGGCAGGAAATGGAGCCCTGTGGAAGTTCATGCAACTTAGAATGTTTTAGGGCAAGTGTATCACTTGGAAATTGAGCTGTACCTCTAGTGTTTAATAGTGAGGTTAGAGAAAATGCAGTTTTGTTCATTCTACATCCAAAATTGACCCTACCATCTTCCTTGTTCTTTCTTCGCTTAAACTAACTTTTCTTTTTTTTTTTAAAGATTTATTTATTTATTTGTTTGTTTGTTTGTTTATGCATACAAGAACTGGGGTACAGGACAGAAGTGTGGGAAGGGTGAGAGGATTCACCAGAGACAGAGTGGGGAGCAGAACAGGCAGATCTACTGAAATACACTGCCAAGAGGAGCAGCAGGTGAGACAGGAGAGGTCTGCTGTGCCATGTGGATAACTCCCTGGCCAGGGATCGAACTCATGCTGCAGAGGTGGCGGATAGCTTCATAGGCTATGTTTTAACCCCTTGTGCCACCAGGGAGGCCCCTCGAACTGATTCTTTTAAACTCTTCACTCATCCCTTTAAAAACTTTATTCAGTATCTACCAGGTTCCCACTTTTGTGGTGTTAATGTACTGGTTATATCGTGTGTGAAAAAAGACACAAAGTAAACTAGAACAGAAAAATCAAGGAAACATCAAGGGGAGGAAGGGATGGAGAAAGTCAGGGAGGAAGATGAGATGAATTCCAATAAACGCAATGAAGGGAATTAAACCATGATGTGATAAATCACAAAAGGGTAAGGTAGGTGCTATATAGGAAAGGGGGGGAAAGCCCTTTCTGAAGAGATGCTATCTATACTGAGCCCATGGGACAAAAAGAGGCATCCACGAGGCAGCCAGCAGGAGAGAGTTCTGGGAGAGGGAAGAGCGGAAGGGCTGTCTGGTGAATTCAGGGAACAGGAAAAACAACAAAATGACAGGCAAAGCCTGAGGAGGAGAGAAATGCAGGATGACACCAGTGAGGCAGGGGAGGCAGTTCATGAAGCACCTTCAATTTTTATCTATTACCAGAGGATTCTGTTGAGAGTTTTAAACAAGGAGTAATATGATCTGAATTATTTTTTAAAGAATTGCTGCTCTCTGGAAAATGGCACCAAAGATCTAAACTCTATGGCTATGGGTTTGCCTGATCTGGGAAATCAGAGTACGAACGGTGCTTATTATCATCATCAAACTTAAGAATGTTGTCAGCACAGACAGAATTTCTGCAGCAGATGTAGTGAGACAGTGCCAGATTTGGAACATTCCTGAGAGTACTTGTTAATAGAGTTGCAGTGTGTGCAATTGCGCGCATGTGCATGGGGGGCGGGGGGAGGGGGTTTGGGCTTTAGAGCAAATGTCCTTTCTTCTCACAGCCCCTACTTTAGCTGAGGTTCTCTACAACTCCAGCCTGGGCAAAATGGCAGTAAATTCCTGATCTCCATTTTCATGACTCATTATCCCCCCTCATGCCTTCACAATTATCGTATATGTTATCTCATAAGTAGCAAAATCATTTCTCTTAAATATTGGATCAGTTAGGAAAAAAGAATCCACATTAAGCATTGTCAGAGAGGATTTAATAAGGGATCTTTTTACTCAACACAAAGTAGACACTGACATAAAAGCAGATATTAGCAATATTTCAAAGCCATTGCCCATTTTAGGATTGAAGCAATTTAGATCCTTGATTCATGAAAGATGCACTTACTCCTCTGAAAACTGGGATAAACTTAGGGGAAAAGTGAGGATACCAGTACCCAGGAGCATGGGCAGGATCCTAAATATCCCAGATTCCAAACTTATTATTCCCTAAACCCATAAGTTTTTTTTAGAACCTAGTATCTTTTGTTTGTGTCATTTATTCTATTTGAAATGTTACCCCCTGCATTGGAAAGCCACTCTCAATTTCTCCAGGCAGAGTGAATCACATCCTCTTCTTTGACAGCATGATGCTTCCATAGCTCTGTGTCAACATATGTCATATTGGTGTGCCATGTCTGTTTACAGAGCTATCTCATGCCCAGGACAAGTAATTTCTTGCAGATAAGAATTATGCCTTGCTGGGCCTCCCTGGTGGCGCAAGGGGTTAAGACACAACCTATGAAGCTGTACACAGCCTCTGCAGCACGAGTTCAATTCCCCGGCCGGCCAGGGAGCAACCCACATGGTGCAGCAGACCTCTCCTGACTCTCCCGCTGCTCCTCTCAGCAGTGTATTTCATTCAATCTGCCTGTTCTGTTCCCCACTCTGTGTCTAGTGGATCCTCTCACCGCCCACACCTCTGGCCTATACCCACTTTCTTGTATGTATAAATAAATACATCTTTAAAAAAAAAGAAAGAATTATGCCTTGGGGCCTCCCTGGTGGTGCAAGGGGTTAAGACGCAACCTATGAAGCTATCTGCAGCCAGTGCAGCACAAGTCCAATCTCCAGCCAGGAAGCCACCCTCATGGTGCAGCAAACCTCTCCTGACTTGACCTCTGCTCCCCTCAGCAGTGTATTTCAGCAGATCTGCCTGTTCTGTTCCCCACTCTGTCTCTGTTGAATCCTCTCACCCCAGCCCCACACCTCTGACCTGTACCCCAGTTCTAGTATGCATAAATAAATAAATCTTTAAAAAAAAAAAAAAGAATTATGCCTTGAAGAATTCCCAACACTCTACCAAAGATGCCCATTGAATCCAAGATGCCCGTTGAATCCATAGTAGCCAAAGACAACCTCAAAGAACCACACTGCTATTTACAAAACTCTTTGATTTCAAATTAGAACAAAAGATTACATACTGTTAACCCTACAATCAATACAAAAGGATACAGAATAAAGGGTGACCACTTTAGTGTATGACATCTTTATTTTTTTTTTGAGCTATTAAAAAAAAATCACACCTAAACTTTGTAGGTAGCTCAGCATTCTGTGAGTCAACATTTCTGCTGAATTTAGCTGGGTGGTTTTGCTTTCACTAAGTTCTCTCATGCATCTCTGGTCAACTGTCTTTGCAAGTAGATCTGAATACCTCCAACTGGCTAGTCTAGATGTGGTGACTGAGATGGGTTCAAGATTGCTTGAGGGCTATGCTCAGACAAGTTCACCATTACATGTGCTGAAAAGTATTGGCCAAAGCAACAACGAGGCCAAAAAACTCAAGAAGGGTGAAGTAACCCTACATTTTGGTGGAAGAAAATTTAGTCCTCGTGATGATATGCCACATCCAAACCTTAACCTCAAAAGGCCAAGTGCAACCCTGCTCGTCTTTTTGAAGACCCAGTACCACAACAGGAGAAAATCAGGGTTTACCTGTGGGAGAATGAGTGACCACAGGAAGGGAGTCCAGGTGTCCTTGGGGAATCCATCCTAGATAAGTCTCCAGTCAGGGAATTCTCACGTATGAAGGCAAATGCAGCAAAGACCAGCAGAGTTGCTGCCTGACCCATAGCCAATCACTGATAGGACTGATCTGAGCCAAGATCAGAAACATAAATTCACATTATTTTTAAGTCACTGAGTGTTGCAGTATTTGTTTATGCCAATAGCTAACTGATAGTGAAATTATTACTAATTTCTATGTTGACACAAAGTGCTTTTAGTTGCTGTTGTTTCAATTTTTAATTCATTCATGCATACAAATATTGTCTCTTTTATGCTCAGCCTTCCAAAGCCCAAAGGCAAGTTCTTGCCATCTTCTTTTTTGAAAGAGGAATATAGCCCATGGCTGGGGTTAACTACATCACCTGTATGCAGCAGAATCAGTGAGGAGAGCACAGCTCCACATTCAGACGCACCCAGGTTTACCACTGCTCCTGACACTAACTCGTAGTGTATCTGGGGCCATTTCCTTTATGCTAAGATGAAGACAATAAGCAACCCTAGGACCCCCATACATATAAAGTTGTCCAGGTTGGGTTTTATGCAACTCCAAATGCCAGCAACTACTGTTCTCTAGAACACAAGCCGCATGTCTATGCATGACAGCCATAGGTTGTTTGGCATAAACAGAAAAGCTTTGCACACAGTCAGCATTAATAAAGGTTTAACTCTCCTTCCTCTGTCTCCCAACTTTCCTACATAATATTTAAAGTTGAAACAACTAGCACTTTGCATTCTAATGGGGGGAAGGGAACAAACTAAGGGGCATGGGTCATATCTGGCCCATTGTCTGTTTTTGTAAATAAAATGTTCTTGGAACACAGCCACACTTATGCTTATGACTGCTTCTGCTTTACAATAGCAGTGATAAATACAGTTATTATAGCAGCCCATTTGGCCCCCCAAATCTAAAATATTTATGAGCCTGCACATAAGATCACCTGAAATCTTTTTGTTTTTTATTTATTTTTTTGCATAGAAGAACTGGGAGACAGTGTGGGGAGCAGACCAGGCAAATCTACTGAAATACACTGCTGAGGGGAGCAGCAGGCAAGAAAGGAGAGGTCTGCTCCACCATATGTGGATTAGCTCCCTGGCTGGGGATCAAACTCATGCCAGTGTTGGTAGTGCTGAGACTTAACCTTTAGGCCACCAGGTAGGCCCAGATCTCCCAAAATCATGTTTGAAACACAGAATCTTGGGTCCCGTTAGCCAGATTCTAAATCAATAGTTCTGAAAGAGGCCTGAGAAGCTGCATTTCTAACAAGCATTCAAGTGTTGTTGTCTGGGGACTTACTTTACCCAGATGTCTCTAACCATTTGAGATACATTAAGCATATTAAGTCATTGTTTTTAAATGGCAAGGCATTAATAAATTTCCATACAAAATGAACTCACTTGGTGAAAAAGCTCGAAACGTGCCTTTGGCATTGATCAATGAACAACTACAGGTCATATTAAGTAAAAGGTTCCTTATAGATAATTCATACTTCTTTACAGGAAGAACAGCCAAGCCAGGCCAAAGTCAGAAACCAGACACAAAAACAAAAAATATATATTAGGCTTTAATTACTAGTCTCTGTACAAAATGAAAAATCCATCTCAAGGTTTTCTTAAATTAGAAGGGTTTTCTCCTCGTAATTGTGCCATTTGTCCAATTCTCTCTAAAATATCTAATAATGATGCACTCTGTGACAACCACATGCTCCATGACTCAAAATAATTTATATTTTCCTCTACTAATAACAGATTGTAGATGCTCTCCTGGCAGTCCTCAGGATTTCAGACTGATCACTAGCAACACAGTTTACTTAAAAAGTACTGGGTCAGATATGCTGTAATCCAACGAATGTCATTTGAAAATCATCCCAGAATGAGACTTTATAAATTATTATAATTAAGCTGGTTGTTATTGGTCTGCCCTTCTTGGTCTCCAATTTAATTTTTTTCAATGATTTCTTTCTTCCTACCCATCTTTCTACTTGGGTGCTTAAACGAAAAAGAGCAAATTATGTCCTTTTAAAATTGTATAAAAAATAAAATTGTAGGACCTCCCCGGTGGCACAGCGTTTGAGCGCTGGGCTGCGAAGCTGCCCGCAGCCTCTGCAGCGCCAGTTCAATCCCCGGCCACCGGGCGAGGGTCCCACATGGCGCGCAGACCTCTCCTGCCGCCTGCTGCTCCCCTCAGCAGTGTTATTTCGTCAGTCTGCCTGTTCTGCTCTCCACTCTGGCTCTGGTGGATTCTCTCACCCTCCTGCACTTCTGACTGTACCCAGTGCTTGTATAAATAAATAAATAAATAAATAAATAAAAACCGCTAATTTACCTTTTTTTAAAATAAATAAATAAATAAATAAAATTGTATAATGTACCTTCATTTTATCTTGATCGCTTAGATCATATTCCTTTTATTAGTAGAAAAAATGACCTGAATATTATCTTGAGTCTATTTTAAATATGGAATTAGCTTCAAAACACAAAAGACTATTTAAAAAGAGTTTATAGGCAACATCCATGTCCAGTTCTAAGGTATAAAGTTAAAACAACTTCTCTAATGCGGGTTTCTCTTAGAGAAACCTGGAACAAAAATCCAACATCCTTTGAAGATTTGAAAGCTTATCAGATATTAAAGCTAAACACATACCCACAAGTTTATTTTACTTTTATTTTTTATAATAAATTTTATTTTTATATTCCCCATACAATCATAACCCCCTTATTTTGACCCCAATCCCTCCCCTCCTGCCCCCTACCCCCCATAGAATGTCTCTGGTTCATAGTTTTTTGTTGATTTTGATTTTCACTTTCTTATAGTTATTCATTTCCCTGGTCCCATATTTAAGTTTTCTAGATTCCTGCTATGAGTGAGACCATCCGGTCTCACTCACATATTTTTCACTCACATATTTTTCACTCACATATTTTTCTATTTCTTTCTGGCTTATTTCACTGAGCATGATCCCTTCCAGTGCCATCCATGTTGCTGCAAATTGCATGTGTTTATCTTTTTTGAATGCTGAGTAATATTCCATGGTGTATATGTACCACATCTTCTTGATCCAGTCATCTATTTTGGGGCATTTGGGTTGTTTCCAAAGCTTAGCTATTGTAAACAGTGCTGCTATAAACATAGGGGTGCAGGTGCTCTTTGGAATTGATGTTTCTGTGTCCTTTGGGTAAATACCTAGGAGTGGAATTGCTGGATCCTATGGAAGCTTTATGTTTAGTAGGTCTAGAAATCTCCACACAGCTCTCCATAGTGGTTGGACCAGTTTGCACTCCCACCAACAGTGCAAGAGAGTTCCTTTTTCTCCACTTCCTCGCCAACATTTGTTGTTGCTAGTTTTTTTAATATGTGCCATTCTCACTGGTGTAAGATGGTATCTCATGGTAGTTTTGATTTGCATTTCCCTGATTACAAGTGATGTTGAACATTTTTTCATATGCCTGTTGGCCATTTGCATTTCCTCTTCAGAGAAGTTTCTTTTTAGCTCTTCTGCCAATTTTTTGACTGGATTATTTTCTTTGTTGTTGTTGAGTCTCATCAGCTCTTTGCAGATTTTTGTGATCAGTCCTTTATCATTAGTGTTGCATGCAAAAATGTTTTCCCAGTTGGTGGGGTTTCTCTTTGTTTTTGTTATTGTCTCTTTTGCTGTGCAGAAGCTCTTTAATTTGATGTAGTCCCAGCTATTGATCTTTGCCTTCACTATCACTGCTTTGGGTGATGTGTCTGTAAAGATGTCTTTGATGTGCATATCACGTAGTGTTTCGCCTATATTTCCTTCTATGTATTTTATGGTTTCAGGTCTTATGTCTAGTTCTTTAATCCATTTTGAGTTGATTTTTGTGTATGGTGTGAGGTAGTGGTCAAGCTTCATTCTTTTGCATGTAGCGACCCAGTTTTCCCAGCACCATTTATTGAACAAACTTTCTTTGCTCCAATGCATAGTCTTTGCTCCTTTGTCAAAGATTAGTTGACCATAAATCTGTGGGTTTATTTCTGGATTTTCTATTCGATTCCATTGGTCTGTATGTCTGTTCTTGTTCCAATACCATGCAGTTTTGATGATTATGGCTTTGTAGTATAGTTTGAAGTCTGGGAGTGTGATGCCTCCATTCCCTTCTTTCTTTTTCAGGAGAGCTTTGGCAATTCGGTGTTTTTTGTGATTCCATATGAATTTCATCAATAATTGTTCTATTTCTTTGAAGAATGACATTGAAATTTTGATTGGAATAGCATTGAATCTGTATATTGCTTTTGGTAGGATGGCCATTTTAATAATGTTTATTCTTCCAATCCATGAGCAGGGAATGTCTTTCCATTTCTTTGTGTCTTCTTCTATTTCTTTTAACAGTGTTTTATAGTTTTCTTTGTATAGGTCCTTTACCTCTTTTTTAGATTTATTCCCAATTATTTGATTTTTTTTGTTTCGATAATAAAAGGGATGTTTTTTTTTTAATTTCTTCTTCTTCAGATTTATTGTTTGTGTATAGGAAGGCTACTGACTTTTGCGTGTTGATTTTGTATCCTGCCACTTTACTGAACTGATTGATGAGTTGAATTAGTTTTTCTGTGGCATTTTTGGGGTTCTCTATGTATATTATCATATCATCTGCAAATAGTGATAGTTTGACTTCTTCTTTTCCTATTTGGATTCCTTGTATGTCTTTCTCTTGTCTTATTGCTCTGGCTAGGACTTCCAGTATTATATTGAAAAGCAGTGGTGAGAGTGGACATCCTTGTCTTGTTCCAGATCTTAATGGAATTGCTTTCAGCTTTTCACCATTGAGAATGATACTGGCTGTTGGCTTGTCATAGATGGCCTTTATGATGTTGAGGTATGTTCCTTGTATCCCAAGAATTTCAAGGGCTTTTATCATGAATGCATACCCACAAGTTTTAATGGCATTGTCCTTCGATCTCAAAATGTATCCCTGAAATAAATCCTTTATATCACCTAGAGCATTAGAATAAAGAATGTCTTTACTTTTTTTAGAATTATAACCATGTGTTTATTTTATTTTATTTTTATATTCCCCATACAAAATTGCAACCCCCTTATTTTTACCCCAATCCCTCCTTTCCCTGCCCCCCTCCCCATAGTGTATCTCTGGTTCATAGTTGTTTGTTGATTTTTATTTCTTTTTTCTTATAGTTATTCTTTTTCCTGGTCCCTTATTTAGGTTTTCTAGATTCGTGCTATGAGTGAGACTGTCCAGTATTTTTCTTTTTCTTTCTGGCTTATTTCGCTGAGCATGATCCCTTCCAGCGCCATCCATGTTGCTGCAAATTGCATGTGTTTATCTTTTTTGATTGCTGAGTAATATTCCATGGTGTATATGTACCACATCTTCTTGATCCAGTCATCTATTTTTGGGCATTTGGGTTGTTTCCAAAGCTTAGCTATTGTAAATAGTGCTGCTATAAACATAGGGTTGCAGGTACTCTTTGGAATTGATGTTTCTGTGTCCTTTGGGTAAATACCTAAGAGTGGAATTGCAGGAAATAAAGGCAAAACACTACATGTCATGCACCTCAAAGACATCTTTACAGACACATCACCCAAAGCAGTGATAGTGAAGGCAAAGATCAATAGCTGGGACTACATCAAATTAAAAAGCTTCTGTACAGCAAAAGAGACAACAACCAAAACAAAGAGAAACCCCACTGACTGGGAGAAAATTTTTCACCCAACACTAATGATAAACGACTGATCACAAAAATCTACAAAGAGCTGATGAGACTCAACAAAAACAAGAAAATAATCCAGTCAAAAAACAGGCAGAAGAGATAAGAATGTCTTTAGATGGAGAAAAATGTAATTTGCATCCTACTTCTACTGCCCCCTCTACCTTCCCTTTCTCCCTCCCTTCATTCTTCCCTTCCTCCTTCCTTTTTGGTGCAATTCTTTAAGTAGCCTTCTTAATTACTTAGTTATAGCTCTTTCATTTTTAAAACAGAGATGGAAAATTCCCACCTCATAAATTTCAAGAGTTCTGTGGGAATCAGGGTTTAAACTCAATCAATTGTTGATTTTTTTTCCCTATCTTATTTCTTCCATTTTCCAAATTTTCTACAATGAACATACATTTCTAGAATAAGCTGAAAGGCATGTACAGCATAATATTTCAGGACACGGAGTTCTTCAGTGTACCTGGATTTGAATTTACTTCACTCCTTATAAGTTGTGTGACATTAAGTAAGTTAAATAATTTCTCTTTACCTTAATGTCTAATTCTGTGAAATGGGAATTAAAGAAGTACCCTACCTCATTGCATTTTTTTGATCATTAAGTAATCAAATTTAGTGAAATACACCTGAGAAATGTTCAAATGTGTCAATTGTCATCATCACCATTGTTACTTTGGTGATTATAAAATAATGTTTTATTCATTTAATTTGCTTTGTCCTTGCTATATATATTTCTAAAATGTAGAAACAAATTCTTATTGACTATGATTTCTGCCTCCTGGACATTCATATTTATATTCTTTTTATAATGCACACAGAGTTTGGTTTGATAAATGATTCAGCTTTCTGGGATCATCTCCCAAATAAATACTTTGCCTTTGAGTCCTTGTTTCAGGGTCTGCTTCTGGGAGATCTCAGACTAAGACATATATTTAATGCCAAGAATGCCAAATGGAAGGAAACACAGAAAAACCTAAAATTCACAGCAGACTACCTAGTAAATAGAAGAGGATTCAGTGGAATGAAACATATATTACTTAACTCTAAAAAGCAGGGCTTGAAAGCTTGGTCAATAAATCTCTGTGTGCAGGGAAGTGGTGGTCAATTTTGACCTTACTTGTGGTCCTGGAATGTAAACTAGCCTCCAAAGAACATAGTAGTAGAAATACTATCAGGACATTTCTTGGAGTACACTTAGTACTCTTGTTGATTTAAAAAAAAATTAAAAGTTGGAGGTAAATAAGAAATTCACAAAAGCACATTGAGAGGCATTCTCTATAGAAATCATAAGAAACACATAACTGATAAATTTACATGCCTCTAAAAGCATGTAGGATTCTTTTCTGACATAATTGAAATTTACAAAACTGGACAAATCCTCTTACTGAAAACAATTTAAAATGTTAACTAAAATATAAATATTGTGTTTTCTAGTGTAAGCATGAGTAGGTGAGACAGCATGGAAATTCTCAGCGGCCAAACACTGATTAAGAGCAGGAATCCAGACAGACAAGTTAAGGCCAGAGCTCACCCACACAAAATAGGGTACAAAAAGGGCTGCACTCAGAATCAAGATAAATGAAGAAAAAATTGTCCTCACTGCCTATTTCTCCAAATCCTCCCACACTTCACACTACATGGATCAGCAAATAAAGTTGATCATCTCAGACCTTGGTGTTGGGTAGAAAAGAAAAGACATCCCTGAGAGACTGGATTCACAAGATGTTTCTTATATGTCTGTGATTCAATTCCTATACATGTGTGGTGTGAAAAACCACAAGCTGATAATTTAGCTTAATAGTAGTATTGTTAGGGTAAAATCAGCTGCCCTAAATAAAAAAAAAAAAGTGAAAAAAAGAAACCTTAAATATCAATGGCTTAACGCATCCACATTTCTTTCTTGATTATAACACATCTAATTGCCACAGGGTCAGGACTGGAGGTGAGGAATTCTCTAACAGAAGACCCTCTGTCTTCATTACATGACTTATAAGGGCTCCCTGGACATCTGCATCTTCTCAGGGGTAGAGGGAGATGATCCTACTTGGGGATTATAGGGGGTGATGCAGTAGAATAGTAAAAATAGCCCCCAATGAATTTTGGTTTTCTGTGCCCATGCCCCTTTGTACAATGACTTTCAATTTCCTCACATGAAGAGGCAGAATCAATGTCCCTAACATGTGTCAGACTTAAGACATGTGTTGATCAAAAGAATGTGGTAGAAACAATATTATGTGTCTTCTGAGCTCAAGTGTTAAAAGGGCTAGCAGCACTGGTATTTTCCCTCCCGGCTCCCATTTGCCATATTTTAAGGATGTCCAGGCAATTCTGCTAAAGAGAGAGGCCACATAGAACCTACAAGGGGTGGGATATCGCATGGAGAGACAGGCTACAAAAAGGATAATTATGACACTGATGTGGAAGAGAGACCATCTTAGACTTTCCAGGCAAGTCTATAAAAAGGCTTTCTATTCAACTGATGGATCATGAGCAATAAAATGGTTGTTGTTTTAAGCACTAGATTTTGTGAGTGGTTTGTCACATAATATTAAGTAACTAAAGTGGGCATTCATTCACAGGCAAGGTTTTTATTATGGGCCAGGTATGGAAGTGGATGCGTCACTGCAATCCTATTTCACTGACAAGAACTCAGACTCAAGACCACACCCAACTCCAAGGATGTCTGGAAACAGAGTCTGACTATTCAGAATGAAGAAAAAAAATGTTTCTGTCTACAGCTGGAAAAAGTTCCCTGTTTAATAGTTGCCAACACATCACACAGGCAGAAACAGGGCCTCTCTGGTGGCCTAAGGGGTTAAGTCGTAGCACTGTCACCACCACAGACTGAGTGTGATCACCAGCCAGGGAGCCAACCCCCGTATGGCACAGCAGACCTCTCCTGACTCACCCACTGCTCCCCTCAGCAGTGTATTTCAGTAGATCTGCCTGCTCTGCTCCCCACTCTGTATCTGGTGAATACTCTCACCCTCGGTACCTCTGGCATACTCCAGTTCTTCTACAAAAATTAAAAAACAAAAACAAAACAAAAAAACTGGCAAAAACTATCTGAGGAATTTACATTTACTCATACTTCAAAGAATTAGAACAAATTTACAAAATAAGCCTAGAGATGAAGAAGGAGGCATAACACTGGGTGTTATGACTATTTAAAAAAGAATATGAGAATATTTTGACAAAAAAAATGGAAAATATACCAATTTCTCAAAATACAATGACTCAACACTGACTCAAGATTAACAGGAAATCCTAGTGACCCTATAACCATTAAAGATAAGAAATCAGCACTTAAAAGCTTCTCCACAAAGAAAATCTCAGATCCTGACAAATTTATGGGCAAGTTCAAACAAACACTCAAAAAAATGATAATAAATATGACTCATATGCTTCTAAAGAACAGCAAAAGAAAGAGCATCCCTTTACCTTTTATGAGGTGACTATAATCATGTCACAAAAACCATACAAGAAGCTCAGGGAACGGGAATTTACAAGATATCCTTGGTTATGAGCATATACATTAAAATCCAAAGGAAAATTTTAGCAAATCAAATGAGACTCATATAGAAAAATAGCACATTGTAACCACATTGGATTTATCCTAGGAATGTGAGATAGAAGGTAGGTACGAAGATCTCTCTTTATGTATGTGCGTGTGTGTGTATACATAAATATTGATGATCCAGACAGAGAAAATCACAATTTAAATTAACAGAAACCTCTACAGCAACTGTTTCAAAGCAGGAAAATCTCAGCTGTGACTGATGAATTGTTGAGGGGCTGACGACCCACCTAATCTTGAGAGGATGACAAACTCTTGTGAGTTTTCTCACAAAAGCTAGATAGTGAGGCATATAGTATACCTATAGCCTAGAGTTCTATGGAATTCTTACAGAGAAAATAGGAGAAAAATCCCTTCATACATCAGCAGGGGGAGGAGGAAAGTAACCATTTCAAAATATGTTAGAACATTCTGTTCCTAACAGATTCTGCCCTTGGAGAAATTTAACCAGAGCCTAACCTACTGGGGTTTTACCAGAGCCTAATAGCAATGGAGGAAGGGAAATATTTCCAGTCTACTTTAGCCAAACTGCCCCATCTAATTTATTGAGGGGGCGCTGGTAAGGATGACTGAGAGGCACTTGTGAGGTTCACAGTGTAGGGATACAGGCTCATTTAAAAACTGGGATCTCCTGTAAGACTATGCAACACTTCCACCCCCCCCACACACACACCTTCCTACCACTTACACAGCCCTATTTACTGCTGTTCCTTTTACCCAGTGCATTATGTCCAGTTTTCACCACCAATAACAACAAAAAATTACAAATCATATTAAAGGGAAAAAAAAAAACAGTTTGAAAAGACATAGCAAGCATCAGAACCAGAGAGCCAGCTGTGACTGGAATAGCACTTGTAAATTAAATTAGAATAAGTATGATTATTATATTAACGGCTTTAATAGAAAAAGGAGGCAACTTGCAAGAACAGATGGGTAATGTAAGCAGAGAAATGAAAATTCTAAGAAAGAAGCAAAAAGAAATCCTAGAGACCAAAACACTTTAAGAGAAACGAGCAAAGCCTTTGATGGATACATTCATTGACAAAATATGACCGAGGAAAGAATCTCTGAGCGTGAGGATAGCGCAATAGAGACGTCTACAACTGAAAAAGAAAAAGATTGAAAAAAACCAGAGTGGTACATGCAGGAATTGTGGATTACTGAAAAAGGTAGCGAATACCCATGACAGAAATACCAGAAATACCACAAGAAAGAAAAAAGAATGGAAGAAATACTTGAAACAATATTGCTTAAAAATGTCCCCAAATGGGCCTCCCCTGGTGGTTCAGGCAGTTGAGCGCTGTGCTGTGAAACTGTCCACAGCCTCTGCAGTGCCGGTTCGATCCCGGCCGGCCAGGGAAAATCCCACATGGTGCAGCAGACCTTTCCTGTCTCACCTGCTACTCCCCTCAGCAGTGTGTTTCATCAGTCTGCCTGTTCTGTTCCCCGCTCTGTCTCTGGTGAATCCTCTCACCCTCCCCCACATCTGGCCTGTACCCCGATTCCTGTATGCATGAATAAATAAATCTTTAAAAAAAAAGTCCCCAAATTTACTCATGCTCCAAACAACAGAACCCAGAGTTCAGAGAACACCAAACAGGAAAAAAAGTCAGAAAAATAAAGCAATTGTACATTTTGGTATGTCATGTTAAAACTGCAGAAAATTAAAAATAAAAGAAAATCTACATTTTTTGGGTTTCCTCCTACCTCTTCAAATTCCCCTTTTTTGATTTTATTACAAGTTCATTCTCTTTCCCTCAGTCAGTAAATATGATGATTCACTGAGTTTCTGGTCTGTCCCACTTCAGTCTTACTCAAGTTTCTGGTCTGTCCCACTTCAGTCTTACTCAAGCTTAACACAGCGTTGATGACTGCCTACAAGCAAATGAGTCAGAGCTTTAGCACTACCTCAGGTCATCTCTCTGAACCCAGACCTGAACATGCAAAGTGTCTTTTTTTTTAAGATTTATTTATTTATACATACAGGAACTGGGGTACAGGCCAGAGTTGTGGGAGTGAGAGGGTTCACCAGAGTCAGAGTGGGGAGCAGATCGACTGAAATACACTGTTGAGGGGAGCAGCGGGTGAGTCAGGAGAGGTCTGATGTGCCATATGGGTAGCTCTTTGGCCGGCTAGCTGCAGAGGCTGCGGCTAGCTTTATAGGTTGTGTCTTAACCCCTTGCACCACCAGGGAGGCCCCGCAAAGTGTCTTCTTCCTTCCTACCAACTTTCCTGAAATATCTCCAAAACCACTCAGGTTCAAACTCTGGAAATTTTATCCTAGTTAAGCCAGTTCTAAATCAACCCTTTAACCAACTCTCTAACTCTTCTGAGTATACTCACATATGCCTACAAAATATTGCACATGCAACTGTACACCAGCAATCTTAGGGAAAATTTAGCTGACATTAATGGGATTGGTAAATTAATGTTAACAGGTTTTTCAGTAATGAGGCAGATTCCACGACATTAATTATGGGAGTATCTCCATTAAGAGAAAGGAAAAGTCATGGAAATCTAGGCAACCTTCACTCCACAGGTTTTATCCATCACCAAGATCTTTGCTCTACCTCCTTAAGCTGCCGGCTCCTCAAATTGCCAGTGTATAACCCACTGCTTTCAGTGGCAAAAATGGAGGACAATGAAACATTCCTCAAGTTCCCACCATATCAACAAATCTAGAAGCACAGGGACTTGTCTTGGCTGCTTTCCTTCCTGTTGATCACAGGTGACGTTTGTCCTAGTCTTACCGAAGGTAAACCCTCTGTTGTGCAATGATGCCCGTAATTTTTACCCTTTTCTGAGTGTGCGTCCCCCTCCTTAGCATTCAAACATGTTGCAATTTCTTCCTTCTTAAAGATGTTTTTTTGGTTGGTCCCATCTTACCCTGTAAAAAACACTTCTGTATTTTCCCCTTTGTAGTAAAATTTTGTGGAAAATTGTTTCCCCTTCATCGATATCCCCTCCAATTGCTCTTCTTTCTCTTTTAAACCATTTGAATGAGATACTTGCCCCCACCACACCACACCACCACTAACGTTATCATAACATCAGCTGCTTCACCTTTGTGGCCCTAAGCACATAATTCAATATTCCCGAAAGTAGCTTTGTTACTCAAACAATTATAGGTAATGCTTAACTTACAAAATACAATGTGTTTATCAAAAAATTCCAGATACTCGCTCTAGAAGGGAGATAATAATCGGAATCATTGCTTGACCGAGTTTCTAACAGATGTCTTCTCTTTCCCTGCAGAACTTTGTGATAAATCACTAACCTTTCTTTTACTTAAGAAAATCAAGGACAGGGATCCAAAGTTGTGAAACACCATGGCCCTTGTCCTGGATGGATGGTACCAGCAAGACCTCCAGATTGCCCATTAGTCAAGATAACTTCAAAATAAAGCCCAGGGACCCACATGTCCCACATAGGTCCTGCCCTTTGAAAACCATTCAGTCAATCTCAGGAATTCCCAGTGGTCTTTGAGGTAATAATCAGCACCTCTATCCTCAGGCTACTGACTCTTACATAAATCTGATTTCCTTCCAGCAAATTTTGTGTCTCAAATATTGGCTTTCAAGCAGTAGGCAGCCAGAGGCCTAGAATCCACTATCAGAATAATAAATAAGGGTCACTTCTTATACAAAATTCAGGAAACAGAGCAACATCCAGAAAAGGAGACTGATAAGCACATGCCAATGAAATGGGAGGAAAACCAGGACCATGTGCCACCCTAAAACCAGGGAAAGAAAGTGATTTAAATGATGACTAGTTTCAAAAGCTGTTGAGAGGTAGAATACTGTTAGGATTGAGACGTGATCTGCGAATTAGGTAACTTAGCTATGATGGGAGACCTTGATAAGGGTGGATTTCATAGAGACACGGGAAAGAAAATCTCAATGAATGGGGTGAAAAAGAAAAAGAGTCCCCAAAATCACACTCAGGTTTGAGGAGTCTCTGGGAGGACTCACAAAACTCAAGCATGTACTCGTATTCACAGATATGTTTTATGCAGAGAAGGGATACAAAACAAAATCAGCAAAGGGAAAAGTTTCAAGGGGTGAGGTCTCAGAGAAACCAGGGATAAGCTTTCAAGGACCCTCACTCAGTGGAATCATACTGGGTGTTTTTAATCACCCCAGAAAATTACACTAGAAACTCAGCCCAACATTTTTGTTGGAGGTTGGTCATGAAGGTGGACCTTTCCTGGGATGTACCAAAATTCCAGATTCCCAGAGTGAAAAGAACAATAAACCATATTGTTTATATAGAGTTTAGACATAGTCAACCACCTTTATAATTAACAGTGGTGGTAACCTCCCCAAATCCAATTTATTTTCTAAATAGACCTTTTAAAGTTAGTTCTGCTGGACCTCCCTAGTGGCATAGGGGTTAAGTTTTAGTGCTCCCATGCTGTGGCCTGAGTTTGATCTCCAGCAAGGGAGCTAACCCACATATGGCACAGCAGACCTCTCCTGTCTCACCCACTGCTCCCCTTAGCAATGAATTTCAATAAATTCACCTGTTCTTCTCCCCACTGTCTCTGGTGAGTCCTCTCACTTCTGGCCTATACCTGAGTTCCTCTATGCATAAATAAATAATTTTTTTTTAAATTCTTTAAAAAAATAGTTAGTCCTGCTCTATTAACTCTTTTCTGCACAAGGAAAGTCAGTAAGTAGAAACTAAGTCCTTTGATGAATTTTGCTCTAAAGAGAATAAGAGAAATCAAATAGTCAATGGAGAGAATATAGAATGTAAAGGAGATTTGTTTTATTTTATCTTATTTTTAATAGGTAATTTCACAGGATGTTTAGATACCTGTGGAAATGTTCCAGTAAGCAGAGGAAATTCAATGATGCACAAGAAAGAACAAGAGTTGCATTCAGCAACAATTAAACATGAGACATTCACTCATGAGATGAGTGATTATGATTGTTGATTGAGGTAAGAAATATGTCTTAGATATAAATTTATTAACAATTATCTCTGCATGATGACAATTTATATTGCTAAATATACAAAATCAATAATTATAATTTCAAAAACATGATGAGGAAGAAAAACTCCCACCTAAAGTAACAACAAGAAAAATACATGTATAGAAATAGGTGCAACGTCTGAAGGACTTTTATGAAAAACACTATAAAATGCTGCTTGAGGACTTAAAATTGGACAAGAATGGAGAGACATAGCAATCAATTTCTTGAAAGACTAAATATCTTAAAGAATATTTTTTTCTTGACATAATTACATCAAAAGTATTCATTACAATCAAAACTAATTTCAATGGAAAGAAGCTTAAAGAATAAATTTAAAATTTTATTAACTCAATCATCCCCAAGTTGTCTGAATTAAATATCTTTTGATTCACATTAAAGACTAAGTGGATTTTTATAGGGAAAAAAAGTAGCATTATATTTTTCTGAAGTTTAAAAATAAAATGCTTATTTTTGCATTATGCAAATTACATTAATTGTAGGAAAATTTAGAATACACATAAGGACATTTTTTTCTTTTGCACAAAAGAACTGGGGTGTAGCCCAGAGGTGTGGGGAGTAGTGAGAGGATTCACCAGAGACAGAGGAGGGAGCAGAACAGGTAGATTTACTGAAATACACTACTGAAGAGGTTTGCTGTGCCATATGTGGGTTAGCTCCCAGGCCTGGGATGGAACTCAGGCCTTGGTGGTGATAGCACTGAGATTTAACCCCTAAGCCATTGGGGAGGCCCAGGACATATTTTTTTAATTAGGAAAAAATTAAAAAAAAAAACAAAAACAATCTGCAAGTGCAAGACCCAGAGATTGTCACTCACTGAGTACTTTGTTGCAGGCTTTTCCAGGCTTTTAGTCTTTGTGGTTCTTCATTTGCATGGTGCCCATATGCAAACTTTCAATTACCACAGTTTATTTATAATTCAGTCCCCCCAACAAGATGGTTCAGATTTCAATTTCCATGTCATATTAACTTTGAGTAATTGCATACAGTACAAACTTTACTTCTAGCTCTTCAGTTCATCAATCACTTTAGGTATAACAGAATGCTGGGTGATCACTATCATCATTTTTTTCTCTCAGTGATTGGTCACTTAAATGTTAATTGTTCCTTTTATATACAAATAGCTAAGCTTGTAGCTGTGTTGCCTCCTTGTCTCCCAGGGATGAACCCATGTGAAATTTTAAAGAAATTAATAACTGAAAGAAGAAATTGACCAACAAAGTGAAGTTCAGCAAGAAGGAAAACAAGGGCCTTCCTGGTGGCCTAGGGGTTAAGTCTCAACTATCAGGGCCAACACCTAAGCTGGATCCATGACAGGGAACAAACCCACATATGGTGCTGCCCCCTTAGCAATGTATTTCAGTACATCTGTTTGCTCTGCTCCCCACTCTGTCTCTGAATCCTCTCAACCCCCCAACCCTCTGTACCTCTGGCCTACACCCCAGTTCTTCTATGCAAAAATAAATAAAAAAGTATCTTTTTAAAAAAAGAAAGAAAGAAAACAAATCAACAAAAAGTGGTAGTGTTGAAAGTGGAATAAAAATAGAATGTAAATGTGTTCTAGAAAAGTTGATGTTCTGGTGCTGACACTGCTGCCATTGGAGAGGAACTTAGTGAAGGCAAACTTAAAGACACAAATGAGGAATGTAGTCATGATGATAGGAAGAAGGTGCCCCAGAGCAAAAGATGCCAGCAAAATCTTTCCATTAAAGAAACCCTCAAAATGTTTTATGACTTTGACAGTAAAATCTTGGAAGATGACCCAAACTTTAAAAAAAAAATGTAACCATTTGCCAAGGCATAGAAAAGATGTTGTCTCATATCATCAGCTATATTGTTATAGCTCAACCTCAATGTGAAATGGGTTGGCCTGACTGTGACCACCCTCATCCATGTGCTTAAAATGGACTTATAGTGAGACTCAATCACAGGTATACACAAAATGTGTAATAAAGGGTTTATTTACAAAAAAGGTGAAATGAAGAAATGAATAATTCAGGGAGAAAGTGAGATAAATTGGTGAATACGTTATACCAGTTCCTCTGATCTTGAACCCTGTTAACACACAAAAGCCTGCAAAAAAAACAAAGGCCCCCAACACCCACATGTCTGGTTATATACACCAAACCTGGTTGCTTAACTCCACCCTTAGTTCCCAGCAATCCTCCCTTTGGTGGTGATGACATTTGGTGTCTTGGTTCTCTTGTCTAGGGTTGGGGGTTGGTCCATAAAACCTATTTGTGGAATTTGCTCAGGACATACTTTCCCCCCAACAATATGACAAAAAGAAGGAAAACATTGAAATTGCTTTTGATCCTTTTATTAAGGTATAGAACATTTTAATTTCTATTGCTTCTAAAGTTTTATTAGAGTGTGCTCAAAGGCATTAATTTTACTATATATTTTTTTCTATATACATTTAAATGAAAAAAAATTTTTTTTAGATTTATTTATTTATTTATTTATACAAGCACTGGGTACAGTCAGAAGCACGGGAGGGTGAGAGAATTCACCAGAGCCAGAGCGGGGAGCAGAGCAGGCAGAAGGACTGAAGTGCACTGCTGAGGGGAGCAGCGGGCGGCAGGAGAGGTCTGCGCGCCATGCGGGACCCTCCTCCAGTGGCCGGGGAGCAGCCGGGGATCGAACCGGTGCTGCGGAGGCTGCGGGCAGCTTCGCAACCCAGCGCTCAACCGCTGCGCCACCGGGGAGGCCCACTTAAATGCATATTAAGAAATGGCTAGCGGACTCAGTTTCACAGTCCCACACTGCCAAGCAATGTCAGGGAGCCCTATGTATCCTCTCTCTCAATTATTCTCTCCCTCTCATCTTTTCTTTCTCTATTTCATATCATTACATGCACTTAAATAAAATGTTACTATAGTGGAAATATTGTTTTGAATGTCACTTTTTTTTTGCTACACATGTGACAGATCATTTCCATGCAACAAATATAAATATACAAAATTTTGCATTTGGTAAATGCAAAATATTCCACTAACTAATTGAGTCACTCATGGTAAGACTAGGTGAACACTCTTACAACAATTTTCCTATTAAAAAATGTTTGAGTTTTTCCTTTTGCTTTGTTATTTGGAACGGTGCTACAAAACTTCCTAAAAGTTCAATTTTAAATCAAAAGTTATGTGTGTATAATTTTTAATTTGATAACATAACATTGAAATTAGTTTCCAAAAGTCACACTTTTTATACTTCCACTTAGAATGAAACAGAAGCCAATAGTCAAATCTACATCAGAGGTGGGTATTTTTAATCTTTCTAATCTTGGCTGATCCAGTAAGCAAAATAACTTCTTTGCATTGTTTCAATTTAATTATTGAACTGAATTGAATTTGATTTTGGGCAAAATAAGACTCCACAGAAAGTTTCTATTTTACATTAGTAAGTATAAAATTTTAGGTCATATAGTTTAGAGGCAGTCATATTAAAAGAGGTTTTTTTCTAATTCTCCAAAGAATTTAATTGTTGTCTAACAATATTACCTCAGTCTTCATGGACTAGAAAATGGAGGTTATACAGAAGTAGAATACAGGTTTTGAATTTAAAAAAAAAAAAAAAGATTTATTTATGCATACAAGAGCTGGGGTACAGGCCAAAGGTGTGGGGGGTGAGAGGATTCACCAGTGTAGGGAACAAAACAGGCAGACTGACTGAAATACATTGCTGAGGGAGCAGAGGGCAAGACAGGAGAGGTCTGCTGCACCATGTGGGTAGCTCCTTGGCTGACTGGGTAGCCAACTTGTGCTGCAAAGGCTGTAGATTGCTTCATAGTGCAGTGTTTAAACCCTTGCACCACCAGGGAGACCCAGTTTTGAATTGTTTATCATCCTTTTCACTGGCCTCTTGGTCACAGATGTTTCCGGTTTATTATAGTGATCAATATGGATGTCTTTGTATGCTAAAGATACTTCTAACATTGGAATACCCATAAAATGGGGCTGGAATTAAGAGATGTTAGTTAAGGGAAGGACATTCTATCAAGGATATAAACAAGACAGAGAATGGGCAGAGGTGAGAAAAAAATGAAGTAAGCATAAGCTAAAACTAAACAACAAATCAAAATTATTTCAACATCAGTTAATTATAAACTTAAAAATACGTCAATGCCAAGCAAAACTGCATAGTTTATTCTGCTATGAAATCATGCCCTTGCTATTTATGAGGTGAGTCTAGTATAGAAGTTTTTTAATAGTTGATGAAACTTTTATACTAAGCATGTTCAAATTTCCAATTTTCTGTAACTCTTCAGAAGGTCTGATAACATGAGACCTCTCATTCTCACATAGCAACTACAGGTAGAGATGAAAAAGTAGCTGCTTCCTTTACAAAGGGACACATTTCACAGTCTCTAACCTGCCCTCTTTACGCATTTATATTGCCTGCCTAACTTTTGCTGGAGAAAAGAAATCAATCTTGAATTTCCTTATAAATTTACATTTCTAGGGGAAAGAAATGAAAACTTATTATGGACTCCTATTAGCATATCAGTTACACTTGAAAGGGACAGCAAATAAGTTTATCGCTCTCTTTATACATTTTATTTGAGGAAATGATTTTTTTCCTTTAATATTGTTAAGTTCTTTCCAGCTGCATGCCCAAACAGATGACCTAATGCTCAAACACTCTGTGAGTTAATGCACCATTTAGGAGTTACATAGATTTCCACTGAATTTTCCATGGTCCTAATGGAAGCACTTATCGGACTTGATGCCAGTTGCAATCTGCTTTATGGCTGAGAAACCTAGTCCTTTCATTTATCAGCCCCACTAATACCAGTCAACCTTTCCCTAAGAAAATTGTATAATCTGCCTTAAGTCAGTCTTAGTATTTTGTGGGCAAATTTCAATTCCTCTGAGAAGGGTTTATGCTATTCATTTCTAACTCTAAATGATTTGCTTCAGAACTGACCTATCAATGACAAAATTCTCAAATACATGTTTGAGATAAATAAGTAAACTTATTATTATTTTTTAGTCAAAAATTTCCTTCAAGGGGGCCTCCCTGGTGGCACAAGGCATTAAGCACCGCACTATAAAGCAATCCGCAGCCTCTGCAGCACGAGTTCGATCCCCAGCCAGCCAGAGAACACCCCACATGGCATAGCAGACCTCTCCTGTTTCACTCGCTGCTCCCCTCAGAAGTGTATTTCAGTCAGTCTTCCTGTTCTGTTCCCAACTCTGTCTCTGGTGAATCCTTTCACCCTCCCAACCGGCCCCCCCATCTCTGGCCTGTACCCCAGATCTTGTATGCATAAATAATCTTTTTTTAAAAAAAAAGTTCCTTCAAGGGCCTCCCTGGTGGCAAGAGGGGTTAAGTCTCAGCACTATGAAGCTATCAGCAGCTACTGCAACATGAGTTCCACCCCAGGCCAGGGAGATAACCACATGGTGAAGCAGACCTCTGTCTCGCCCACTGCTCCCCTCAGCAGTATATTTCAGTCAATCTGCCTATTCTGTTCCCACTCTGTCTTTGGTGAATCCTCTCACCCACAACACCTCTGGCCTGTACCCCAGTTCTTGTATGCATAAATAAATAAATCTTTGAAAAAAAGTTCCTTCAAATACCCAAAGGAAAGGAATAAAGACAAAGTGAAAATATATAACCAAAAACTGGAAGGGTTATTCAACCACATCTTTCCCCCTGGGTCTTGCTGAGACTGAAAACTTCTATTCCAGGTATAGCAGACACTATAAGGCCCTCTCAGATTCCCCATGATTCCTTTATCCCCAGATTCTGAGATCTTTATTTCCTCCTCCCTTTCCATTCCTCCTCCCCCTCATCTTTTCTTCTTTTTCTTCTCTTTCGATACTCTTTTTCCTGAACTAAGTACCAAAACAGCCTATTTCTGTACCTACTTTTAATAATTCACTGAATTCTAAAATCTCTTCAGCCAGGTATGCTGCACTAAGCATTCAAATACCACAATTTACAGTTACCACAAGTATCATGAAAGAATGAGCAATTCCTTGTAAAACTCTAAATATAACAAAGCATATATAATATTTCTTCAACTCACACTATAATTCCAATTCTGGACAAGTCAATCTATGCTAAAACTGTGAAAAATAAGTAATCTTTGGTTGTATGTAAATGTATGTAGAGTGGAATTTGGGTCCAGGTTAACATGATTATACCCGACTTTTTCACCTCAATGCACCTTTGGTGGCATAGTTGACCATCATGTTATTTGGAACTTTTTCCTCATTGTGTGGAAATGTTCTGCACATCTGTGGCTCTGGTCCATTAAATGACAGTATCATCTGCTATCTACTTGACAACCAAAAACACCACCCCAAATTTTCAAAACTCACTACAGAGATGTGTTCTCTACTGAGAAATATTGCTTTGGAGCGTATAGTAACAATCGTTGAAAATCTCCATCACTTCAATTTCAAGGATTTTACTCTCTCAAAAGACCCTTCCTATAGTCCATTCCTTCAAGTACACTGACATTGACAACATTTTAATTATAACAGGACCTACAGTCCAGTCACCCTTACTGTCTTTTCACTGATCCTCAGTCTCCTCATGTCTTCACTTTGCTCCTCACCAGTTTAAAGTCCGATGATTTTTGCTTCATATGGCTTGCACCTGGGGTTCAAGACTTCTCCCAAGGTCTGCCCTATTTCTGCAACTACTTTGGACATTCATGAGCCGTCAGAAGTACCTGGAAGTTTAAGTCCCCTAGGCAGCCCAAAGTTAAAGACAGACTGGTCCAGGAGTATAAAAACCAGTTTTATCATCTCAAGTTTAAATAAATGCTAAGGTTCAATCTGCTCTAGAACTTCTGCAGAAGTAGAAATTATAGAAGAACTTCTGGAATTTCGCCCTTGTGTGGTTTCTTTTCCTTCCCAGCCCTAAGCGTCCCCCTGCTGCCTTGCTGGTCTCTTCTGGGGAAATTCCTTTTGTTAATCACTTGGCCATGCTATAACTACTCATCTCAACACTGGTTTCTGGAGAACCCAACGAGAGTCCAAGGACAATGAAGTATGACAGAGAGTTGAGGCGAGATTTCTAAAACTGTCTCTCTCCCTGCCTCTGGAGGCCTGATCTTAATGTTGTTTTCCAAAAATGAGAGAATAAGTTACGTACTTGGAGTCTTATCTCATACTCTCCCAGAGTCAGTCTGCCCAGAGTTAGTCAAACTGTGCTAGCCTCTCTTGAAATAAAGACTTGTCGGGAGATAAACTTGTCTCTCAAAACAACTGTCACCAAGCAAATATAGACACTATTCTGGCCCAGCCATTTCAGTAAAAAGATTCTAGAAGAACTCTAATTTGAGTCTTATTCGTTTTCCAAACATTAGAGAGAATGAAAGCCAGTTAGCTGGTTATAATGCATAGAATTCTTGATAAACAACTATCAGAGGCAAAAACAATCAAGGTTTAGAATGATATTTCACAGATCCCTAAAATAAAACCTCATAAATCAGGGTCATTCACCCCTTTCTTAATGGTTCAATACTCATTGACTATTCCTTAATAGAAGGTCTTATTCAATTCAGATCCTCCCTTTATATAGATCATTTCTTTCCCTGGAATATGTATTCCCCATCTGTGAACCTAGATGCCTCTCACTTATTGCTTCAGTTGCAAAGAGCCTTCTCTCACTCTCTAAGACCCAATAAATTTCACCTCATCTGTCATATATCTCCAATACAGTACTTTACATTGTTATCAAATTTCTGTTTAGAAGTGTTTCTTACCTGCAGACTGTCCAATCCTCCAGGGTAGCAGCTGTCTTTGTTCTTATATGTATCCCTGATGCATCCTTGATACCTGTTACTGAAGTCTTTTTGGAGTTGTGTTGGGTTCTGAATAGGGTCCTTGAGTTCACTGTGGGAAAAGTTTCACCAGAGCTCCCCTTTCAATTGCACCGGGGAGTTTCCAAGACAAATTTTTCCATGAGACAAAGATGTTAGTTGTATCTAAAAGGGCAGGTTTATTATAAAAATGAGAGAAGAACAAAGGACACTTGCATAGACACAAGCGGGCAGAAAGTGCTGCCCGGAAGGGGATAGGCTTGCTAAAAAGAGAGACCTACATAGTCACAGGTGGGCAGCCTTGGGAGTGCTGCCTCTGCTGCTTTGCAAAAGGAGAAGGTCAGTGAAGAGCCACACTGACATTGATGGAGGACAAGAATAGAAAAAAAAAACAAAACAAAACTGAAAAGTGGGTCTCCCTGGTGGCGCAAGAGGTTAAGCATCGCACTATGAAGCAATCCACAGCCTCTGCAGCACTAGTTCAATCCGGCCAGCCAGGAAGAAACCCACATGGCACAGCAGACCTCTTCTGTTTTGCCCACTGCTCCCCTCAGCAGTGTATTTCAGTCAGTCTGCCTGTTCTGTTCCCCACTCTGTCTCTGGTGAGTTCTCTCAACCCCCTGCATCTCAGGCCTGTACCCCAGATCTTGTATGCATAAATAAATAAATCTTTAAAAAAAAAAAAAAACTAAAAAGGAGGTGCACCACAAGACCAGGTGGGGGTAGAAGAGATTAGCATAACCATTGACAAGCTATGGAAACCAAGATCCTTAAGTACAGATCACACAGTTGCTGAAACTAGTATCCTTAGGCGGACTGCCTATATACCCCAGGGCTCATCCAAAGGTAAAGATATGGAGATTGAGCCCATTGTAGAATCTCTGGTCCCTTTCAAACTCTACATAGTTATCCAAAATTGGCAACAAACTGATGGTTCACAAGGAGTGAGCCACTCCCAAACAGAAGAAGACTTTATCAGTGCAGTCTCTGCACAGGCTGGGGCAGCAATCCCTCTGCCCACCTGTGAGTATTAAGGTGCCTCTTTTTACCAACTCTCTCCTCTGCAGGGCAGCAGCCTCCCGCCTGCCCATGACTTGTCATGGCCACCTGCCTGCAACCATGCAGGCCTCTCTTAGCAAACCTGTTCCTTCAGGGCAGCTCTTCCGGCCCGCTTGTGTCTGTGCAAGTGTCCTTTATTCTTCTGTCCCTTTCCTGTTCTTTAAATATAACTAACGTCTCTGTCTTGTGGAGAAACTCGCCAGGGAAACTCGCTGTGTGTCACCGAAAGAGGAGCTCTGGTGAAACCTTTCCCAGAGTGAATCCAAGGATCCCGCACTCCAAATCCACAGACTCCAAAAGTGACAACAACATGGTCAGAAGTCACAGGTGGGCAGGAGGGCTGCTGCCTTGCAAAGGGAGAGAGTTGGCGGAAAGGAGCACCTGCATAGACACAGGCAGGCTAAAGGGTCGCTGCTCCTGCTCTATAAAAGGAAAAATGTAAAAAGAAGAAACTCCATAGTCACAGGTGGGTAAGGATTGGTGCCCCTTGCAACTGCAGAAATTGCACTGGTATAGTCTTCCTCTCTTTGGGAGGGGCTCAAACTCCTTTGTGGAGTGGTTTGTTTTTGTTGGTTTTGAATAACTAGTTTGAATTTGAAAAGTACCAGAGAGTCTACAAAGACCCTCAATCTCCATGTCCTCATCTCTGGTCAGCACCCAAAGACACCCTCTAGAGCAGTTTGACACCTGCTTGGGTCTGCAAGTCAGTGATCTAGGAGGATTTTTCATTTCTATAGCTGGGTTGATGGGTATGTTAACCCTTTCTAGGGTGTTGCCTAGGTTGATGTGTAACAACCAGAGATTCTCTACAATGACCCTCCCTCTCCATTTCCCCACCTATGGTCAGCACTTAGTGATACTCTCTATAGCAGTCTGATATTTGCTCTAGGAGTTGGAGCCTAAGGACTTTTTATTTCTACAGCTAGTTTAACAACTATGTTAATCATTTCCACCCTCACCTCTAGCTCCTGGCATTGCATGAGCCAGGTTTACGGTCTGGTGGTGTGTCCTTTCTAAGTTTTCTATTCTTTTCCTTGATCAGATTGATGGAACTGTATTCAAAAGGCACTCAATTTATTTTGGTTGAATGCAAGAGCAAGGGTTGACTAATCATTTCCTTAAGACATCATTTATTCGGGGCTTCCTTGCCCTTCCCTGGCCTGGTTCTGTAACAGGGTGGTCCCCAGGAAAGGGGGAGGTTCCCTGCCCCACGAAGGGAGGGTGAAGCTGAGCAGGGAGAGAAGAAGCTGCAGAAGAGACTGAGGAAGGAAGCTGAATGGAGCTAGGAGACCTGGAAGAGGCGCATGGAGCCTAGAGACACGTGAAGAAACTGCGCTTGTCTTTTGGTCGTGGACTGGGTGACACAGATGTGGGTGAGACCCGTGGGGAGGTGACAATGGCAGCTTTTATCTTGATGTTGATTTTGCTCTTTTCCTTCCGGGCTTGTCCGGTTGTTTGTGACCCTTTTCTGTGGGTCCCCACTGGAAGATGTTTTAGACTTGTGGCAGGCTTTGGGGCCTTGTTCTGGGCCGATCCCATTTGGATGGAGTTTTACCCACGAGGGGATGGGTAACTTTGGGTGCTTCATTTAGAAACTAGACTCTTTGCCTTACCTGTATTGTTTCCTAGTTTTATTAAAGTTCCTTCCCATTAAAGTCTCCTATGTTTTGTGTTGATGCGGCGGATGGCAGAACCCATGTAGAATAGGCAGGTTTGCGGGGTTTGGGCTGCCCCTCTCCCTGTCCTATAACAGATTCATGGCCTGGGAGTCCCACTTTATTTCTGTTCCTTTTCTCCTCAGTAAACTTTTTCTTTCTCTAAACAAACAAACAAAAAAAAATCATTCATTCATCCATTTATCAACCCATATATTCAGCCATTCATTGAATCATTCCTAATAATGGGTAGACTATCGCAATGGTAACTCCAGGGAGGATTTATAAAATATGAAGCCCCTTCACTTACCAGAGTCAGGGACACTGAGCATCAAGTTAACACCAAAAACTGCTTAGGGTCACTATGAAAATATAATAAAGATATTAAAGTAAATAATAATAATGGCATAATGAAAGGTCCATGCAGGAGGCAGGAATGCAGGAGCCAACCAGGAAGCCCACCTGAGGGGGCAGGAATGTGGATACCTGCCTGGAGGACTCAGACAATGAGCCTCCTCCCTCCCCCTAGGAGTCTCATCTCAGACAAAGAACCTCTACCTGCCCTACAAACTTTTCCTGCCCTAGGAGCCCAACTACCCACCTGACCTCTCCTCACCCTATAAAACCCTGCTTCCCCCTGACAACGTGCGCGACTCCACTGACACCCGCCTTGGGTCTGTGAGGTCCGCCCAGGGCGCAATAAACTTTCCCTCCCTTTGAGAAATGTAGCCTGGCTCTCCTTTTCTTTACCGCGCCGAACCTTTCATCTTGGTGCCGCAAACCCGGGAAGGCCGCGTCCCCTGGCGCCGGGGCCGCCTTCTCCTCCTGTTATAGGACAGGGAGAGGGGCAGCCTAAACCCCGCAAACCTGCCTATTCTAAATGGGTTCTGCCATCCGCCCCATCAACACAAAACATAGGAGACCTTAATGGGAAGGAACTTTAATAAAACTAGGAAACAATACAGGTAAGGCCAAGGGTCTAGTTTCTAAATGAAGCACCCAAAGTTACCCGTCCCCTCGTGGGTAAAAGTCCATCCATATGGGATTGGCCCAGAGCAGAGCCCCAAAGCCTGCCACAAGTCTAAAGCATCTTCCAGTGGGGACCCACAGCAAAGGGTCAGAAATAACCAGACAAGCCCGGAAGGAAAAGAGCAAAATCAACATCAAGATAAAAACTGCCATTGTCACCTCCCCACGGGTCTCACCCACATCTGTGTCACCCAGTCCACGACCAAAAGACAAGCGCAGTTTCTTCACGTGTCTCTAGGCTCCATGCGCCTCCTCCAGGTCTCCTGGCTCCATCCTGCTACTTCCTCAGTCTCTTCTGCAGCTTCTCCTCTTCCTGCTCAGCTCCACCCTCCCTTGGGTGGGGCAGGGAACATCCCCCTTTCCTGGGGACCACCCTGTTGCAATCCCCCCTTTTAATTTTTATTCCACCATATCTATGGTGGCACAGATCTCATGGTGTAATCTTAGGAGACAGTCTTTTTTCAGGGTTACAATGTGTGTAAGAGAAGCAACAATTAGTCAGCAGCATTGTCCATGAATGTCCAGTATGAGTTTCATTACTTAAAAATAGTCCATTATCCAAGCTAAAAGAAAAAAATTGGAGCATTGGCTAAAACAAGACAGCAAATATATCAAAATCACAGGGAAAAAAATGTTAAAATGGTTCAACTTATGCAAAAACGAATTCTCTCAACCTTGATCCCAAACTTTTAACAGCAAAGCAAAAGTTTGCAAATTAAATCTACTTTTAAACCATTTTTCCTATTTTTGCATAAAATCACAGGGCAGAAATAACTAACAGCAATTTTTAGCTGGCTTTGTTGAAATACTCCATATAAGATCAGAGCGAACCAGTGGCATCCAGTCGATGTAGGCTTCAGGTATAAAGTTGGTCTCATCAGACTCCACCTGGGCTTTCCTCTTCTCGAGGATACCAGGGCATTTTCGTTGGCCGGGTTGTCCAGTCCTGCCAATGGAGGCAAGCTTCCTCACCTTCTTTGGAGGTCTCTGGAACCCTACGAACAAAGCAAACAGGTTCTCTTCTTGGTTCAGCTCTGATTCAACTTTCTGGAAGAGCTCCACACAAAGCCACACAATGGAACTTATGTCCAATTTTTTTAAGTCCCTTTAAAGCGCGTGGGTGAGGACCCACAGCCAGGAACCCGTTTTAATATTGGGGTTGCTCTATAACACCGTTAGTTGGGAAAGGAGCCGACTTAGTCATGGGGTCTGCAAATTCCAAGCCAAATTCTGACCACTCCACTGGGATGCCTTCTCTCAAACCTCGGTCCGTTGGGACTAAGGCCACATAACGCCCTAAGCGTCTCGTCTTTTACTGCAACAGATAATGCCCTAAGCTCTCGTCTTTCACTGCAACACTACGTGGCCTCAGTATCAATTGGACAATGGCTCCCACTGGCCCAAACATGGCATTTTTGACTTCTCGGTCCTTACAGACCTAAACAATTCTGTCACCGCAATGGAAAATGGTCAGAGATCCTTAGGGCCAGGCTGTCTTTCTCTTGCGCTCCACCCCTTCCCTCCCTCCTGAAAACCTGCCGTACTTTCTAAGTCTCGAGACTCCTCTCACTCTTCGCCCTCTCCAGGCCCCTCTTCAAAATTCTCTAATCCTCTAAATTCTCAGTCTTCACCTCCTCCAGCTCCCCAATCCAGCCTCTCCCCCCCTTTCTTTTCACCTCCCAGCTGCCACACCCTCTCCCTGCTGATCCTCTTCTCCCTCCCCTCAAAGAAGTGGGTGGGAACTAAAGAAAAAGTTAGAGTCCATGTTCATTTCTCTGTCTGATCTCTCCCAACTTGAAAAGCATCTTGGCTCTTTCACAAACTATCCCACTACCTACACCTAAATTTCATGATCTTACCCAAGCCTATGACCTTACATGTCATAATTACATGTTATCTTCTCTTCCACGCTGACCTCTGACCTGTCCCCTAGCTGGTCTCCAACCGACAGCGCCTAAACCTATAAACTTTCATAAGTTCTGAAAAATTACCCAGTCTTCCTCAAAAAAACCCTCCTGACTTCCAAAGGCTGAGGATGGTCCTCAAACCCCTATCCAGGATCTGCTGAACATGGCCTTTACAGTATTCAACAACCGGGAGGAATGGGACAGGACAGAGAGGGAACTCCGCAGTCGCCAGAAGGCTGAGCTTCAAGCTCAGGCCCCAGTAGCTGCCTTGAGACCGCCAGGCCCTGCTCCTCCAACGACCGCAGCGCCTGCTGCCTGACAGAGGACGACAATGGGCCCCATGGGCCCCAACTGACCGCCGCCGGGAGCCTGCTTCAAATGTGGCCGAGAAGGCCACTGGTCCAGACAATTCCCCAACCCCCGCCCTCCTCCAGGACCGTGCCTCATCTGCAACATCCAGGGTCACTGGAAAAGTGACTGTCCCTCCACGCCTGGCTGTGGTGGGCCAGTCCTTCCAGTCCCTGCAACTCTTGCCACCGGCGGTCTTGGGTTTGGCGGCTGAGGACTGAAGAGGCCCGGACTCATCAACTCCGATAACCTTGAGGAGCCCAGGGTAACGGTCAAGGTAGCAGGTAAGTCCATCTCCTTTCTGGTTGACACGGGGGCTACCTTCTCTGTCCTCCCCTCCTATTCCGGTCAAGTTTATCCTTCTCAGGTCTTGGTTACGGGTGTTGACGGCCTTCCTTCTCAGCCCAGGACTGCTGGTCCACTCTTTCCTAGTCATGCCTCCTTGCCCCACACCCCTCCTGGGTCACGATCTTCTGACCAAACTCAGGGCTACTCTCTCATGGTTCCACCACCCTAGCGCTGCTCTCATCCTCCCACGACTCCAAACATCTCCTAATCCTCTTCAGGACTACCTGCTGTCCCGCCATCTCCTTCCACTGTCAACCCCATGTTCTGAAATATCTTTATCCTGATTGTTGCCACCCATCGTACCCCAGTCCTCATTCGCCTTAAGGATCCCTCTTCTTTTCCCTCTCACCCCCAGTTTCCAATTTCCCTCACTCACCGTCAGGGTCTCAAACCCATCAGCCAACGACTCCTGGGAAAGGGACTCCTTACTCCTATCAACTCGCCCTGTAATACTCCCATTCTCCCCGTTAAAAAAAGCCTGATGGTTCTTATCCCTTAGTTCCAGACCTTCGCCTCATTAACGAAGTGGTGGTGCCTATCCATCCCATAGTGCCAAACCCCTACACCCTTCTGTCTCATATACCGTCTTCTACTACACACTTCTCTGTGCTTGACCTCAAAAATGCCTTTTTTACCATCCCTCTAAATCCTCAATGTTACTTCCTATTTGCTTTTACTTGGAAAAATCTGGACACACACCTCCCAGCAACTGGCCTGGACAGTCCTGCCTCAGGGTTTCCGGGACAGCCCTCATGTGCTTGGTCAGGCATGAGCTAGTGATCTCTTGTCATGTCATACTCCACCCCGCACTCTCCTCCAGTGTGTTGCTGACCTCCTCCTCTGCCGTCCTTCTCTGCCACTATCTCAGCAACACACTGCACAGCTCCTCACCTTCCTGTGCTCCAAAGACTACAGTGTCTCCCCATTCAAAGCGCAACTCTCAGTTCCCACAGTCGTCTATCTGGGTCTTCCACTAACTCCTTCCTCCAAACAGCTGACGGTGGACCACAAACAGGTCATCAGGGACCTTCCCTCCCCTAAATCGACAAAACAAATCCTTTCTTTCCTAGGTTTGGTTGGACTTTTCCGTCATTGGATCCCTAATTTTGCTTTCCCAGCCACGCCACTGCAAAATGCAGCAAAAGCCTCCCTGAAGGACCTCTCCAATCCCCCGGAGAGTCCGCAGGGTCACACATATCCTTCTTCAGGCACCTGTCCTTACCTTTCCTGATCCAGAAAAGCCTTTGCTTGGGGCACTGCGGCAGGCGGCCTTTCCCAGCCTCTCGGACCAGCCCTGCATCCTATCCCTTATCTCTCCAAGCAGATGGATCCCACCATTAGGAGCTGGCAACCCTGCCTTAGAGCCCTGACGGCGACAGCTCTACTCACCCGAAAATCCCTCAAACTTACTCTAAAAAGACCCACCCAAGTACATTCCCCTCACTGCCTTCAGGACCTCCTGTCTCGCCGCTCGCTCTCCACTCTTACTCCTTCCTGCTTACAAAATTTCCATGTATTTTTTATTGAAAACCCTCTAGTGAGTCTCACTCAGTCTAATTCTCTCAACCCAGCCACTCTCCTGCCTGTCTCTGGTCCCCTTTCTGCCGCCCATTTCTGTCCTGAAATCCTGGAAGATACGCAAACTCTCCTTTGTCACATGCCTCCTGTGCTTATAGACTGGCAGCTCTTGTGAAGATGCACGCGATCAACGGAGGGCCACCTAGGCCACTGTTACCATCGATCAGGTAATCGACACAAAAAAACTGCCTGGAAGAACCACCTCCCAAAAGACAAAACTCATAGCACTTAACCAGGGACCTTACCCTCAGCAAACATAAGAAAGTCAACATCTACATAAATTCAAAATATGCCTTATTACTCACAATCATGCTGCAATTTGGCAGGAAAGGGGATTCCTTTCCACCAAGGGGTCCCCCATCATGAACACTAAACTTATCCTTAAGCTTTTAATAGCCTTGCAGCTTCCAACTGAAGTCGCCATTCTCCACTGAAAGGAGACCAACTGACAATTCTTACGTTACCACAGGGAATAACAAGACGGATGCAAGGGTTTTCACTCTCACAACTGACTCTGCTGCAGACCTTTCCCCTATTCTCTATCAGTCCCCTCCATCACTCCGACTTAGGAGCCTAATGAACGCCAATTTCTGAGTCTGCTCTTCTTCTACCCCTCCTTGAGTACAAAAGTCTAACAAATATGTTCCCGTCGTCAAACCTGTGCTCACGTGTCACCTCAAAGGGGAGTTCGCCTACCCTCTTTTGCAGCTCACCAACTGCGTGGACACCTACCCGGACAGGATTGACCTCTCCCTACTCAGCCAACTGCTCCGGGAACACAGAGACCGGTACTTCCCCAGTCCTGCCTCGGATCTCGACCTCCTCAACCAGCCTTCCCTACCACTGCATCCAGGAGACCAAGTCCTGCTCAAATCGCTTCAGCCAAAGCCACTGCAGCCTCGGTGGACCGGCCCACACATGGTTATTCTCACCACGCCTACAGCGGTAACACTTCTGGGACACCCCTCCTGGCACCATCTATCACGGGTCAAATGTGCCCCTGAAGACAAACAGTATGTATGTTATAACCTGGGTCCTACTAGGATGTGCATTTCTTGTCAAAATCTCCCCTAGCTCAGTGTCATGTGTATGGAAATTCAAAGTTAGGGAGACCTTTGTCTCAGGATCCACTGAGACCACCCACTAGGTGGGTACTGCGGAGTGCCCACAGGCCAGATGCACAGCACTTATCACTCTCACCCTAACTCTTTCATCGATTAATAACCCTATGAACACCTTGTTTTGTTTCTTTACCATCAAACCTTAAATCACTGCAAAAATACCTATAGAGAATATGGGGGGTGCCCTTACCAGTCATGCACAGTGCACCTTCCAGACAAAGGCCAAATGTTCTCTCTGGTCCGTCATAATATGGACTTCAATATGAATCAAGTTAGCTATGCTATTTCAGATCCTTGGGAGCAACGTTGGGTACAGGGAGTCCAAGCCGCAGGGTACACTGGCTGGCATTCCTATCCAGTGGCAACACTGTCCATCTCAAGGGAATATGTCCCGACACAAAATGCCACAGTCCAAGTCTCCCAGGACATCCTCCATTCAGAACAAATCCTATAAAATTAGCTAACATCATCAGAAAAGACCGAGACACCCTCAACCTGGATTCAAAATCCAAAACGCTATAACCTTCCTAAATGACTCTTTTGAGACTAACACCTCCTCTTGTTTCCTCTGTGCTTCCCTTCAGAGGCCTCTACTTGTGGCAGTTCCAATTAATCTCAATACCACTACCACCAGACTCCCCAACTTGCTTGCCAGACTACCCAACTCTCAGTCCCCCTATGGGACTCCAATCACAGCTACCTCTGCTATCAAACTGATGCCCTTGTCAGCTTTCATTCCTGTGCTTCTAACATTTCGGTTACTTCTGTACTCCGAACAACAGCAAAGGAAAACTTTTTCTGGTGCAATGGCTCTCTCTCTCGGTGTATTAATTCTGCTACTCCAGGCCCATGTATCCAAGTCCTCGTGGTCCCACAGTTAACTCTGTACAGACGGTCTGAGCTAGGTTAGTTATTCTCACCACATCGAACTAAGTGGGCAGCCTTTCTTCCAATCATGGTTGGAATCAGCCTGGCATCATCGATAGCAGCTGCAAGTATGGCAGGTGGGGCCCTGGTGTTAGGGGGAAAAGGATGTCCCAAAGCAAATTCCATATAGGCTTTGTGGACTCCACCCCCACCCCAGGTCAAAGCCAAAGACACTGGGAACTCCAAATCCCATCACCACCAAAGGGAAGGTGGCTGGGACCTGAGGGTGGGGTTAAGCAGCCAGGTGGATACAAAAGGCAGACACTTGGGCTTTGGGGGGCGCTCCATTTTTGGGCTCTCAGCCAGCTCGGAGCGTCCGGTCAGCTCTGAGAGTGACTTTGGGTTTCCAGGTCGTCGGATCGGGTAGGACGCATTAAAGACTTTATTTCCCTATTTTCTCCCTGAGTTGTACATTTTCCTTATTTCTTTTTCTCTTGTAAATAAACCTTTTATTAACCCTTTTGCATGTGTCTGTAGTATTCATAAGTCCCTTTAAAGCGCGCGGATGAGGACCCACAGCCAGGAACCCGTTTAATATCGGGGTTGCTCTATAACACTGGGACACAGCCTGATTACTGCCCAGAAATTTCATGAAACAATAGATACCTCCTTACAAAAAAACCTGCGTGTCTTTAGCATCATTACAAAGACAGCTCACCTCCCAGGCACAGGTCACTCTCCAAAACCGGCAGGCTCTGGACTTGTTAACAGCTAATTAAGGGGGTACCTGCCTGTTCCTCAGGGAAGAATGTTATTACTAGTAAAACCGGGGACTCCAACGCTCCGCTGACATGGTTTTGTTATAGGACAGGGAGAGGGTCAGCCCAAACCCTGCAAACCTGCCTATTCTAAATGGGTTCTGCCATCCGCCGCATCAGCACAAAACATAGGAGACTTTAATGGGAAGGAACTTTAATAAAACTAGGAAACAATACAGGTAAGGCAAAGAGTCTAGTTTCTAGTTTCTAGTCTAGTTTCTAAATGAAGCATCCAGAGTTACCCATCCCCTCGTGGGTAAAAGTCCATCCAAATGGGATTGGCCCAGAACAAGGCCCCAAAGCCTGCCACAAGTCTAAAGCATCTTCCAGTGGGGACCCACAGAAAAGGGTCACAAACAACTGGACAAGCCCGGAAGGAAAAGAGCAAAATCAACATCAAGATAAAAGCTGCCATTGTCACCTCCCCATGGGTCTCACCCACATCTGTGTCACCCCGTCCACGACCAAAAGACAAGCGCAGCTTCTTCACGTGTCTCTAGGCTCCATGTGCCTCCTCCAGGTCTCCTGGCTCCATCCTGCTTCTTTCCTCAGTCTCTTCTGCAGCTTCTCCTCTTCCTGCTCAGCTCCACCCTCCCTTGGGTGGGGCAGGGAACCTCCCCCTTTCCTGGGGACCACCCTGTTACAGTTTCAAAATCCTATAGTGTCATGGCTCCTCCCACTCTTGGGGCCAATACTAATGATAACCTTATTTTTTCTTTTCGCTCCGATAACCTTATTTTTCTTTTCGCTCCTTGCCTCCTAAAGTTCATACAGACTCACATTCGGGAAATGTCTCGTACCACCTTTAACCAGCTCCTGCTCCATCCGTATTCTCGCATCCCTGCAGAAGACCCTCACAACCAGGCCTGAGCCACCCCCTTGGTCTTAGCCCCTTTTCAGCAGGAAGTAGCCAAAGAAAGAACCGTCCCCCCTTTTCCTATCAACAAAAGGCTGGTATGAAAGGTCCATGCAGCAGGCCGGAATGCAGGAGCCAACCAGGAAGCCCACCTGGGGGGCAGGAATGCAGATACCTGCCTGGAGGACTCAGACAATGAGCCTCCCCTCTCCCCCTAAGAGTCTCATCTCAGACAAAGAACCTCTACCTGCCCTACAAACTTTTCCTGCCCTAGGAGCCCAACTACCCACCTGACCTCTCCTCACCCTGCTTCCCCCTGACAACGTGCGCGACTCCACTGACCCCCGCCTTGGGTCTGTGAGGTCTGCCCGGGGCGCAATAAACTTTCCCTCCTTTTGAGAAATGTAGCCTGGCTCTCCTTTTCTTTACCGCGCCGAACCTTTCTCATAATCTATATGACATAATCATGTAAATCACATGTACTTACCACTTAGCAGTTTACAAAGTATTTAGGTGTTTGCAACCTATTTATCATACTTTAAATCATTAGTAAATTGGGAAAGGCTGTCTGAGTTATGATCATCTCCATTTTATTGGCAGCAGAATTGCAGTTAAGAAGATTAAGTGACTTGTCTAAGTTTACTTGGTGTTATAGAATGCAAAAATAGCCCAGCTCGTCACCCTTTCCTGTACCCACATCAACAGCCATCTAACTTTGCAGTACCTCCAACTCTGACTCTAGTTACATGATTTACTTTGGCTAACAAGCTATCAGCAAGTGTAAAATGCAAGAAGAGACTTGAAAACCCCCATGCAAAACTGGACTTTCTCACTCTTGTCCTTAGCCATCTCATAGGAAGCATCTGCCCAGACTAGCCTGCTGGAAAACCCCTAGAGCTGAGACTAATCACCTCAGTCATCAAACCATGGCTATATAGACCATTAAGAATCTAGAGGTGTTGGGCTTCCTTGGTGGTGCAGGTGTTAAAGACACAGCACTATCAAGCTATCAGCAGCCACTGCAGCACGAGTTAGATGCCCAGACAAGGACCCACATGGTAAAGCAGACCTCTCCTATCTCTCCCATCTCTCCCGCTGCTCCCCTCAGCAGTGAATGTCAGCAGATCCACCTGTTCTGCTCCCCCACTCTGTCTCTGGTGAATCTTCTCACCCCCCCCCCACTCCCGCACCTCTGGATTACACCCCAGTTCTTGTATGCATAAATAAAAATAAATCTTTAGGGCCTCCCCTGTTGGTGCAGTGGTTGAGCTCTGGGCTGCGAAGCTGCTCGCAGCCTCTGCAGCACCAGTTCGATCCCCAGCCACAGGTGAGTGTCCACATGGTGCGCGGACCTCTCCTGCCGTGCCCGCTGGTCCCCTCAGCAGTGTGTTTCATCAGTCTGCCTGTTCTGTTCCCCGCTCTGGCTCTAGTGAATTCTCTCATCCTCCCGCTCTTCTGACTGTACCCAGTGCTTGTACAAATAAATAAATAAATCTTTTTAAAAATAATAATAAAAAAATAAATCTTAAAAAAAAAAAAGAATCCAGAGGTGTTGTGTCTGAACCCAGTCACAACCCAGTCTGAACCCAGAATTGCCAAGCTTAGCCCACACTAAATCGAAACCCTGAGATTCATGAGCTAACCTTGTTTATTGCTTTAAGTCACTGAACTTAGATTTTTTACATAAGGTATAATTATAACAATCCTTCTGGTTAAAATAAGAGTAGGACTAGAGAAGACTGATAATGAGCAAAATATTCTTCTTATGGCAGTCACTCTTTATAGATATTGGTGACCCTATAGGACATTAGGGGCCTAGGTATTAAAGGTAGAACATATCTAAATTAATGAGCCCAGATTCCCCTCCATTTCCTGGCAATTATCTGTCTTGAGTGGCTGTGGCCTATCAGTGAGAGATGCAGAGATACTTCTGTATATGATGGCTAGCTTACACTTTTCTAACTTTCACGATATCCCTCTTATGAGAAAAGTACTCTTTTTTGCACATTATTCCAGGCTATGCTAAAATGAGATGTGGAGACCAGTTGTTGCTGGGAAACTGTTAGATGAGAGCACCTACTCATGGGAGGCAGATGGGGGTTTTGTTAGATGGAAGTTGTATGTGTAAATTCCTGAGTCAAAATGGCAGGAATAAAGAGATGGATGGAGAGGTTAGTGGAGGATGTTTCTTCCAAACAATTAAGAATGATGACAGGAGACTGGGAATGTGGATGAGTGTCACAAGGCATGAGATAGACTATATGATTTTGAAGGGATTTGGACGGCTGAAGGAGATAAAGGTATAGGCAGAGTTAATGTTTCGAGCACAGATAACAAAGAAACTTTCTTTTATGGCAAGCTAGAACATGACTCTTGTTAAGGGAGAATGAAAGAAGCATGTGATCTTAAGTAGTCTTGAACTTTGGAAGTATTTGGAATTCTGGGTAAATCCCTCTTGGTGAAGACACAGTATTCACTTAGATGACTTGACATTCACACCCTTGATTAAACCCACTTCCATATGCATCCTGGGAACCAAACACTAATGAGTGGTCAGAGGTATACTCCAGAATAATGTTTCCTGGATTTAATGGGTAATAGGAAATAACTGGATGGTTTTGAGGTGGATTTTTTAAAAAAGATTTATTTTATTTATGCATACAAGAGCTGGGGTACAGAGGTGCGGGGTTGGGGGATAAGAGGATTCACCAGAGACAGAGTGGAGAACAGAACAGGCAGATTGACTGAAATACAGTGCTGAGGGGAGCAGTGGGCAAGATGGGAGAGGTCTGCTGCGCCATGTGGGTTAGTTCCCTTGCCGGCTGGGGGTTGAACTGCTGCAGTGGCTGTGGATAGCTTCATAGTGCATCTGTTACAGGGCAAGTTGAGGGGAACCCCAGGCCCCGCAAACCTGCCTGCTCTAAATAAGTTCTGCCATCCCCCGCATCAACACAAAATATATGAGACTTTAATTAAAAGGTACTTTAATACAATTAGTAAACAATACAGTAAAGGCAAAGAATATAGTTTCTAAATCAAGCATCCAAAATTACCTGTCCCCTTGTGGGTAAAAGTCCACCCAAACTGGATTGGCCCAGAGTAAGGCCCAAAAGCCTGCCACAACCTAAGCCCCCTTTCATTGGTAACCCACAGAAAAGGGTCAGAAACAACCAGACAAGTTTGGGAGGAAAAGAGCAAAATGCAAATCAAGATAAAAACCACCATTGGTATCCTCCCCACGGGTCTCTCACCCACATCTGTTTCAACCAGTCCCAGACCAAGAAGCAAGTGCAGTTTCTTCACATGTCTCTCTGCTCCACATGCCTCCTCCAGCTCTCCCTCTGGCTCTCCATCCTGCTTCCTTCTCAATCTCCTCTACAGCTTCTCTCCCTGCTCAGCTCCATCCTTCCTTGGGTGCGGCAGGGAACCTGGAACTTCCCCCTTTCTTGGGGACCACCCTGTTACACTGTGACTTAACTCCTTGCTCCACCAGGGAGGCCCTTGAGGTAGATGTCAAAGTTCTGCATTTACATAGGTGGAACTAGAGAAAACAAAGCAAATTTTAGTATTAAAATCAACATTTAGGCTACAAGTCAGTGATGCCAACAAACTCCTGCTTACAAATATTAATATTAAAATTAAAGTTGGGGCCTCCCTATCCGCAGCCTTTGCAGCGCTGATTCAGCCCCTGCCGGCCGCAGAGATGCCCACATAGCAAGGCAGACCTCTCCTGTCTCGCCTGCTACTCCCCTCAGCAATGTATTTCGTCAGTCTGCCTGTTCTGTTCCCCACTCTGTCTCTGGTGAATCCTCTCACCCTCCCACACATCTGGCCTGTACCCCAGTTCTTGTATAAATAAATAAATCTTTTAAAAAATAGATAAATTTAAAATTGGAATTCAATACCTTTTTGGTGTGCTATCACAGCTAACAAAATGGAGAAGATGAAAAATGGCAGATAACGAAGATCCTTGTTAGCAAGAATAAGAAACACAATATTGGAGGGGATGTAAATTTGTACAAACTGCTAAGAGTGCTATCTGAGGGACACCCCAGGACCCCCGAACTTGGACATTCAAAACAGGTTCTGCCGGGCCTACCCTGGTGGCGCAGAGGTTGAGCGTTGGGCTGCGAGGCTGCCTGCAGCCTCTGCAGCGCCGGTTGGTTCTCCGGCCGCCGGCAAGGGTCCCACAAAAAAAAAAAAAAATAGGTTCTGCCATCTGTCGCATAAAGACAAGGCATACTCTTAGTGTGAAAAGACTTTAATAGACCAGTGTGCATAGAGAAAAAAGAAAGGGTAATAGTTTCCCAATAAAACACCCCAGAGTTACCCATCCGCTTGTGTGTAAATGCCGAGACAAACAGGGTTGACCCAATTCAGGGTCTCTAAGCCCGAAAGCTTTCTATAAGTCTTAGGCATCTTCTAAGAGGGTACCATAGGGAAGGGGCAGAAGGGACCAGGCAAGTTTGAGATAAAAGGAGCAAAATCAGAGTACAAATCAAGATAAGAGCTGCCGTTATCAACCTCCCCATGGATCTCTCACGCAAGTCTCTTACATGTCTTGGCTCCACATGTTTTCTTCTGTATCCCCCAAGTCCCTAGGGCATTTACAAGCTGAGAAGCAAGCAGACTTTCTTCTTTACATGTCTCTCTATTCCCTATGACTCCTCCAAGTCTTTTCCAGCTTCTACTCCCCACTCAGCTCCACCCTTCATTAGATGGGACAGGGAACAAGGAACCTCCCCTTTGCAGGGAGATTACACTGTTACAAAACCACTCTTGGGGGCCTCCCTGGTGGCGCAAGGCGTTAAGTCACAGCACCATGAAGCTGTCCACAGCCACTGCAGCAGGAGTTCGATCCCTGGCCATTGAGGTGACCCACATGGTGCAGCAGACCTCTCCTGACTCACCCGCTGCTCCCCTCAGCAGTGTATTTCAGTGGCTCTGCCTGTTCTGTTCCCCACTCTATCTCTGTTGGGTCCTCTCACCCCCTGCACCTCTGGCCTGTACCCTGGTTTTTGTATGCATAAATAAATAAATCTTTTTTTAAAAAAAACACACTTGTACAAATGTCTAGAATTGAATATATATCCCCTGACCCAGCAATCCATCTTTGAGGCATAAGTCTAATAGAAATATATACCTATATTTACCAAAAGACACAGAAAAGAAGGTCATAATACCACTATTTGTAATAGTAAAGAAATAGAAATAACTGAAGTCCATCAATGATATCATGGGTGATTGAATTTTGAAATATTCATATCTTAGATAATATACAGCAATGATAAAGAGCAACCATCAACCATCTCAGTCTGAATGGAGATACTGAACTTAGTTTTAAGCAAAATAAGACACAAAAGATACATACTGTGATTCCATTTGTATAAAGCTTGAAAACATGTGGAATAAATCAATGCTATCAAAGCAAAATTAGTGGTTATTTGGGGTGGGAGGATTGAGCAGCTGTGTCCTAAGAGACCTGAGGTGGTTTTAGGGGTGATGATCATGTGCTGCTTCTTTTTTTTTTTTTTTTTTTTTTTTTTTTTTAGATTTATTTATTTATACAAGAACCCATGCCTGATGCGCGGGATTGTGAGAGTATTCACCAGAGACAGAGCGGGGAACAGAACAGGCAGACTGACGAAATACACTGCTGAGGGGAGCAGCGGGCGAGACAGGAGAGGTCTGCCACACCATGTGGGACCCTCGCCAGTGGGGATCGAACCCGCACTGCAGAGGCTGAGGACAGCTTCACAGTGCAGCACTCAACCGCCTGTGCCACCAGGGAGGCCCCATGTTCTGCTTCTTGATCTAAGTGCTTGCCAGAGGGATGTTTTCAGGTTGTAAGAATTCATTGAGTTGCTCATTTATGATTGGTATACTTTTCTTTATGTATGTTACACTTAAATTTTTTTAAATTGTTGTTAAACATCAAATCAAAATAATATGTGATAAAAATATGGTTGTCTTACAAGGAGTGGACAATCTGTCTTTGTAGCTGAATCAGTAAATTAAGAACTCTGAGTTTCAGTCTCATTTTTTAAATGGAGATAATGATATCTGTTCTGTCTATTCACAGGATTGATTTAAAAACCAAATGAGTTATTGGGCATGAAAAACAGAAACTTTGTAAACTGTTAAAAGGTATACACTTGGAAAATAATCATTCTTGTTGGAACAAAAAAAAAAGGGAGGGGGTTAATTTTAATTTTTAAATGATTCTGCGCTGTTAAGGAATAACTCCCTTTGGCAAATGATAGTAATTGTAAGTGTTTTGGATCAAGTTTTTAAAAGCAGGTTTGTCAATTATATAATGGTCTTTAATGTACCCAGATTGTTGCTTTTGTTTCAGAAAACAGAAAATTACATGATAGCTTGTAAGTGGCACATTCAATTTCACACAGTGAGAATGCTTGAAAAGCAAAAGGTCCACATATAATGCAGGAACTCAAATTTAATGGCATCAAATGATACATAATTTGATTCGTTCAACCACATTTCCAGAAATTAATCACTGAGTGTCAGTATCTTTCTGTCCTTCATGATTTGGTTTGTCAAAAGAAAACTGCCCTTTCTGCCACAGCACTGCTAATCAGTAATAGTTGCTTCTTTGGATTTAGCATTTCAATCCAGTGCTCAGCATCTGGAAACATTTTAAAAGGTCAGGCTGCTATTCCTTTATTCAATTTAGTAAAGTTTCATAAAATGTAATGAGCCTCCTTTTTGTGCTTCCCAACATGCTTAGAAACACCTTCAAAAAATCAATGGAAACTTTGCTTGTTAGAGTAATAATAGGGAGTGAAGATTAGGAAAGGAAATTGGAATGACCTACCTATAGGTTCTTCCTCTTCACTGATAATGTTTCTCTAGATTGGAGTTTCTAAAAGGAATAACAAAATAATTTGGGATATTGCCAATTTTTTATGGGGTGAGTGGTGCTGTCCCATGCACTGTAAAAGGTTTAGCGGCATCTCTGGCCCCTATCTGATGCCAATAGCATTCTCCAAATCTTCCATCCTCTCCACAAGATGTCACAACCAAAAATGTCTCCTGCAATTGCCAAATATCCCTGAGACAGAAGTTTAAAAGTTCCTCCAGCTGAGAACAACTACTCTACGATTGTTTTGTTAATACCTCTGTCTTCAGATATCCCCCCAAATTTCTACTCCTTTGTATAATTTCTTTTTTTTAAGATTAATTTATTTATGCATACAATAACTGGGGTACAGGTGAGAGGTGTGGGGGGTGAGAGGATTCACCAGAGACAGCAGGGAACAGAACAGGCAGACTGACTGAAATACACTGCTGAGGGGAGCAGCGGGCAAGGCAGGAAAGGTCTGCTGTGCCATGTGGGTAGCTCCCTGACCAGGGATTGAATTCGTGCTGCAGTGGCTGCAGATAGCTTCATAGGTTATGTCTTAACTCCTTGTGCCACAAGGGAGGGCCTCCTTTGTACAATTTTTTCTAAACTTTCTGGAAACAGTTTGGATATAGATATGCTACTCAGCGAGTGTGTAAATAGCCTGGTGTTTTGGCAAACCTTTGTAGGCAAAGTGGGTCACTGTCTGATATGTACATCTTTAGAGGCTGCCTTGATTAAGTACATGGAATTTTGAGAAGATCAGAGAGAATGAAAAATGAAACCAGAGCAACGAAGGCAATCTTCAGAAAATAGTTGAGTCTGCCTGGAAAGGGACTTCATGACACCACTTCATGTCCCTGTGGATCTGGTACATCTGCTGCTGCTCAGTTCACACCCCTCACACTAGAGCAAGAGTCCTGACTTCTAATTCCCAGCAACTGAAACTATTCATGTTTTTTTTTTTTTTTTTTTTTTTTCCTGGCCACAGAACATGTTCAGCTCACAATCAGGGATTAAATTGAAGTACAGGGAAATTAGCTTCCCTGGAAGCAGTCCTCTATCTTTGATTGATGGGAATTGGTAGACAATGATGGCCACTCTCTTGCCTCTTGATGGACTGCAGTTAGTCTATCAATAACAATCTCAGCTCCCTCAGCCCTCGATTTGATTTTCCCTGAGGTTTGTATTCTGTGGCAGTCCCCCTAATTCCCTAGCAGGATTCAGCACTTGGTAACTTGGTTGCCTCCGTTTACCATTTCACGTCTCCATTTCATCACCAGTGCTTCTTTCAGTCATCTCCAGATAAACAGTTTGTGTTTGAATCCTTTTTAGGGTTTCGTTCTGAGGAAAATCAAAGCAAGGGGGCTAGTGGTAAACAGTTTTATGTTGTCTTGTTAGGTTTCAGATTATTCCAAACCCACAAAGCCAACCTTGGGCGAATTAGAAACCACTGGGCTTCTCCTAGTTCATGTTATTATTTGATCAGAAAGAATGCTTCTCCAGTTTTAGGGGAGAAATACAGCAATAAGCCTTTGTAAAGGGCAAATAGCATAACATATCTAGGTGGTGTTTTTCTTAGACTACTTTTTGTCATTTGCTCATGTAGGTAGCAAATATTGCTTTGTGAACTGCAATTTATTCTTTTTTAAAGAGATTTATTTATTTATTTATTTATTCATTCATTCATTCATTTATACAAGCACTGGGTACAGTCAGAAGCGCGGGAGGGTGTGAGAATCCACCAGAACCAGAGCTGGGAGCAGAACAGACAGACTGACAAAGTACACTGCTGAGGGGAGCAGCAGACGGCAGGAGAGGTCTGCGCGCCATGTGGGACCCTCACCTGGTGGCGGGGGACAGAACAGGTGCTGCAGAGGCTGCGGGCAGCCTTGCAACTCAGTGCTCAACTGCTGCACCACGGGGGAGGCCCTGCAATTTATTCTTAAGAGGTTGCAATTTAATAACAAAGATTTACAATGCCTGTTTAAAAGGAAAAAGAGGAAAGATATCTACAGGATTTGGAAACTCCAGACACCAAATAAGTAACCCCAGAGAAAGAAATGTAACTTGTTTTATTTCTTAAAACAAAGAAAGGTCATATACTTAACTAATTAAAAAAAAGCCTTTATTTTAATATCTGGCTTTAAGAATCTCTTTATATATAACTCTTCAGTATGGATTCCGCAAATTTCAACAGAGAATGATTTACGATAAATTGAACCATTTTGTGAAAGAATGCAGTAAAAAAATACATGTGTGAAATACAAATGTTGAATGGACAAGCAGAAAGTGAGTGTTTATCAATATTGAATACATATGACTACACATTTGCTTAAATTTCTGAAATCGGATTTAAGAATTTTGACAAAATAGATAGCCTTCAAAACCTCTTGTAATGCAAGGCAACAGGTAATATCTTTTAAATGCATTATAGCAGTTTAGTGATTGTTTGATTAAATATTACATTCATTCTTATTATTTGTTCGCACAGTAAAGTCTTTTTAATTTTTTTAAATTTTCTTATATTGTTGTTCATTTTTGTATAATATTTGATTTCTCCCCTCAAGTGTAGTCCCCATAATTCTCCCACTATCATGGCACCCGTGACCATCAACATTGTCCCTTGTGCTCTTCTCTCCTCTGTTTTGGTCCCTCTCCCTCCCCTCCTCTGTTGTAAGTCTTAGATCTTTGGTTTGCCTTCAACTTTTGTCTTTTTCCCACACAGTCAAGTTTAAAAAGAAGTTTTAAAAGGGTAAAATAACTAAACCACAAAGAAATGTTCTAAGAGAAGGATACTAATAAAACTCAAAAAAAGATGCCATTTATAATAGGAAGAGATAGTCATCAGGGCAATAAGATACATTTTAAAAAGCTGCAGAGTAAGAATGACTGGAAATGAACAATTATACATGCTAGAACTAGTCAGATATAGCACTAAGCGCAGCAGATTGCCATGATGCCTGGATTCATGTTCTTTGACTCTGGCCTTGCACATATGACTTATTTTGGCAAATGAAGTAGTGGCAACTTGATGCAGAGACATGAAAATGTGCTTATGTATTTTTACACCATGTTCGGAAGGTCCTTATTGCACTGAGAACAAATCTGGGCTAGCCTGCTGGAGGATGAACAACTGTCAGGCAAAGAGCTGAATTGTTCCATTTGAGACTATCATAGGCCAAGCTTCCTCTAGGGACCACACAGATAAATGTGGATGCTTGAGAAAGCTTAGAGGGAATAGCCAAGCCTGGCCCTGAGGGACTGCACACAGACTCACAGATTTGATGGAGGAATAAAGGTGGTCATTTTAAAACCAGTAAGTCTTAGAGTGTTGGGTTTTTTTTTTTTTTTTGTTTGTTTGTTTGTTTGTTTGTTTTTACTGAGCAATATGGTGAATACCTGCTATTAGGTAGAAATAATCATAATCATCAGAGGGGAAATATTTGTCAAGGATATGGGTTAGCTCGTATACTTGCAAAGCATACTGAATGCATACTAAAACACACTAAGTAACAGTAGGCATCATAGAAAGGTTTCATAACCCCACTGTCTGAAGTGATTTCTCTAGAAGATTGGCTAAACAAATGTAAAAAATCCAAAGAACAGGCAAAGAACAGGGCCTCCTGGTGGCACAGGGGTTCTGCAGGATGAGTTGTATCCCCGGCTAGGGAGCTAACCCACATGGCACAGCAGACCTCTCCTGTCTTGCCTGCACTCCCCTCAGCAGTGTATTTCAGTAGATCCGCATGTTCTGCTCCCTACTCGGCCCTGCCCCTCCCCCCCAGCACCTCTAGCCTACACCAGAGGTATGCATAAATAAATGAAAATAAATCAGTTCACACCAAGTATTGGGATTAAATCCTAATCTGGAGTCATTCACTTACATTTGAACTCATGACCAGATTAATCAAGGCTCTAGACTGTCATTAGCAATTATTAATTGCATTAACATATATTAGTGATATACATGTCAATTATTAATTGTATTAACATATACTAGTGATATACATGTCATATGTTATATGTGCTACAAACACTTGCATGTTTCAGCATGATTTGTAAATGCTGTTGTTTCAGGTAAAGCAAATATGAAAACAATTACCGCTGACTTCATAATATTAAAGTTCTAATAATGCTTTTTTCCAAAAAAAAAAATGTAAAAAGTGAGACCAGTGATTCCCAAAACTTACTGCATATTACAATCACCTGAACTTTTTTTTCCCTCAAAATTCCAATGTCAGTGACACTCCACAGAAAATACACTAGATACGGGCATCAACATCCCAAGTTTCTCAAATAGTTCTAATGTGTAGCCAAGGTTGAGAATAAGTTGTTATGGAGCAGAGTGAGGGGCACCTGGGAATAGGTTCTGCCATCTGGTGCATCAAGACAAAATATACTCTAGTGAGAAAGACTTTCAATAGAAAATAACTTTAATACAATTAATGTACAATAAAGAGAAGAGAAAGAATACAGTTAAATTAGTTCCCCCATGAAGCACCCAAAGTTACCCATCCCCTCGTGGGTAAATGCTCAGCCAAACAGGATTGGCCCAAACAGGGTTTCCTATGGTGGTCCCATAGGAAAGGGGCAGAAGGGCCAGGCAAGCCTGGGAGGAAAAGAACAAAATCAAAATCCAAGTCAAGATAAAGACTATCATTGTCAGCCTCCCCATGGGTCTCTCACCTGTGCCACTGCCTTTTTCAAATATTTCCTCTGGGTCTCCAAGTCCCTGGTATAAATCCAAAGCTGAGAAGCAAGTGCAGCTTCTTCATGTCTCTTGGCTTCATATGTCCCTCCAGTCTTCTTAGTTTCCTTCCTTCCTTTATATATCTTCTCTCTCTCTCTCTCTCTCTCTCTCTCTTCTCTCTCTCTCTCTGTGTGTGTGTGTGTGTGTATATATATATATATATATATATATCCTCTTGCTTCTCCTTGCTGCTTAGCTCCATCCCTGGGGATTACCCTATTACACAAAGACCTAGTTCTAAATCTGTGCTGTTCAATATGATGGTCACTAGTCACATGTAACTAGTAATTATTTGAAATTTAGCTAGTCTGAGTTGAGATGAACTATTAGTAGAAAATATACACCAGATTTTTTTTTTTAAAGATTGATTTATTTATATAAGAACCAGGTTACAGGCCAGATGCAGGGGAGGGTGAAATGATTCACAAGAGACAGAGTGGGGAACAGAATAGGCAGACTGACGAAATACACTGTGGAGGGGAGCCGCGGGTGTGACAAACGAGGTCTATCAGGCCATGTGAGACCCTCGCCGGCCGGCCGGGGATCAAACCAGTGCTGCAGAGGCTGCGGACAGCTTCGCAGCACGGCGCTCAACCACCTGCGCTACCAGGGGAGGCCCAATATACACCAGATTTTGAGAATGTTGTATTAAAACAAATGTAAAATACATAGTTAACAATTTTTTAATCTTTATAACAAGTTGAAATGATAATATTGTGGATATTTGGATTAAATAAAATACACTATTAAAGTTAATTTCACCTATTTTGTTTTATTTTGTAGAATGTGATTACTAGAAAACTAACATATTAGCAAGCAATTGTGGGTTAGACCGAACTAACCCAGATTGTCCCAATGAACTAGAATATGCTGAAAATAATTATTTTAATATTCAAGTGACTCTACAAAATCTTGCTTTATGTTTACATGTTAGAAAACTGGGTATACTCTTCTGTAGGAGGTTCATTTTTAAAGAAAAAACCCTCTAATCTAACACTGGATTTGTTGCACTGTTTTCATCATTGCTCATACAAAATAATATGCACTTAATTTATATAATTATACTCAATTCAATATTTTAAATGTCATACTGAAGTAAAGTTTATTTAGGATTAAAAGATACAGCTATAATTAATATGCACAAAAGTCATCTCATTGAAAAGGTGTACGTCAATCAATCACATTTTGTCACTGGCATAAAATATTAAAGGGAAGAGAGACTAAAATCTGTAAAGAATAACTAATATTGTGCCTGCTAACCACTTTATTAAATTTTTATTTTTTCAAGATCAAATATTCTGATAGTGAGAACACGTCATCCATTCTCTTTAATGGATGGACAATATTCTACTTGTGATACTTGATGGAGGCTCAGAGTAGGAGATTTAGGATGGAGGCTTCACAAGTGGGGATAGAAATAACAAACCAACTATAGAAATAAAAAATCCTGAGGCCCAGGAAATGCTTTGGCATGAACTGCTATAAAAATGGAGATTGTCAGTCCTCAAATAAATTCCCCCAAAAGAACACTATATAAATCCCCCCAAAATCCCCCCAAAAGAACACTATATAAAGAACAACTACTGTCCTTGCAAATATTTCTGTCAGCCTGTGTCTATGCAAATACTTCTTTTTTTTTTAAACTTTTAAAAAAAATTTTATTTATTTATGCATACAAGAACTGGGGTACAGGTCAGAGGTGTGGGGGGTAAGAGGATTCACCAGAGACAGAGTGAGGAACAGAACAGGCAGAATGACTGAAATACACTGCTGAGGGGAGCAGTGGGCAAGTCAGGAGAGGTCTGCTGCACCATGTGTGTAGCTGCCTTGCCTGGCCTGGCTGGGGATCGAACTCGTGCTGCAGTGGCTGGGGATAGCTTCATAGGTTGTGTCTTAACCCCTTGTGCCACCAGGGAGGCCCCTATGCAAGTACCTCTTTTAACAAATCTTTCCCTTTGAAAAGGAGCAGCAGCAACTCTCTGCCCACCTGTGTCTATGCAGGTGCCTATTTTCACTTTTTTTACTTTCTCCTTTTCCTAATAAAACTAGCCTTTTAAAATGCAACCTGCTTATGTCTATGCAAATGTTTTTGTTATTAGTAAAACCACCATGTGCCACTGAAAGGGGAACTCTGCAGAAACTTCTCAGAGGTAACTCAAGGACCCTGCTCACTGAGCCCCAACATCTAATCTCATCACAACCCATCAATACTGATCACATTGAATTCTTTTGAATAACATTAATAAGAAAAAAGATCATGGAATGGATAGTGCTGCATATGAATAGTTTAGTGTTAATTGTGTTTAAGTCTAATTTTAAACCATTTAATACTAACACATTGGTTAAATTTGTAAGGCACCATTTCAGGTTTGTAATTAAAAAAAAAAAAAATAGACCCAGGATGTATTTCAACTTATTTCACATCTTCTATTATCATCATTATTATTCATCAGATGGTAATTAACATAATGGCTTGAGGCCATGCCTTTCCATTTTCTTAAAACTCTTCCCTTTCTGTTATAGGATTTTTTAAAAAAAGATTTATTTATTTATGCATACCAGAGCTGGGGTACAGGCCAGAGATGCGGGAGGTGAGAAGATTCACCAGAGACAGAGTGGGGAACAGAACAGGAAGACTGACTGAAAATACACTGCTAAGAGGAGCAGTGGGCGAGACAGGAGAGGTCTGCTGCGCCATGTGGGTTGCTGCCTGTCCAGTTAGGGATTGAACTCGTGCTGCAGAGGCTGTGGATTGCTTCATAGTGCAGTGCTTAACCCCTTGCACTACCAGGGAGGCCTTTTCTGTTATAAGATTTACTTTAATTCCACATTAATTTACTTCCCATTTATTGCGGCAAAATTCCTGAAATGGATATATTCACAAGTTTTCATAGTAAAATAGCATTGTGATTATTCAACGATTACTAAAATGCTGTATATTTTCTCTAAATCACTTGCTTTTGTTATTCCTGGAGATAGTTTACCTCATCCATTGTGGAATATTTCATTCTAAGCCAAAGGGAAAAGGAGATCACATTATGAGAGCAGAGGTTACAGGACAAACATGAAGTCATCTTTGTGTACCTGGTTAATGGTATCCAACGCGATCATTCATTCCTAGTCTTTTTATAAATACAACATTGCCCCACCTTTGTTATTTTCATATTCATTTTTATGTATTTTCCTCATAAATCTCCATTATGTCAGGGAAATTTATTGATGTTTTTTTTTTAACTTTAAAGTGAAATTATCCTTTAAACCAAATAAAGGCCAGGGAAACAAAGAGGTTCTTTTACATCTGAATAGGTTGTAAATGTCTCTCCTGAGTCAACCTCACAAATTGTATACTGTAAACAACAAAGCAAGTTGAGTCAGTGTAATGAAAATGTTATTCTACTGTTAACAACTTTGCTCTAAATGTTTTAAAAGGATGCTGCTCCAACCAATTAGTTTGCACTATCCCAAACTACTCAAAGCTGGGGACCACAAGGAAGCAGGAGTAAAAGAACAAACCTTTAGCATCAGCTTTCTGAACAAGGTATAATTAGCCCAATTGCTTAGTCTCTAAGGCATCTGGCACATTCTGTTTTAAATGATAGTTATGGTTATTCATTTTTTCCCCTAGGTTATTTGACAGATTTCCTGAGGGCATGGATGTTGCCTAGTAGATAGCAAATGACAATATTTTTAGATTAAATAGAATATTTTATTCATTATTGCATGCTTCTAATAGTTATAGGTTTGCCCCAGAATGGATTCAATGAACACATTAAATGCTATATCATGCATCTACTCTGATATTGGAATTATTTCCAAAGCAAGTTCTTAGGTTTCCCCTTCCTAGCCACAAATAGAATTAAACTAGCACTTAAACTGGAATAAAATGTTCAGATGTGAATTTATAAATCTGCTTTGCATGTTTGGTATTTTAAGAGTACAGCTAGAGTTTATCTTCAGTAAATGGCTCATTAGACATTCATTTGCAAATAATTAAAATATTCATATCTATCACCTCTTTTACCTGTCAGCCAGGGAGGCCAATTTTTTCTGTTACCTTTTAAATCTGTTTTTTAAATTTAATATTATTATCCAGTGAACTGAGAAATTGCTCTCACCCTCAAGATCCACTCTCTCCTCTTGGTTTTTGCCTCTGGTATTCTTTCATAAGTAGTGTTATAGGACAGGGAGAGGGGCAGCCCAAACCCCGCAAACCTGCCTATTCTAAATGGGTTCTGCCATCCGCCGCATCAACACAAAACATAGGAGACTTTAATGGGAAGGAACTTTAATAAAACTAGGAAACAATATAGGTAAGGCCAAGAGTCTAGTTTCTAAATGAAGCACCCAAAGTTACCCGTCCCCTCGTGGGTAAAAGTCCATCCATATGGGATCGGTCCAGAGCAAGGCCCCAAAGCCTGCCACAAGTCTAAAGCATCTTCCAGTGGGGACCCACAGAAAAGGATCAGAAACTATCAGACAAGCCCGGAAGGAAAAGAGCAAAATCAACATCAAGATAAAAGCTGCCATTGTTACCTCCCCACGGGTCTCACCCACATCAGTGTCACCCAGTCCACGACCAAAAGACAAGCGCAGTTTCTTCACGTGTCTCTAGGCTCCATGCGCCTCCTCCAGGTCTCCTGGCTCCATCCTGCTTCCTTCCTTAGTCTCTTCTGCAGCTTCTCCTCTTCCTGCTCAGCTCCACCCTTCCTTGGGTGGGGCAGGGAACCTGGAACCTCCCTCTTTCCTGGGGACCACCCTGTTACAATCCCCCCTTTTAATTTTTATTCCACCATATCTATGGTGGCACAGATCTCAGGGTGTAATCTTAGGAGACAGTCTTTTTTTCAGGGTTACAATGTGTGTAAGAGAAGCAACAATTAGTCAGCAGCATTGTCCATGAATGTCCAGTATGACAGTTTCATTACTTAAAAATAGTCCATTATCCAAGCCAAAAGAAAAAAAATTTGGAGCATTGGCTAAAACAAGATAGCAAATATATTAAAATCACAGGGAAAAAATGTTAAAATGGTTTAACTTATGCAAAAACGAATTCTCTCAACCTTGATCCCAAACTTTTAACAGCATAGCAAAAGTTTGTAAATTAAATCTATTTTTAAACCATTTTTTCTATTTTTGCATAAAACCACAGGGCAGAAATAATAGCAATTTTTAGCTGGCTTTGTTGAAATACTCCATATAGGATCAGAGCGAACCATTGGCATCCGGTCGATGTAGGCTTCAGGTACAAAGTTGGTCTCATCAGACTCCACCTGGGCTTCCTCTTCTCGAGGATACCAGGGCTTTTTCGTTGGCCAGGTTGTCCAGTCCTGCCAATGGAGGCAAGCTTCCTCACCTTCTTTGGAGGTCTCTGGAACCCTACAAACAAGGCAAACAGGTTCTCCTCTTTTTGGTTCAGCTCTGTTTCAACTTTTTGGAAGAACTCCACACAAAGCCACACAATGAAACTTATGACCAATTTTTTTTCAGTTTAAACAAAATCCCTATGGAAGTTATGCAAAAACAGACTCTGAGATAAGTAGCAAAAATTACTACCACTATTTTTATGCTGTGTTGGTATTAAGGGGAGAGAAAATGCAAACACAAGTTAGCTTTGTTGGAAAAAAAAGAAAAAAAAATTACAACCTTGCTGCAGATCCTTGTTACTCAAAACAAAACAAAACAAAAACTTTGTGGATTCAGGACAGAATGCATAAAAAAATTTCCGGTATTATGTCAAAGAAACCTTAGTAAATGTCAGATGTATTTCCAGGTCTATTCAGTCCTTTGTAGGAAAGTTTTTTCTCTCAACAGTTCCATCAATAGGAATCTGTTGAGACCTTTTCTCCCTATATTTTCAGAAACAATTTCTGTAGATGTGAAACAATTGAATTATACAATATTACAAGGTGACAATCACCATTGACAATTTACATACATACCAGATACTGAGAGGTTTTTTTTTTTATACACATTTTTAGAAAACTACTGTTAACATTTTGTACATACCAAAGTTTTACCATTTTCCCAAGTGACAATGCTTCCCTTCCAGTTTTACTTCATTAGATAAAAGCCAAATAGAACAAATTCATCTAATGCCTTCCCAGGAGGAAAGGCAGAAACTTTGTGGAGTGTCTCAGGAGCTCGACTGAGGTTCCACAAAATTTCCTTGCATCAGCCAAATGACAGGCTACCAAATTTGTACTTGAATTTTGATTTCTGGGAAGCTTTGCCATAAATATCAGAAAATTAACAGAAACAACAATATTCAATCTCTATGAAGTCACCGGCTTAGTTCAGTAGCACAATGTTGACAATCAAACCATAACCTTTAGTTTTTCTCATAACTGGAGACTCTTTTTTTTCCCAACATTTATGGGCAACACATATACCAATTTTTTTAACCTCTAGAGGCCAAGACAGTTAGACACAAGGACATACAGACATACAACATGTAGACAAAGACAGTTTTTTTTTTTTTAAGTTATGCCACGTGGAATATGTTAGGTAACTGCAGTTTTACTCCATAGGCTCAGAAAAAAAATGTCAAAGTCCAAAAAAAATGTGGAGTGTTGCTGGCAGAAAAATTTCCGGTTGTCATCCTACAAACCTAAGACTTTGGAAATAGGAAGGAAAAGTTTTATTAATCACAAGAGTTACATGACCTTGTTTATCACCTTAGGGTTTACAGTGTTGAAGACTTTTTATTAGAAGTCAATCCTGGGGTGTTCTGTACAGCAACTGAAAGAATAAAAGTTAACTTTTAAGCAAAAGGAGTCATCTCTTGTTAGCCACCAAGCCGGCACTCCTTGGGTTTCCTGGAATAGAACCTGAAAAAGCAAAATCAAAATATCAGTAATTAACTTTCAATTAAAAGGAGTCATCTCCTCACTTCTGTTAGCCACCTGGGACAGAAGCTGAAAGAGCAGATTAAACATCTAAGCACAGATTACACCTCCCCCACACTAGGGAGGGACAACAACAACACAGGTATGAAAACCTGGTTCAGTTATATGATGCACCCTAAAGAGTGCTTTCCATAACAGACCTTCCTCAGTAGGAAGCAGAAACTTAGAATCTTGTCTTACACCAGCAATTGAACAAATCCAGTATTCAAAATGACAAATATGCCCAAAACAAATTGTGTAGACAAAATTCACAGTAGCAAATCCTTTCAGACTCAGACAAAATCTTGTTAATTTTTCTGATCCAGACTTTGCAAAAATTCAAGTTATCTCCAAGAATCCATCAAGGCTACCAGCAATTACCAGTTACTGCTTAAGGCTACTCTTTCCTTAACACCCAGGCATACATTTGCTAATTTATTTATTTATTTATTTTATTTTAAAAAAAAAAAATATTTATTTATTTATTTATACAAGCACTGGGTACAGTCACATTTGCTAATTTAAACACCACTGCTCCACAATTGGCTGGCAAAGTGCATCAGGCAGAGAGCAGGAAGTAGCCAAAGACAAAGCAACATACCACTGAAGAACCATTATTGCCTTTAGAAATGCTAATGAGACAGCAGAGATTACAAAAAGAAAGAAAAAAAAAGTTCCAAAGTCCTAGCAACAAGAACCTCTGAATTTTACAAGAGCACACCAAGTGGCCTCAGACGCCATCTTTGATCTGGCCACATGGTCCAACGTACTGCCTAATCTTTTGAGTAAAACTGGCACAGAACAATTTCCACAAAATCAAATGTCTTAGCAAGTCACTACAAACAAATTACATACAGACACACAGATCTTCACAAAGCCCAAGCCAGTTTTTCAACAGCAAATCGACATATGAAACAAACACACTGGAGAAACCAAAAATCACATTTGCGCTTATGGTAGCCAGTGCCATAGGGAAGCCCAATTTCCCCATGGGGCTGACTAACCACGGATGGCTCTGTCCTAAATCACATTGGACGCCAAACTGTTATAGAGCAACCCCGATATTAAAACGGGTTCCTGGCTGTGGGTCCTCACCATTAGATCTGGTCGGCTGGCATACATTGTGTCTATGGTTTCTAAACAGTTATGGATTAAAGTGTCATCCTCAAGTCCGTCTGCATTGCTTGGAAGCAGTGTGGCAGGATTCAGGGAATTAGAAACCTGCAGTTTCACATTAGGATTGTCCAACAGAGTTGCTTGATATTTTCCCATTCGCCCAGCGGTTAATCTAAGTCCACCCTTCTGCTCCAGCAATGTCAAGACCTGATGTGGCACACACACAGTGATGGGCTGATCCAATGTAAACTTCTCTGCCTCGTGTAGGAGGTCACAAGTGGCAGCCACAGCACGCAAGCATGGAGGCCATCCCTTAGTGGTATGGTCCAACTGTTTGGACAGATATGCAACGGGCTGCATTTCTGGCCCCAACAATTGGATCAGCACTCCTAGGGCAACCCCCTGTCTCTCATGTACATAAAGTCTGAATGGCTTCCTCAGATCCGGAAGCCCTAATGCTGGTGCTGAAATCAACTTTACTTTTATTTCATCAAAAGCCTTTTGACATTCTGGAGTCCAAGACAAAGATTCAGAGGCTGGGACCTGAGGGTGGGGTTAAGCAGCCAGGTGGATACAAAAGGCAGACACGGGCCGGCCAGCTCTGAGAGTGACTTTGGGTTTCCAGGTCGTCGGATCGGGTAGTTCGCATTAAAGACTTTATTTCCCTATTTTTTCCCTGAGTTGTACATTTTCCTTATTTCCTCTTCTCTTGTAAACAAACCTTTTATTAACCTTTTGTGTGTGTGTGTAGTAGAGTATTCATAAGTCCCTTTAAAGCGCGCGGGTGAGGACTCACAGCCAGGAACCCGTTTAATATCGGGGTTGCTCTATAACAGTAGCAGTAATAGTAGTTGCTATTTATTCAAAGCCTACTTATGTGCAGGGTGCTTTACCCCTTTTTACTTATTTAAGTGCTAATGACACCTTAGAAATCTTCACAGAGGGCCTCCCCTGGTGGTGCAGCAGTTGAGTGCTGGGCTGCAGAAGCCAGGCCTCTGGCCAGGGTCCCACAAAACAAAAACAAAAACAAAAACAAAAAAAAACAACACCTTCACAGAAACATCTAGAATGTGTTTGACCAAATATCTGCATGCCATAGCCTAGTCACATTGCATATAAAACCTACCATAAATATGATTTTATGTTACAGATGAGCACAGTAACCTGGGAGATATTAAGTAATTGCACAGTAACTGGCAGTTTGTTTTGGAGCATCTGAATTTTTATAAAAAGTTTTGTTTTCCAACATCCATGTGTTTTTCACTATGTGCACTGTTTCTCAAATGAACGATTTGTCATTTGAGTAGAAATAAGTTCTGCAGAGACCATGTCGCATTAAAAGAAGCATTTAACGAGCGTCCCTGGTGGCACAGGGGTTAAAGTCTCAGTGCTATCAAGCTATCACCAGCCACTGCATGTGAGTTCAATCCCAGGCCAGAGAGCTAACCCACATGGCACAGCAGACCAGACCTCTCTTATTGCACCAGCTGTTCCCTTCAGCAGTATATTTCAGTAGATCCACCTGTTCTGCTCCCCACTCTGTTTCTGGTGAATCCTCTCCTCCTCCCCCTACCTCTTGCCTACACTCCAGTTCTTGTATGCATAAATAAATCATTAAAAAAAAATAGGGAGAAAAGGTCTCAACGGATTCCTATTGATGGAACTGTTGAGAGTAAAAAACTTTCCTACAAAGGACTGAATAAACCTGGAAATACACCTGACATTTACTAAGGTTTCTTTGACATAATACTGGAAATTTTTTTTATGCATTCTGTCCTGAATCCACGAAGTTTTTGTTTTGTTTTGTTTTGTTTTGTTTTGAGTAACCAGGATCTGCAGAAAGGTTGCAATTTTTTTTCCAGCAAAGCTAATTTGTCACATTTTCTCTCCCCTTGATACCAACACGGCATACAAATAGTGGTAGTAATTTTGCTACTTACCTTAGAGTCTGTTTTTGCATAACTTACATAGGGATTTTGCCTGTTTTAACAAAAAAATTGGACATGAGTTTGATTGTGTGGCTTTGTGTGGAGTTCTTCCAAAAAGTTAAAAAAGAGCTGAACCAAGAAGAGGAGAACCTGTTCGCCTTGTTTGTAGGGTTCCAGAGACCTCCAAAGAAGGTGAGGAAGCTTGCCTCCATTGGCAGGACTGGACAACCCGGCCAACGAAAATGCCCTGGTACCCTCGAGAAGAGGAAAGCCCAGGTGGAGTCTGATGAGACCAACTTTATACCTGAAGCCTACATCGACTGGATGCCACCGGTTCACTCTGATCCTGTATGGAATATTTCAACAAAGCCAGCTAAAAATTGCTGTTAGTTATTTCTGCCCTGTGATTTTATGCAAAAATAGAAAAAATGGTTTAAAAGTAGATTTAGTTTGCAAACTTTTGCTTTGCTGTTAAAAGTTTGGGATCAAGGTTGAGAAAATTTGTGTTTTTACATCAGTTGAACCATTTTAAGATTTTTTTTCCTGTAATTTTTACATATCTGCTGTCTTGTTTTGGCTAATGCCTCCAGATTTTTTTTTTTTTTTTTGGCTTAAACTAATGAACTTTTTTTCCTGGAGTAGAAAACTTTTGCTTTCCACAATGGACAAATACCTGGAGAGACTGGTTTTCTTTCACACTAAAACCTAAAAAAATGTTCATCTAAGACTGCATCCCAACCTCCATATATTCGATCTTCATCACCATGGAAATGGTGACAAAAAGTGAAAGGGGGGAATTGTTAGGGGGAAAAGGATGTCCCAAAGCAAATTCCATATAGGCTTTGTGGACTCCACCCCCACCCCAGGTCAAAGCCAAAGACACTGGGAACTCCAAATCCCATCACCACCAAAGGGAAGGTGGCTGGGACCTGAGGGTGGGGTTAAGCAGCCAGGTGGATACAAAAGGCAGACACGTGGGCTTTGGGGATCCCCCATTTTGGCTCTCCGCCAGCTCGCAGCATCCCGCCAGCTCTGAGAGTGACTTTGGGTTTCCAGGTCGTCGGATCAGGTAGTTCGCATTAAAGACTTTATTTCCCTATTTTCTCCCTGAGTTGTACATTTTCCTTATTTCCTTTTCTCTTGTAAATAAACCTTTTATTAACCCTTTTGTGTGTGTCTGTAGTAGAGTATTCATAAGTCCCTTTAAAGCGCGCGGGTGAGGACCCACAGCCAGGAACCCGTTTAATATCGGGGTTGCTCTATAACATATTCACTTTCTTGCCAAGTGAAGTTGTCTTCTGACTCCAGCGTTTATTCTTCCAGACTTCTCCAAGTTTTCATCACCAGCTAGCCAGCAGCAACTCTCCTTCCCCAAATAGCACAGGAGTGTTGGTATGGTTTGCTGTTTTAGTTACTGTGAGCTCTCCAATTATGTGTTTTCCTTATGTGTTCAAAAAGAGGGCTGGAATCCATGCCAGAAGGTAAGCTCCAAAGTCAACTGTGATGGGCTCCCCATTACAGGAGGCCCTGCATCCGTCCCCGAGGCTCTACTAAACCCAGGTCTCAATAAAGATTCAGTACATTAATTAATAAAAAGCAGAAAAACAACTGCAGCTCGTGGGACTAAGGCGAAGGCCCCTCTCCAGGGCGAAGGCCCCTCAGCAGGGCTTGGGGCACAGTCCAGCGCCCTCCAGCAGACCCCAGCAAGACGCAGGCAGTGCGCATGCCCCGTATTCCCGGGGGCCTCCGGGCGCGCGCCTGCTCGGCCCCGCCTCCGCCCGACACTTGGGCGCGCGCGCGCGCGGCCTCGCGGAGCGTACCCCTGCGTGCGGGTGCCCGCGGAGCCCGCCGGGCGTTGGATCCCCGAGTGCCCGGGCCGGGGCCTGAGGAGCGGGCGCCGGGCCGGGGCGGAGAGCAGCTAACAGTGCGGGCGGCGGCCGCGTCGAGGCGACGAGCCGCGTGGCGGTGAGTGAGGGCGCCGCGGGCGAGCGTCTGGGCGCCTCCGCGCGTGCGCAGCGCCGGACCTCCCGGTCAGGGGCGCGCTCCCGGCCGCGGGCCGGCGGGGCCGGGCGTTGCGGGACCCAAATTGGGGCCCCCGACCGCTCTCCGTCCCGCGGGTGCAGAGGCGTCCGTACCCCCCACCCGGGCTCCAGGGGCGCTGACGCGCGGGCAGGATTCCTGTGGGGTTCCAGGCTGGACGCTGCCGGCCCTGGCTGAGGCCCCAGCGCCTCCGGCCGAGGGGCAGGGCCACTGCTCGGGACCCCAGATTGGGGCGAGGCGGGCGGCTTCCCCCTCCCGGCGCTCGGGCTGGGGTGCGGGCGCCCGCCGTGTGCGCGACCCCTGAACGCGGTGGAGTCCCGGAGGGGGCGCGGCCGGGGGGCTGGGGTGCTGAGCAGGTGGCGGGGGCCGCGCCCCTCGCCCCGGAGCGCACGTTTGGAAACCCGAGGAAACTTTCCCCTAAGTAACTTTATGGAGGCGCTGCCAGTGGATTCTGAGGGCGGGGCCTGGGGGCTCCTGGAACTTGCACCCCGGTCTTGCCCAACCCGGCCCTGTCAGGACCTGGGCACATGCTGGTGGGCTTTTGGAGGGTCAGTTGCCTTCGGATTGTGGAGCTGGTGCGCCCGGTTCTGAGCTGCATTCGAGGCTTGTTCGCTCTTAAAATAGATTTAGAAGTTTGGTGCTTTGTAAGAAGGATGTTTGCTCTCTTGGGAGAAAAGGCGCATACTGCCCGGGCTTTCTGATCTCAAAGAAAGGACTGTTGTGGTATGCTGGGGATTCCTATTTATCAAGCAGCCTATTGTCCTGTGTGTGTTTGGAGAAAGCCGGCTAATTCTATTATTAGCCGTAGAAAAACAAAAGCAGATAGTGTGTTTTTCTTCTGCAGAATACTCTCCGCCACCTCGCCAAATCGTGTAGTGCAGTAGTTCTTAAAATTGGCTGCACAAGAGAATCCCGGGGGAGTTTCAAACTCCCTTTGCGCAAATCGGACTCCAGACCAGCTAACGCAAAATGTACTTTTGAAAGATTCCCCGGGTGATTTTAATGTACAGCAGTTTGAGAACCATCAGTTTAATATAAAAAGTAGGAACTTCAGTTTTAGAAAGTAGTGTGCAATGGGATTGTTGCGACGAAACTTCAGCTTCACTTTGCATCGACAGAAACTCACAAAGGGTGGTTTTGTTTGCCATTAAAGACAGGGAAGCGTCTTTGAAGGTTAAAACTCTACTATATGACGAGTGTCCAGAACGTTGTTCTGACTGGTGGTTTTCATTTCTGCTGGGGTTACTAAGCCAACCTTTCCTGATAGTATCTTCGTTTACCCTTCTCTTTACCTCTCTCTCTATACCGCCCCCCACCCCCACCCCTTTCTACCCATCCCCTATCCTGTGGGAGGATCGCCTTCCCCCAGACTTTACTGGCTCCAAAGGGTTATGACCGGTTTCCACGGCGACTGGTTCTCCAGGGGAAGTGGGCGGGTCCTCTTACCTTTGGATTTGTAAATAGGACTCTTCCTTTTCTGTAGAATTTGACTCACCCTTGCCAGTTCTTGGTGAGGGTGGGCGCATAGAGTTCCATTTTTTCTTTCTAAGTAATTACAGAATTAGTTATTACTGCATTATGGAGTGATACTCTAGCAGCTATCTTGTTCACCGAATGTTCACTGTCTTCCAATCTTTGCAGTGAGAACTTCATTGACAAAGTTCCAAAATGAAATGGAAACAATTTTTTTAAAGCAGTTTTTCTAGGGGGAGGGGGCACAGATGTATGCATCATCTCTCTAAAATCCTCAGACATTTTATTTTTTTTTTAAATAAGTGAAATTTTCTGTGGCAATAAGAGAAATCTTAGACTTGTGTCAAAAAACCCTCATTATTAGCTTTTAAATTGTTTCATGCCTAGAAAGTCTTTTGCCTTAATTCTTAACAAAAAGTTAAACCACGTGTAATGTTATACTTAAACATAACAGAGAAAAGGCACAGTTTGTCTTCAAATTCAGCCACCCCTTTCCTTTCCCAAATCACACATCCAAAGAAAGATGAATTTTTTAAAAAGTTCATTCTTTTATCTTCAAAACGAAATTCTCTAGCCATCTAATTTCCATCTGCCCTTTAAGGAACTGTTAAAACTGTTCTTCACAAAATAGAAAATATCTTTTACATGTCTTAGACTTTAGTTTTTTGAAGCTGTTTAAACTTCACCAAGTAAATAGCAATCAAAATTCTATGTTTTTAGTAGTCCAGTCTCCTCCTGCTGAAATAATGTATTTACTCTCTTGTTTTATGTGCTAATTAAATTTGGTAAACCAGGGTATTGTATGCATTCTACAAGGCCAGTTTTTCCCATTTCACTCTGAATAAGAAATGATGGGGCTTCCCTGGTGGCTCAAGGGGTTACGCACCGCACTATGAAACCATTCCAGCCTCTGCAGCATGAGTTCGATCCCCGGGCTGCCTGGGAGCTACGCACATGGCGCAGCAGACCTCTCCTGGCTCGCCCGCTGCTCCCCTCAGCAGTGTATTTCAGTCAGTTTGCCTGTTCTGTTCCCCACTCTGTCTCTGGTGAATCCTCTCACCCCCCACATCTCTGGCCTGTGCCCCAGCTCTTGTATGCATAAATAAATAAATCTTAAAAAAAAAAAGAATAATGATGGAAAGTCCTCTCATTTAACTGGACCTTGTAGTTCAACAGCATTGGTATGCTGCTGAGATATTAACTTGTCACCTAATCTTTACTTTTCCATGGCAAGTTTAAAAATTGAGGTCTGCTGTATTTAGTGTCTTCTTGAAACTAGTTCACTAACATTTCAAGAAAATGTGTGTTAATCTGCAGTTATTGATACCTCCTTTTCTCCCCCCAAATGAAGCAACAATAGTTGAGAATTTCTAGTGTTCCTATGGCTTTTAAACATTTTTTATTATTGTTTTTTATTTATTTTTTTGCTCATTTTTATTTTTAAAGGTTTATTTATTTATTTATACAAGCACTGGGTACAGTCAGAAGCGCAGGAGGGTGAGAGAATTCACCAGAGCCAGAACGGGAAACAGAACAGGCAGACTGACAAAACACACTGCTGAGGGGAGCAGCGGGCACGGCAGGAGAGGTCTGCTCGCCATGTGGGACCCTCCCTGCCGCCCAGGGATTAAACCCTCCCTGCAGAGGCTGTGGGCAGCTTCACAGCCCAGCGCTCAACCACTGGGGAGGCCCTTTCAAACATTTTAAAGTTAAAAAGTAGTTATCCTTGTTGTAGACATTTTAGGAATTACCAAAGAAATAATAAAATACAGATCACATCATCCTGAAATAAGCAGTTCATGGAATAATGTACTTTTTTTTAATCCTTATTCTGTTAGTGTGTGTGTAAGCATTTTTAAATAAAATCAGTTTAATATCCTCTGTAGTTTTTAAATACTACCCTTTCACTACTGTGTCACAGACATTGCCTGTGCCTTTAAATCTTCTTTGAAAATAGTATATTTTTAATGATGGGCATGCCAAAGTTTAACTAGTTTTTCTGTTTGACATTTTCACTTTTAAGTGGTTGAGAATATATTAAACACTGGTTGCTTCGTCGTTTGCAACCTAAGTAATTTCTAATTTTTTCATTGCATTTCTTTTATCCTTCGAATGATGGTGCCTATATCCTCCATTGGAGAGTTGGGTTAGGATGGGCCCCAACAGAGTCTGGCAAAGAAGCTTGCCTCAGAAAGCAATAGACACGCTGGCGCTGCCAGAACTTGGATAAATGCCCTTGTCTGAAAGTCTTAGTATCTCTGACTTGTTTAGGCTAGATTTACAGCAGAATTCCTGGGGCAGAGGTGAACTCTTTTATGACTCTTGAGGCATGTTGCCAAATTGTTTATGCCAAGACACATTCATTCCCTTACTCGCTGTATGGTCTCCCCATTGTGTCAGCACTCCAGTGCCTATTCCTTTCTAATTTCCTATAGAAATGTGGTCATATTTTATTTCATATATTTTGGTAATGATTGAAATTAGTGACTTTTTGTTTGCTTTACACTTTGGTAATAGGCAAAATTAGCAATTAGTTTTTTGTTTGTTTTACCTTTTGAGATGTCTATTTAAGTACTTTGCCCACATTACTCTTAATTGATGATTTAAATCATTTAAAATGTGTTTGATACAGAGTATTATGCCTTTATCATATTTGTAGTGATTCTTTCCTCTCTGTCTCTGTGGTGCATTATTTGTCTTTTTTTTAAAAAAAGATTTATTTGTTTATGCGTACGAGAACTGGGGTACAGGCCAGAGGTGGGGGGTGGGGGGGAGAGGATTCACCAGAGACAGAGTGGGGAGCAGAACAGGTGGATTGACTGAAATACACTGCTGAGGGAAGCAGTGGGCGAGATAGGAGAGGTCAGTTGGCTGCGCCATGTGGGTAGCACCCTGGCTGGGGATGAACTCTTGCTGCAGTGGCTGTGGATAGTTTCATAGTGTTGACATTTAACCTCTTGCGCCACCAGGGAGGCCCCTATTTGTGTTACAATTTATGGTGTTTTCATTTTGACATAGTCAGCTCTATCATGTCCACTATGGTGAGATTTTTACTTGTAAACGTTTACATTTGGAAAACCGAGAAGTGAGGTAAATGAAATAAAATTTTGGAAATACAAGAGGTTTTTATATTTAATTGTGTATCAATATGAGGAATTGTCCTACACTATCACCTCCTCTCCCAAGTGAGCCTATTCTACCAGCATCATTTGTTAAGTAGCATATCTTTTCCTCATTGGTTATGATCTTCTCTTTATTATACTTTAAGTTCTTTTTTTAAAATTTATTTATGCATACAAGAACTGGGGTACAGGACAGAAGTGTGGGGGTGAGAGGATTCACCAGAGACAGAGTAGGGAACAGAACAGGCGAATTGACTGAAGTATACTGTTCAGGGGAGCAGCGGATGAGCCAGGAGATGTGGGTTGCTCCCTGGCCTGCGGGGTATCAAACTGGTGCTGCAGTGGCTGCAGACACCCTCATAGGTTGCATCTTAACCCCTTGCGCCACCAGGGAGGCCCCTATACTTTTAAGTTCTTGACTAGCTGTTGGGTCTATTTCTGTTTTGGGTGTTAATCAGTTATGCATTGATAATGCCACATCTTTTTAATTGTAGATTTAGAACTAGCTGGTTGAACTAGTCAACTGTTCTTTCTAAAAATCATAATTACATTCACCTTTCCTTTCAGATACAGGTAGTTTAAATCTTAAGTACCAGCAGGCTGATTGTAAAACAAGTGTCCACCTGCCTCTCCCCTCATACCCTTTGTCTCCTTGCCCCAGTGGCAGTCTTTTGACTCTTTACTATTTCTTCTGAGTTCTTCACAGAAGCCATTTGTAGAATCTTTTTCTCTTGAGTTGGTCAAGGAGTATCTTTAATCTTGTGAGAGGCTGGGACATGCTGGGGCTGTGGACCACTGCTCTGTGGCAAGGAGGTGGGGAGGGCATCCAGGGAGTTAGGACCTTTCAAATAGCCCTTCCTAACCTTATTTTAACCACCACCCTTTCTCCAGTTTTTGAGTGATCTGGTGTGCTTCTTAGCTCTTTTCAACTGATGGTGTAGCATTTCATTCTTTAGGACTGCTAAATTGCTACTTGTCCATCTGCTTTCAACCCTTATGATTTTGTTTCAATTTCTACTACAGTTCTTTAAGTTCGTATGCCTGTATCTTTGAGATAGATCATCTTTACTGCCATTTCAGTGGACTTTAGAAGGAGGGTGTAATTGAATGTTTTGCTAAATCTGCCATTTTAATCTGGAAACCTCAGCAAATGAATCCTTAAAACTTGGACATACCCAGTTATGTTGCATTTTGGTTTCTTTGGCAAGGACTACCATCTATATGTAGTTAGTGTTTCCATTAAGGGACATGAATGGTGGTTCAAATTAGTGTTTCATCTTCATGTGAGTCCTAATATTTCTTGTTTATGTCCTTACGTATCTGTGTTTTTGCTGTTGTGATTGTGTTCTTCAAATTGGCTATTGCTGGCACAAGATGGTTTATGATTTTCCTGTATTTGTTTTATAGCTGGCTCTTAATGACTTTGCATCTTATCTTTAGTTTCTTAGTTATAGAATCACAGATGATACTTGTGTCTGTCTTTTTAATAATTATACCTTTTATTTTGGTTTTATGGCAGGCTTCTGGAACACTATCAAATAGCATTGGTGATAATATGCAAGCTTGTATTCTTTATTTCAATAGGAAAATAATAGTATGATATTGACTTTTGGTTTATCATAGTTCCACATCTGGACAAAGAAAATCTATCCTGTTATTTCCAGTTAATTAGAAGCATTTTTATTTATTTATTTTTTTAAGGAATAGGAATTGAATGCTAGCAAATTGCTGTTAGCATCTGAAGTTTATCACTGGTATTAATTCTTAACAGATTTAGTGATTTGAGTCTCAAATATTAAATGGGAGTAAATTCTTTTTTGGCTAATTCTTTAGAAAAACATAAGAAAACTGAAAGGTAACATTCATTGCATAGTCATGCTGTCCGGGCTGGGAGTAAGGTGGGATACAGTCCCTAGAGTTTTTCAAAAGAAAATTGTGTAAGCTACTAAACACAATTTTGACCTATCTCCCTTGGCAGCATTTATTTCATATAATTGGTCATACCCTCTTTTTTGGATATACCTTCTTCTTTTGATTTTAAAGAAATCATGCACTCATGCTTCTCCTCCTATGCTGTTGGCCCATTGATTTCTTCTTTTCCATCTTTTTAAGAAATCTGAGCTGCTTTTCTCTTTCCACCAACCTATTAATTTGGAATGCCTCAGGCCTCAGATCTTATAGAATGCTTGTCACAAACACTTGTAAGACTTTAGTAAAATACCATAGAGTTCCTTAAGACTCCAAATGTACATTTCCAGCTGGGGCAGCTCTCTTAAACTCACACACTTATCCAACTACTTTTTTTTTTATTTCTTCACATGAATACGTAAACAACACCTCAGATTTAACAGGAATGAAACTGATTTTCTCATTTCCTCTGCAAATCTGTTCTCCCTACAGTCTGCCCCATTTTGCTGGGTGGTAGCTCCATTTATTTTTTAAGGTTATTTAAGCCAAAAATTTTGAAATTATCCTGGGCACTCTTATTCTACCCCACTCTACCTTCAAGCTGTTAGCAAATGATGCTACTTTAATTTCAAAATGTACCCAGAATCCTGTCTTCAAAATAAATCAAGAGTTCTGCTACTTCTCCCACCTCTACTGCTAGCACCTTTGTCCAGGTGCCCAGCACATCTTGCATGGATTTTTGTGGGGACCTCTCCTTCCTCATTTCCTGGCTTCCCTTTAATTTGCTAAGAGCATAACAACCAGAGTGATATTTTTAATACTCAAGTCCAATTAAGCTTAAAACTTTCCAGTGGCTTTCATCTCAGAATAAAATGATTCACCGAGGCCACCATAGTCCAGTTACCCTTAAGTCTTACCTCTTCTCTACTTCATTTCCTCTCCTGTTCTCCATTCCATCCTAGCCTTTTTTGCCTCCTCGCTGATCCTGGAACGTGTTTGGCGTGTTCCCACTGGGCTTTCCCTCTGCCTTTAATAGTTTCTCCCCAGATGTATTTATGACCAATCCTCTCACCTTATTTGAGTTTTTGCTAAAATATCACCTTGTTAGTAAGATAGATCCTATTTATAATTGCCGGCTATGCCCTGTATCCTTTTTTTCTTTTGTATAGCATCTATTACCTCTAAATTACTACATGACTTTAGTTACTGTGAATTGTCTCTTTCTCCCACCCCTGCTTGACTATAAGTTCCATGTGGGCAAGTATTTTATGTCTGTTCATTACAGTGTCCCAAGTGTCTGGTACATGGAAGGTAAACCAGGCCATATTTTCTGGATGAGTGTTTTCCTGTCCCCCCCCCACCCTCCCCCACCCCCGCAAGTGAATTTCTTACAAAGCAATATAGTCCTTTGGCATCTATGGATCCAACATTGATGATTTAGCATCATACCAGCAAAAACAAAATTCCAGAAAATGTGTAATTCATAATGAATGTAATAATACATAGACAGGTTATGAGAATTAAATAGGATACTTGTCTGTAAAGTGCTAAATTGTATCAGTTTTTAGGACCACATCACTTAGCTGTCAGAAAAGAACTAGTTCCTGACTTGATTGACATCTGAATTATGTGTATTATGTTCTAGAACCTGCTATTTTTGGATTTCAGTTTTTAACCAGGAGGGTTATATCACCTTAGGGACTTTTCAGAAAACATGTGTGAGCTTCCTGGCAAACAGCAGTGCGGAACTATACTGCATTTGTGCTCTGTTAAAGTAGAATGTAACCATTTGTTTTCTCATTATTTGTCGTCTTGCTCTGTACAACATCTCATGTCCCCTCTACACCTTTTTTTTTTTTTCCCTCTGAGAAATAAGTTCTTCTATAAGGTGATTTTGAAACCTTTCAGAGGCACATCATTGAGCATGGTGCTAAATCCACAAAAATCAAATCAAAGGATCTCAGTCCTTTACCGTCACTTTCTCAGACGAGTACATTGCAGTCATCCCTATAGCAATCATAGCAGTTGTCACAAAATTTTACTTTTAATATTTCTAGAGTCTCCTTTTGTGTCCTTCAGGCTCAAGAATGTTTCAAAAACATTAGACCTCCCTTCTCTTTTAATAGAGTAAGACATCTTTGTGTGTTTGTACTGCGTTAGCTGCTAGGTAAGAAAGTAGTATCGTGTACAAGAACAAGGTGATTATTTTAGAGCTCATGTAAGCAAGGAAAGAATAGATAATACACCAGGGCCATGATGTATGGATCTTTGCAAGTGTATGAACTCAGTACTGTTACCTAAATACACAAATCTGAAATTTCTCTTCAGTTTCTTCACCTTCCTCCCAGGCATAGCTCACTATTTTTTTATATACGTAATTTTTCTGTAATTCTATGTGAGCAGTAGTGGTTCCTATAGGTGGTTTCAGTGTTTAAGCCATGATTATCATTAGAGAGAAAATTTCATAAGCACCACTATTCTGAACACATCTATCTGATGACTTATCTTGCCTTTGAAAATCTGACTAGTGTGGTATCTGTGTATTTTTATTCCGAAGATTCATTCTTTAGAAAATACCACTGTTTTAGTTTGCTTTGTTTTGAACCCTGAACAGTTGAGTACTGTCGGCCAGGGCTGAATGGAAGTCATTGACTTGTCTTTCTGTTGCTGAATCTCAAAATATCTCTTAGTTTAGCCATTAATGGATAACCATTTGGAAAACTTACTTTGTTTTTGTAGTTCTGTATCTGTGAAGATTTTTTTTTAATTGCCACATTTTCTTATATTCATCCAGTTTATTGGAAGTGGTGGTCTTGGTGGTCTTGGTGGTGTTATCAGTAAATATAGCTGCTATGTTTGAGGGGTTAATTTTGACCTATTATTATACTTCAAGTCTCTAGCTAAACAAGGGCTTGCATAAAACTGCCACTGATTTTCGTAGCTTCATTCATGGAAAATGTAGTGAAAATCTGGGTAATAGTCAAACTCCATTTAGGTATAATATTGGGGAGATTATCAGGAAATGATCTGCATTTCTAGAAAGTCTAGAATATGATAAAAATTCTTGGGTTATAGCAAGCATTTCTTTCTATAATAATTTGACAACTTTAAAATTGTGAGGAGGGCCTTCCCGGTGGTGCAACAGTTGAACGCTGGGTTGTGAAGCTGCCCACAGCCTCTGCAGCGCCAGTTCGATCCCTGGCCACCGGGCGAGGGTCCCACATGGCGTGCAGACCTCTTCTGCCGCCTGCTGCTCCCCTCAGCAGTGTACTTCGTCACTCTGCTTGTTCTACTCTCCGCTCTGGCTCTGGTGAATTCTCTCACCCTCCCATGCTTCTGACTGTACCCAGTGCTTGTATAAATAAATTAATAAATAAATAAATCTTTAAAATAAAATAAAATTGTGAGGAGCATCTCTTTTTCCTCAAAATGCAGGTTCAAGCTCCAACAGCTTTTTCTAGAGACACCTCCTTCATCCTGCAGCTAGGCCTCCCCACCCCCATTCCATCTATTCCAGTAGGTGACATCCCAGAGAAACTGTCCCATGCTTTCTTCCCTTACTCGCTCCTGTGGCTTTGGAGATAAGGGTACGAACAGTAAGTGCTTGAAGTTGGCTTCTACTTGTTGGATAGTGGGAATGGGTGGTCCTTAGTGGAAGGAGAGTGAATTAGTGCTGTCACTTCTGAGTCTTATAGCAGACTTCTGTGATTTGAGCATATATTTAAATAAATTTAGTGTATACAAATTAGATTATTTATTTATTTATTTTTAAAGATTTATCCATTTATGCATACAAGAGCTGGGGCACAGGCCAGAGGTGTGGGGGGCGAGAGGACTCATCAGAGACAGAGTGGGGAACAGAACAGGTAGACTCAAACACACTGCTGAGGGGAGCAGCGGGCGAGCCAGGAGAGGTCTGCTGCGCCATGTGCATAGCTCCCCGGCTGGTGGGGGAATTGAACTCATGCTGCAGAGGCTGCTGACAGCTTCATAGTTTGCGTCCCAGCCCCCTGTGCCACCAGGGAGGCCCTAGATTTTCTTTTAATTTAATACTTCTGAATAAATATTTCTCAAGATCCCATGGAAATCAGCCCACACTTACCAGATATTTCGGGTTATTATCTATCTCTCTTGTCAGTGTAACTCACTCTTCAAAATGCCAAAATTGGTCCTGATCTCTTGGCTACCATGCTGTGCCTGACATTTACTCAAAAGCCCACTACACAATGATATACTGTACCTGGGGGTATTGGTTGGGTATGTCATTATATAATGGGATTTTGGTTGGAGTGGCTGATTAGGCTCATAATAAAAATAGTTACAGGGGCCACCCTGGTGGCGCAAGGGGTTAAGTCTCAGCACTGTGAAGCTATCAGCAACCACTGCATCCCTAGTTCAGTCCCAGGCCAGGGAGCTAACACATGTGGCATGGCACAGCAGACCTCTCCTGCCTCGCCCACTACTCCCCTCAGCAGTGTATTTCAGTCAGTCTGCCAGTTCTGCTCCCCACTCTGTCTCTGATGAATCATCTCACCTCCCTTCCCCTGCACCTCTGGCCTGCACCCCAGCTCTTGTATGCATAAATAAAATAAATCTTCAAAAAAAAATAGTTATACAAGCATTTTTTTCTCAAGCAACCATTCTATTTCAGTTTCACCAGAAATATTTTATGCATACTTCCCATTTTACCACAGAATATTAAAAAGATGTGTGCTCAGGGATTAAGGTTTAATAAGAACAATTTTACTGCTGTTTCTGCTGGAGATTCCCCATGAAATAATACATTTGTTATGCCAAAGGAATGCACAGTAAGTAGCTCATCTGCATTTACCCAAGCGATTTCACCACTATTTCTGAATCCCCCACTCTCCCAGGTGTATGTGGGTAGAAAGGGAGAAAGAAAAGAGATGTGATTGATCCTTCAGTGTCCATTGGAGTGACCAAGTGAAGTGGCTTAGGAGCCAGCAATATCACTGGGGAAAAGAGAAAAAGAGCCATCGAGCCCATGCTAGAGAACAGTTCTTTATATTCTGGTGCTCTTGAAGAAAGACCCCTTTTTTCTTCTGTTTGAAACAGATGGCTCCTCCCATGAGGGCTTTGGTTATACGTCACCAATACCAGATGTCACTGGGAGATTTCAGGCTCTTGTACCTATCAACCAGTACAATTCAAAACTGCTTAAAATGCATAATTTACAATCATGTATACATTAAATAAACAGGTGCAACACACAATTTATTTACCTCATCCCACCTTCCCAAAAATACACATTTCATACTGTTTTTTATTTTTGCCAACACACAATTCAAAGTTTGTTTATATAATATAAACCCAATTGATGATTTTTAAAATCATTGTTGGTGGTAAGAGTCTCCTTTCATAAACGTGCTAGCTCACCAAGAGACTGCTAGAATATTCATTTAGCTATTCTACTATTGATATTATTCAGCTATGCCACTATTGAGGTTGCTAACCTCTACTTATTGTTACTTAAATATTACAAGAAAATATATATAGAGAGAAAAATGGAGAACTCTTATTTTTTGAAAAAAAAAAAAAAAATCAAACACTTGATCACTTATTACACTTGATTACACTCTGGTGGTTCTTAGTAAAGTCCCAGAATGGAGATGCACACATGTAAGAAGTGTACTTTTCTTAGTTGTGCTTGTGGCTCAACAGTAATCTGAAATGTGACCCTAGCAGTGTAGTTTGTTTGTGGGGTAGGCGTGACTTTCTAGACTGTTCATATACTCAGCCTTGTACACACAAGCCTGTTTTATAACTTTGTTTGAAGACTGGGTGTGTCTAATGTAGTGGAAATTCACCCATTCAGTGTTAAGTACAGACAAAAACACATTTCAATGCCACATATAAAAGTCTTTTTGATTATCCATTTTTTTAGATTATTCATATGATTATTTTCTAGCTTTCATTTGAACTACTGAGAATTTATTATCCTTTCCAGTTCATTAAATTACTAAAATTCTCTAGTGGTGCTATAAATAAATATGCCAGACCATGAATTGAGACTAGTTGATAAACACAGCTTTGTCCCTGTAACTGAGTATTGCTCCTAGTTAACCCACATTTCTCTTTGGATCTGTGAATATCTATTCCATTAAATTTTTAGAGTTCTAATGAAGCAAATCTTGCTTTGAGCACATGTGGGAACTTGCATTATGTTGAACTTTAGTATTTCATTTGGACTAGCTGCAAGAGGAATACAGTATTAGAAAACCACATTTGTGCTTGGATGTGTTTGGGAGAGCCTCAGGACACATTTAATAGATGACTAGGTTCTTTACCACTGTACCGCGTATAAACTTGCATCTCAGCTAGAAACAGACTTCAGTTTCAAACCATTCTACAGGACCACTTGCACTCCACAGATGAAATGTAGAGTAATGATTGAGAATCAGGTGTAAGTTAGCTGGTATTGTTAGTTCTTGAGAGATAGCAAGCTACAGCCTTCTGGAATTCTCTCTAATCAGACAATGTAAGGAAAGATGTAATGGGAGAAAGTGCAGCATGAAGAGTCTGGAAGTATTAGGAAACCTCCCTTGTGGAATCTTTGCATTGTAAAAGATGGACAGGCTTCTGATAAGGGAGGATTGTGGGGAAGAAAGGACAGCAAGGATGGCAAGAAGCAATGGTCTCATTTGCAGTGTAGGAATAATCTTGTTTGAAAGGTGAGTAAACACAAAGGATGGGTCAAAAAGCACAAGCCAGGTTATGGATCCAAAATGCATTGCAAATCATGTGGCTTCCTCTCTGAGAAAGCAGAGACAAGATTTCTTCTCTTGTTCCTGGGTAGATGCTTTGACTGTACTGGCATGCTAATAGGATGGTAGCAACCATCCTCATTTCACACGGTAGCCTCTTTAAGATGAGCAGCCCAGAAGAGGTGGTTAATATACTTGGCCATATGCCACTAATAACTATCCCTTTTGGTAGTGGTACATTTTTAGTTTTATGAGCATGTTACGTTAAGCAAACACTGATAACAACCATTTTTCCTATGCTGAACTCTTAGTGTGGGTTATGGCATCCTTAAAACTGGCCGGTAAAATGCTTATGTGGAGACCTGACTCATGTAAATTTTGATCACCCTTTTCAGAGAGTTTCTGCTTTTCACTGGCCTGGTTCCAGTCATCATCATTATCCTGCATCGGGGTGAATGAGTTCATGTAGCTGTTAACTATGGTGAAATGCGTTTCTTCATGTGTTATTAAAAAAAAAAAAAAAAAATCAGGTGCTTGCTGTTGAGATGCTATTTTTTTTAAAGATTTATTTATTTATGCATACAAGAACTGGGGTACAGGCCAGAGGTGTGGAGGGTGAGAGGATTCACCAGAGACAGAGTGGGGAACAGAACAGGCAGATTGACTGAAATACACTGCTGAGGGGAGCAGTGGGCGAGTCAGGAGAGGTCTGCTGCGCCATGTGGGTAGCTCCCTGGCTGGGGATCGAATTTATCAGCTTCAGTGGCTGCTGATAGCTTCATAGGTTGTGTCTTAACCTCTTGCACCATCAGGGAGGCTCAGATGCTACCTTTTGAAGATATATTTTGGCTTGACTTATACCTATAATCTACTCATTACAAGTGCACATGTAAATACTGTCTGCCTGTTAGGTGATGCAGAATTGAGGAAACCCTGAATTAAGAACTTATTTCCTTGGGAGGGCTTAACTTTCTAAATGAGACCTTTTTTGAGCATTAGTTAATGAACAATTAAATTACTAATTACAATTACTTCTTAATTAAAAAGATCTTACTGAAAAATTGCAATTGAATTTTTGTTTGAAATACCTTATTTTCTTATTTCTGACACATGTACCCAAGCTAAATATAAACCATCTTGACTTCTATTTCAATTATAACAACTTGAGATACTGACGCAAAAAGGGAGTACTTTATCAATGCCAAATAATTATTTACTGCAGCAAACGGTGTATTTGCTCGCACCCTGGGAATACCACTTGGTGTTGATATAGTTAAGGTTATGCCAACATTTATAGTGTCCCTTTATATTACTCCCTTCATCACAGCCATGGGGGATTGTATATTTTCAAGCTAATTAAAAGTAGCATAAAATGATTTTTTTTTTTTAGTTTAGTCTTAGAACAGAATTTACTTTGCTTTTTTGTCAGAAACTGGTTTCTGTAATAACCCTCTGTCATAGGCTTCTAATTCTATCAGAATTTTTTGTTAGGCAATCTTTTTGTGACTCAGTTTGGAAATTGTCTTTTTTATTTTCATTTGGTAGTCTTTACTACATTAAGACTTAATAAATGGGGTATGGAGATGCCATATAACTTCATACGTGTTTATATTTTCCCATAGAACAATTTCTGTCAGTTCAGCAGATCTCTTGTTTTTAGATCTTATATTGTTTATTTAAAGTAACTATTTCATTCCAATCACACACATTGTAAAAATGAAGGAAGGCATGTCATTCAATAGTAAATAACTGAGGCTTTTGTGGATATGTATCTTATGATGGTCAAAACACAAAATTGATAATTGGTCTTTTCTATGTGGTTATGCTAAAGTAAGAAATGAAAGAATTTTTTTTTCCATGACCTTGCCATTACCAAACCTGTCCTGTTAATTTTATAGTCATAAAAATTTTAAATCAGCTTTGGAAACAACCCAAATGCCCAAAAATAGATGACTGGATCAAGAAGATGTGGTTCATATACACAATGGAATATTACTCAGCAATCAAAAAAAGATAAACACATGCAATTTGCAGCAACATGGATGGCGCTGGAAGGGATCATGCTCAGCGAAATAAGCCAGAAAGAAAAAGAAAAATACTGGACAGTCTCACTCATAGCAGGAATCTAGAAAACCTAAATAAGGGACCAGGAAAAAGAATAACTATAAGAAAGAAAAAATCAAAATCAACAAACAACTATGAACCAGAGACACACTGTGGGGGGGCAGGGAAAGGAGGGCTTGGGGTCAAAATCAGGGGGTTGCAATTGTATGGGGAATATAAAAATAAAAAGTTTTAAAAAAATTATTTATTTATTTTAAAAAATTTAAATCTGGGTCTCCCTGGTGGTGTAGGGCTTAAATCTTAGCACAATCACCACCATGGCCTGAGTTCCAATACAGCCAGGGAGCTAACCCACATACTGTGCAGCCAACCTCCCCTGTCTCTCCCACTGCTTCTCCCCTCAGCAGTGTATTTCAGTTAATCCGCCTGTTCTGCTCCTCGCTCTGTCTCTGGTGAATCCTCTCAACCCTGTACCTCTGACCTATACCCCGTTCTTCTACAAAAACAAGTAAATAAATATATAAAAAAATTAAATCTAAAATAATTTATGTCATTGGGAGACCAATATTTCTTTCTAAGGGCCCTTGAGTGATTAAGGGCATAGCATACATTTAGATGACCTGTATTTAGGAATTTTTTTTTTTTTTTAATTTTGCAGAACTTTTTCACTAAGAGTTATGGATGTTGGGGAAATGATCTAGCATACTTACCCCACTAATAATCAGGACTGATACAGAATATCTGGAGATTTGATGGTTGTCTGGATTTTCCCATGTGCTCACTAGAAAAGGATAAATTTCCAAGTAGAACAAGTCATTCTTTGCTTAAGTATAGATATAAACAAAGAGAGCCTTTGGGTTTTAAATGATGTGATTCTGAAAATATTTCTTATTACTATCTTCCTATAATATAAAGGAAAAAAATCACCAAAGTAAAAAATTATAATTTTTTTTTTCCCTTTGCCCTAAACACAATTTTTTCCTCCTCTAAAGCTAATAAACAATCTTGGAGGAAGCCACTGCAGTGATTGCGTTGTGCATTCTAGCTTTTTTAAATAGGTTTCATATCTCCTCTTGGATCAGAACAGTCCCCCTCTGGACCGTCTCACAAGAGCCCTTTTGAGACCTGATTTTACTTTTCTTTGGATAAAGTCATACATGTAATGAGGTCATTATAATATGGTACTAGTCTCCCTCTAAAACTGACATTTTACTATAGATATTTGTTTGAAAATAATTTTTATGGAGTCACTTAGTTCCAGGTTTAACATAGGTATGACTTAGTTAAGTTCATAAATCTTAATTGATAAGGTATCTTTAAAATACTACCTGAATTAATAGGATTCTACTAATGAGTTTTGTGTATATGGACAGTTGTGTGGCATAAGAAAATGTTAGAAATGCCTTATGTTAAACTGGAACTCTTACCAGTCTGGGAAATGGAAATTCTCTTTCTGGAATTTCCATTTAGTCTTTCTACCATATCATTGGTTGTCATAGTAGCAGTCTCAATTGAGAATTGTGATTATATATGACTACTTGATGAGAGCTCAGTTACTCTAATGTAGTTCAGTCAGAGTTCTGAGCCACATCATCTTGCCAGGGGAATAAGGAACCAACCTATAGAAGACTTTCCTTTATTTCTGTTCATATATATCTTATTTCCCAGACAATGGGTACCATCAGTTATAAGACATGACCATTATTTTACGTACCAACAAGAAAAGAAAAAAATCATCTTAATAGTTATTCTTATGAGATGGCATCAATTATAAGATGCAACCCAATTTCAGAAAATAGGGACAGGAGAAAAAAATCTTACAATTGATAAAATATGGCATATATATGTATACATGTAATATATATATACACATGCACATAGTTTTAGTTGGGTATTGGCCATAATCATAAAATGTGAAGAAATCTATGTCATTATTTTTGTCAAACATATACATATTGTTTAATCCTAGAAATCTGGAATTAGAAAAGATAAGAGATTATGTAGTACCGTTTATACACGTGAGGAAATTTACTGATTATCCAGGGCATGTAAAAATTAGCAGTTGGTTACCTTGTTTACCAAGGTATCTTAAACTTTACCAAAAATCCATAGTAATATTTATTTAAATACATATTTTTAGAGTACCTGTGATAAATTTTATGTCTTTCTACTCGAGATCACTTCATTTAACTTAAAGCGAATAATTTGGGATTTAGACAAGTCGTTTAGTATTCCAAAGCAAGGTACATACAGACACAACTATTATTGTCAAATACCATGTTAAATGCCATATGGAATATTAAAAAGAATCATTGTTCCTCCTTCAAAGATTTGTCACGTTCTATCTGAGCATTTGTCAAATTTATTTATTTTTTAAAAATTATTTATACAAGCGTTGGGTACAGTCAGAAGCGCGGGAGGGTGAGAGAATTCACCAGAGCCAGAGCGGAGAGCAGAGCAGGCAGAAGGACCGAAGTACACTGCTGAGGGGAGCAGCGGGTGGCAGGAGAGGTCTTCGTGCCATGTGGGACCCTCCTCTGGTGGCCGGGGGGCAGCTGGGGATTGAACCAGCGCTGCAGAGGTTGCGGGCAGCTTCGCAACCCAGCGCTCAACCGCTGCGCCACCGGGGAGGCCCTAAATTTAAAGTACAGTTTAAGGTTCACTAGAACTCTTGTGTGGTTAAACGGAGGTGACTGAGCAATACCGTCCACGAACCTCAGTCTTCTCACCTACATTGCCTCCGCTGTTTCCTTTGCTACTGGATTTCATACTGGGTCATTTTGGAGAGACGTCAAATTGAGTTGCTAGGATAGACGCTGTTGGGTAGTTAACGACTGACTCCTTGCAGCTTTGGGCTCTCTCGGGGGATGGTACAGCAGGGGAGCTGCCATCAGGTGGCCTCATGGAGGTGCAAAATCCAGTGGATTCCCCACTGGGAACATTGGTTCCAGGTGCAGATTTGGGCATTGGGTGGGGTCTGATCACAGTGCACACCAATCTTGATTATTGAGGCTGGCCTGCAAGATCCACAGCAACTTGGGACCTGCTTGACCAGTGGGTGGGGCTGGAGCAAGCCTGCAGATGGGATGAAATGTCAGTAGCTGTGAAGCCTGGAAGATTACAAGGGCAGAGAGCCAGATAAATCTTTGTGTTTTTGGAAGATTGTATCACAAATGTTTCCTGCTTTGAGTACAGTTGCTACTAATAGTGAAAGTTTATCTTTGTAGAATGTTTTTAACTTCTATCAAAGTGCTTTCACAAACTCGTAATCTTGAATTCACAGTAAACCTGAGATTGATGAGCTGGGTATAATTACCCCATTTGGCAAATCAGGTTCACATATACTGAATAACTAGTCTTAAGGTCACCTGTTTCTGATTCTTGCTTTTTCACTATACTGTACTGCCCATTGCTTCACTCCCTGTTTATTTCCAAATTTAGAAAGCACGAAGTCTGTTTTCCAGCAGCTGATGCTATCTTTAGGGATAGCCAACATTTTGTCTCTTTTTTCCCTCCCAAATCATAAGTGTAATGTCTCCATATTGAAGAGGAAAATAAGCAAAAACAAAACACTATTCCATCACAACGTACATGGTAATATTACCCTCTTCTGTTTGGTTCTAGCAATATGTTACTGATAAAAATTGATCTGCATTTTTTTCAGTCCACTTGCCTTATTTAAATCTCAGTTAACCTTATTGCTGTAAGGTTTTATGTAGTTTTTGCTGTAGTTTTATGTAGATGTCTTAGAATAAGCCAAATACAAGTCCAGACAAGGAGACCAGAGTTAGACAAGTTAAACAAGAGTTGCAAGCATTGTTAGTTGTTGACATAGAATTTGCTGGTTTTCTAACTTTCATTTTGCCTGGAGAACTTCTTTTGTTTTTGAACAGCTTCCTTGTGGCTCTTAATGCTTTTGTATGTACCTTCCTATTATGTTTTTTCTCCATTTCTGTCCAAAAAGTGTCTTTCCAGCATTCTTTCCCACAGTGTGCAAAGTATGGTATGCTCATGGTTTTCATCTCTGTAAATGTTGCACATGTTTTCTTTAAAGTTGGTTGGAAGTATGAAGATAAAAGGTGAAGATGTGATGGGGTAGTTATTGCACATGAAAATTACAGTGAGTTGAACAGACAAAATAGGGCAGGCAGTCAGGAAAACTGCATCCTAGTCCAGACTTTGCCCCACGACTTAACTGTAGACTTTTTTCACAAATCCTATTGTCTTCTGGACACCTAGCTGCTTTATCTGTAGGATAGAACTGCATTAAATAGTTTCTGGAGTCCCTGTTAGTTCCAAACCTCATTCAGATCCCCAAACTGAATGACTACAAGATTCTATTAAATACAGTGTAACATCTGGCAAACCTTAAGTGGTGAAGAGTATGATCTGAGCAAGCTTAAATTTTGTTAGAAATTTTGTAATTATTGGAGATTGAGTGAAAAGAGTTAAAGATGATTGACTTTCATGGAAATTATAAAAACCATATGAAACCCACTATTATTTAATCTTTTAAGCTTGATTGCTAATCTTGCTCACCATTATATGCCCAACACATAATATACTGCAGGATCAGCATATTGTATTTTGAGAATACTTGTATGAAAAATTGATGGGCTTCTTGACCTATTTACCTCATTAGGGCAGATTAACCATGTCTCATAATTGCTCTAAAATTCAGGCAGGAAGTATAGTAACAAGTGATACAGTGCTAGTTGGAAAGATATTTTAGAGGTGAAATGTGACAGTAGATATTAGGGTGATATCCTTTATTACCTTTCAGTACAGTTGATGATTTCCTAGGTAACAGATTCAATAGATGGGGTATTAACTATATTTAATTTTAAGTAGGGGGAAAAGAGGCCAATTTGTGTTTAATGAAATAGACTGTAGAAATGAAAGCAGAGAATAAAGTGATAAGCATATTCTGTATATTCAAATCAACCTTAGACTTTCATAACATTTTATTGGGTTACTGTGAAAGATAGGTAACAATTATGATTTCTCTTTTTTCCAGAAAAAAGAAACACACATTTCTAATTTTTGTGAAATTTGAGGGGTTTCATTGTCTCCATTAAATAGATGTAGCCTTGCCTTCTTCCTCACCTGGTATCCCTTAGGTCCAAATTCTTGAGAGAAAAAAGTCCTGGGATGCTAAACATTAAAAAGCCCTTGGAAAAAATCTAGACCAGTGTTACCTAAAGTGGTCATGAAATCAATGGAGTAAATCAAGACCAACATTAAGAAGAAAAAAAGAAAAAAGAGTAAGAGTGTATTTTAGCATGCCAAAAGTTTTATTCTGTGCACTTTTTCCATGTTTGTATGTGTGAGTGTTTATGTATGTTAGAGTGGTGAATCAAAATATAAAATGCATTTCTCACTGAATTGAGAGTAAAATAAATTTCAGAAATATTCATCTGTTCCCAATGAACCTCTTCATTTTGTAGCTGAGAAAACTGAGGTCCTCAAAGGCGAAATGCTTTATTTAAACACACCCCCATTCCACTCCCATAGACTTAAGTATCCTGGCCAAGACTGAACCAGATTACTTGTTAGCTGATTTTACTGTGTCACAGTGCCAGTTTTTTAGATAGAATTTTGAAGTAGATTATTTAAAAATACTAAGTAGTTCATCTAGGTCACACTTGGCATTTTTTAACCCTTTATTTTTCCCACTAAAATTATCTGTCCTCATTCTTTTAAAACAGTCTGGACTTGAGCCTTTTTTCCTCGAGAATTGAAACATATCTCAAGGCTTCTTAATTGCCTCCATATACCTGAATCCTAGAATTTTCACATTTAGGTAGAATTTTTCACATTTAGGGCCTAATCTGAAAAGTTCAGGATACAACTTGAGGCTTTTAGGTTTTATGTCCAAACTAAATAAGATTACTTTGAATTATTTGCCTATTCATTTGATAATGGATTGCAAAATGTAACACCAGGGGTCAACACTAGATTGTTAGTACTCTGTAACATTCCTTATTTTTATGAGAGTTTTTCCAGATATGAATGACATACAATCACTTGGTAGATATTGTTAAAAGGCAGATTCTGAATCTGATTGAGATTATGGGTTTCAGACTCCCAGGAGATGCTGTTGCTGCTGCTTGTGCCACTTGCAGTAGCAAGGACCTTCATTACCTGCTTTTTTACCATGGTGAGGGGAAGGTAGCTCCATTGTCTTGATTTTTCATGCTTTTCAAATTGACTACAAAAATTAAAATGTCTTTTTAAAATTTGGATTACTTTCTATAGGAAGAACATGATTGTTAATGCAAGACTATTCTAGTTTATTGTGATTTAGTGCAACTTCATTTAGCTAGTATTTTCAAGTTTTCATACAAAAATTGATTTTCCAAATAACTGAAATCTTTAATTTTGAGAAGAACATTATCTAAAATATATAATTTTCTTTTTTAAACTGTTATGTGCACAGTATTTACTTTTTCATTGTAGTGGTGTAAGAGCAATGCTTTTGGAGGCTTTCTTGAAGAGTGTTGCACTATGAAATAAAAAAAAAACCACAAAAACTTCTAAGTTGTGTCGGCTTTTTATGTTTTTTCTAATATGTCTTTCCACCTGTCAGTTATAGTATGACTCCCTCAAAGCACCTCTTTCTTTTTACATTCGAATTGATCACTTCTGACCAGAAGAGCATATAGAGCCAGGTACTAGGTTTATTAGAAATAAGTCTGGGATTAACTCCAGTCAGAAGGACCTCCCTGTCATGGGACTTTCCTAGGAATGTACTGGTCAGGAAGCACAGTAGTAGTTGAACAGGAGAGAAACCCTTCTTTTAATTGTATTCTAAATAGTTAAACACATTTGTTTCTTCTTGCCTTTCTCTGTGTGCTTTTAAAGCAGTCTCTCGATCTTTCCCTCTAACATTGTGTGTTAAAGTGTTTGAAGGCAGTTTGTTTTTTTATTTAACTTTTATTTATTTATTTTTTAATGGAGGTAGTTGGTTAAAAACACTGTATATGGTTTAAGGGGTATAAATTCACATGTCTTCAAATGTATGTTACCACAGCATGCCTACCACCCAGTCCCCGATAATCCTCCACCTGAAGGCAGTTTGAAGTTGTGTATGTGTGACTGGTGGTAGCCCTGTGATTGGGAATGTCTCCATTGTAATAAATAAGCAGCCCTGCCTGCAGGGTCCATCCAAAATGGGGACAATAACCTTGTGCTAAAGACTCTGGTTCTCTTACACAGTCTGTTGTAGTGGCTTTGTAAACAGTATAATAATGGCAATAAGGAAGATATTCCTTGGTTTGACTTAGTAACTTTGGGTCCCAGGGAGTTTAGAGTCTGATTTTTGAGGTGTTGACTTTAAAAGATGATTAGCTCTAATAATAAGTATAGCTCTGTTTTGTTGATCCCTTACTCTGTCAGCTCTCATTATTCAGTGGATGTTATGCAACAAGCAAGGTTGTTTTCAGGAGGGTGCATTAGGAGGGGGTAGCAAATGGCTGCCACACTTCGAACAAATGAGAGTGATCCAAATAGATAGAGATGAGATTAAATCTCCTCATTAGTCCCTCTTTAGAAATAAATAAGCATATGTGGAAACTATAGCAGGTGTTTCTGTTTTTTCTTATTCAAAGCTGGAAATGTTTGATGGATTCACAACTTTGAGAATCACTTAGTATTTCCTCTGATCCAAAGCAGAGAGAACCTGTTTGTAGTTTTAACTACTCCGTACCAGAACATTTGACATTTTGGATAGTCTTATTAGTTTCATGTTGGAAGTCATGGATTATAGTCTTTAAAATTATGACAAGGCTGAATGTAGCTGAAACATTTAGCTTGGATCTTGAGATCCTAAACAAGGCCTCCTCTGACTTTTTTTTAAAGGGAATTACAACCTTTAAACACTGATTACCAGATCTGTTTCATTTGAATTTTATTTGTACATCTAGAATTTGTCTTTGTTTCGGTGCAACTAAGCCTACTGGTATAATCTTAGTCTAATTAACAGTACTTTGTGGTCTGGAACTCCTGTCAAAGATCATTAAAAGAGCTAGAAAGCATTGGAAGGTAAATGAACACATGGCCTCATCTCTCTTATTTGCACTAGACTATAACTTGCGTTCAAAGAGACTGGGAAAAAAAAAGAAAAAAAAAAAGTTTGTTTCTTCCCATTAAGCTATAGCTATTTAATATGGTTTTGTTGTTAATATCTCTTTTAAATGGTAGAATGGAGGATTTTGTTTGAAGTATTTAAAAGGAAATGCTGCTGGGGTACAGATTTCACTCGAAATAGTAGAATCAGCCCCTACTCTTTGTTAACTGATAACTGCTTGTTTTACTGGGGAAATAAAAATGAACATGTATTGGAGAAAATCTGTGAGCATAAATGTGTCCCTTCCTGTTTGCAAATATATTTCATAGGTTGTTTATCTTATTTAAATATACAGTAATACAGTAGACAAGAGAATGCAACTGCTGTTCCTTTAACATCAGAACTGTGCACGTTACAATAGGTGTCACTGTTTTGCTTGGTCCAATCATGATTGGTGACTTCAGCTATTGGCTCCGAGCACAGGCTGTCTGACTCCATCTGCAGGGCTGTAATACCTACTCTCCCCGATCCATTCACCACACAACTTCAGCCGGCTGAACAGACTCTCGCAGCTCCAGCACATCTTGCTAACCTAATTCAGAAAACAAGTGCTACGGCTCTCTGCCTGTCATCTTTGCTCAGTGTAGCGTTTTCGGCTTATCTAGGAAACTGGGTTATTTTTATGAGCAAATAAGAGAAACAGGAATCATGATGGGGATGTATTTAACAGACCCAGTCCTGGATAAAACTTAAAGCCAGTTTCTATTCAACATAGTGAAAAGGTCACCTTGCCTGACTGAGGAAAGAAGCAAAATATCAGCTTGCTGGTTTCTGTTAACACCTTTAGCTTGCGCTAACCTCTCTTGCTTGATGTTCGTACCAATTTGGGATATCTGGTTATAAAGAAAGACATACTGTACTCATGGTAGATGACAAGGAAAAGAACATGAAATGTCTCACCTTCTTCTTGATGCTTCCAGAGACGGTAAAGAACAGGTCTAAGAAAAACTCGAAAAAAACAAGCAGCAGCAGCAACAACAGCAGCAGCAGCAGCAGCAGCAGCAGCAGCAGCAGCAGCAGCAGCAGCAGCAGCAGCAGCAGCAGCAACAGCAGCAGCAACAGCAGCAGCAGCAGCAGCAGCAGCAGCAAGTTGCCCCCAGTTTGTTATGAAATAATTACCTTGAAGACTAAAAAGAAGAAGAAGATGGCTGCTGATATTTTCCCCCGTAAAAAACCAGCCAACTCCAGCAGCACCACTGTCCAGCAGTACCACCAGCAGAACCTGAGTAACAACAACCTTATTCCAGCTCCTAACTGGCAGGGTCTTTACCCCACCATTAGAGAAAGGTAAGTGCTGGACCAGCATGTTTACTTTAAAAGTTTTCCTGTGTTGAAGTTTCAGCTTTTGCACAACCTGTAATGTATTTTAATGTAAATCTGTGTTTCCTCTTTTCCCAGAAGCTTTATTGGTAATGGAAAACTGTCTTGTATCTTTTCCAAAACAGTACAGCTGTTTTCCTCTTAGATAAAAATGTTTTTGCAAGCTGTAACATTTAAGTGACAGGGTTGTGTCTGTGAGCCATAGAAGATAGAAAGCTTTTATTTGTCTTTAGCTTAAAGAAAAGTTTGGATAACTTTTTTTTTTAAACTTTAGTTACTTCCCAAGTGTTTGCAATGATTACAAGCACAGTTGTTTAATTGGAATCTTTAGTTGTAGTTTTACCCTGAAGTTAAACTGTTGCTTAGCTTTTGAATCTTTGTGGGGTTTTTTATGTTGGGAGGGAGGCATTAAAAATGTTGGCTGCTGTGGATTAATGAATTGCCTCTGTTTATAGAAATGCGGTGATGTTCAATAATGATTTGATGGCAGATGTACACTTTGTGGTTGGGCCACCAGGTGGGACTCAGCGGTTGCCAGGACACAAAGTAAGCAACAGCTGCATTACCGGTTTAGTCCTGAGATTTACAAAGAGGGACCCTCTCAGTAAGCCTGGAACTTGGGGTGGGCAGCTTGCCGATGGCAAGCAGTGCATGTTTCACCGGATCATCGAGAAAGCATAGCCTCGCCAAAGAGCCTGGGCCACACTAATTTTTTTTCTTTGTTTCCTTCTACCCTGCTTTATATGCCACACACAAACATGCCCTCTTAACTCTCCAGTGACAGAAAGTTGTGATAGGTTAGGAAAGTCATATGTTGTTAATGTTTCTAAAAATGAGTTAGATAGCCTTTATTTTCTTTATTTTGTAATGAGAGAATTTACACATTAATTAGGAGCACAGAGACTGGTTTCCTTGAACATCTACCTTATACTTTACGATAAGATAATGGGGACAATGGCTTTTTCAAAAAAGGTTTAGGTGTTCTATGTTTACCAAACCTGATTGCTTAGAGTTGCTTTTCTAGACTGATTTGCTGAAAATGCTTTCAATTTAGTGCATGAAATAAGATTTCCCTTTCTCCACAGTATGTTTTAGCTGTTGGGAGCTCTGTGTTCCATGCAATGTTTTACGGAGAACTTGCTGAGGACAAAGATGAAATTCGTATACCAGATGTCGAACCTGCTGCTTTTCTTGCTATGCTGAAGTAAGCATCATTCCTATGTTTAGAAAGAGTTTGTTTATGCTGTATTTCTACTCTGCCGCTTGCACAGTTAAATACAAGTTCTATGTAACAGAAAAGGGAGACTGGTGAAGAAAGAGGGTGCTGCTTACCTTAGAAATGTTTCTGGAGAAAACTACTGTGGATCTTTCAGTGGAAGCTTGTGAAATGATGAGCGAATTTATAATCACACTTTGGCATGGGATTTGGGGGCAAGTGGCATGTATAGTGATTGGATTTTTAAAGATCAACAATTAAAGAAAAATAACTGTGTGATGTAGGCATTATCTAATAGAGTGTGCTCTCTCTGAAAGCTTGTATCTGAAGAAGCCTTCAAAGACATTGTTTTTTGGCTTCATAATTCCAGAAATCATACACCTCGTTTAAATATAACTAGTTAAGGGATTTCTAAGTTATCTAGGAGTTATTGTCTCCTATCAGCAAATGTAAAACTTGTTATCCATTGAAATCATGTGATCTTTATGCACATATACTTATGCTTGCTCTTATGTAAAATCAGATACCATTTCTCAAGAATAAGAAGCATTTGAGTTTGATAGAAGAGAAATTTTTGAAAGATATGAAGTTTTCTTATAGTTTTATTAGGACTTGTATAAGAAAACTCTTAACTGGTAATAAAAAAGGTAAAGCTATAAGATACACATAAAAAGTTTTATATCTTGTGGCTCTTTTTCAAAATTCAATACATGTTAAGCAGATAAATAAAATCTTCTTTGACGTGTGTTGCTGCTAATCAGTGTGCTAGTTTACCATGTCATTAAAATCCAATGAGTATTCTGCATAATATTTATATGATTTGTATTAATCCTATTGTAGCACATCCAGAGTATATCAGAGTTCAAGGTTATTTGCTGCTATAAGGATTTCAGTTCACTGGGATAAATACAGTGTTTGTTGAAAATACTATTCATTGGGCCAACAAGTTGGAGAGTTAATCCCACAAATGATTAAATTGTTGATATATGTTGTCTGCTGCCTACTGAAAAATAAACACTGTAGTTAGCTTGGTACTTATATGTATTTAATTCTTTATGTGTATTAAAGTTTTAAAATCTAAATGCTGCTGACTGGAACTTCTACAGTGGATGATAGGGATATAAAAGCAAGCGAAAATGTGAAGTATCAAAATCCAAACTTTTAGCCAACCTATGCTTTTTGTGACCTTTGTCATCTTAGAGATTGCCGAAACCAATTTTACCTGCAAGAGTTTTTGTTTTGTTTTATTTTTACAGTGAAGTCAGCTTTTATATTTGACATTGTTATCTATTGCGGAGGAGACTGCTAACACTGGTTCAGCATTTTGGCTTCACTGCAATCTAGTACAATGTTGTGTCATTCCTGATATATGTATAATTAGGAAACATGCCTAAGAATCACAGACTTATGTTTCACTTAAGACCAAAGTCATTTGATTTGCCATCTGACAGGTGTCTTTTCACACAAATGGGTTGCTTAGAACATATCTTGATAAAACTTTTTAAAATTTCACTGGCAGTCCACATAAAGTGATAGGACTCAGAAACGTAGTAAGTAAACGTCCTTAGTTGTGACCTTTGTCACAACTGTCGTGCCATAGTTGATTGATGTTATCAATGATTGCCTGGGATAGTGGAACCCAGGCTTTCCTTACTCTAGCATTGTGGGTGAGCAACCAGTTTTCCTGACAAGGGGAGAACAGTTTTAGGGTAAGAGCTACAAGGTATTGACCATGTTCCAGAATCCACCATCTTCCTGGCTCTTAGGTCAGAGCGTCACACAGCTTGCAGGCTGTTTTGTTAAACAGTCTTGCCAGTGGTGACTAACTTATCCTACCAGAGAAGAGAAGGGGCTTCCTGAGAGCAAAAATGCAGGTTCCACTTGTGAGTGGAGGCATTTTTCTCACTGCCATCCTTATAGTTGTGTACTTTTTCACAGAATCCACTCCTAATTTGTTGTGTTGTTGAGAAAAACTTCACAGCAATAGCTCACTATTTCAGCTAGAAAAGTATTAAAAATAAAGTGTTAACAGTATGTATATTTCACCTATATGTGGTTCTCACTGATCGTCTTTTAGTCATCCACTGAGATCTGAAAGAAGTAGGAGCAGCAGATGATTTCTACCTTTACATACCATTTTGGAAGACTGTCACCATCCCCTAAACAGCAAAGAAGTGTTTTACCCCCTGAAACAGGAACATAGGAACATGTCACAGAAGCACACACATAGTGCATATGTAAAGGCTTTCTTTGTCATTTAATTAAATGTATCTGGAAATAATATACTTGTTAATTCTGAAGCAGGAGGAATCCATAGAGAAAAAGAAAGAAATTGGAACAAAAGGAGCCAGATACAAAACCTTTGTTGGATTATGTGTAAAATAAACTGTTAACTAAAAAAGAGTGTCCACGTTCATGTTTGAAAATACATTGAAATTGTATTGAAATTATTTACTAGTAGGTTTTATTTTGTGTTTAGGAATTGCTAACATTGAAGACATTTGTTTCTATCTGAGCAGAAAAAATTTTAAGTAAAATTACATACCTCCTAAAACATAGGAGGATTATTTCTTAAGTGTAGACTATGTGATAGAATTTTGCTGTTTTCTCTAATACTGACAGTCTGATAATACAGTTCTTTTTCAGACTGTTCCAGTGTCTTCTGTTGTTTTTTTTTAAGAAGCCACTGAATGCAGCTTATAAAAGAGAGACTAGACTAACACCAAGTTAATGTCTTTAATTATACAAACTTATTACTGAATTGGAATTTTAATAATTTATGAATATATTTCATGTTTCTTTAATCCTTAATCATTTTTGTAATAAATGTCACATAGGGTAGTTTTCTTGGAACTAACTTGACAGTAGTTGCATCTTTTCTTGCTGGACATGCTCATTTTGTGAAATTTCATTTACATGCTTTGTGCTTTCTTTCAGATACATCTATTGTGATGAAATTGACTTGGCTGCTGACACAGTGCTGGCCACTCTTTATGCTGCCAAAAAGTACATTGTTCCTCACCTCGCCAGAGCCTGCGTTAATTTCCTGGAGACCAGCCTGAGCGCCAAGAACGCCTGTGTGCTCCTCTCTCAGAGCTGCCTGTTTGAGGAGCCTGACCTGACGCAGCGGTGCTGGGAGGTGATAGATGCTCAGGCTGAGTTAGCACTCAAGTCTGAGGGATTCTGCGATATCGACTTCCAGACACTGGAAAGTATCCTCCGCAGGGAAACTCTGAATGCCAAAGAAATTGTGGTTTTTGAGGCAGCTCTCAACTGGGCTGAAGTAGAATGCCAGCGACAAGACCTCGCTTTGAGCATTGAAAATAAACGCAAGGTCCTTGGAAAGGCACTTTACCTGATCCGCATACCCACTATGGCCCTGGATGATTTTGCAAATGGTGCTGCACAGTCTGGAGTTTTAACTCTCAATGAGACCAATGACATCTTCCTCTGGTACACTGCTGCCAAAAAGCCTGAGTTGCAGTTTGTGAGCAAAGCTCGAAAGGGCCTTGTCCCGCAGCGCTGTCACCGGTTCCAGTCCTGTGCCTATAGAAGCAACCAATGGCGCTATCGAGGCCGCTGTGATAGCATTCAGTTTGCAGTTGACAAGAGAGTGTTCATTGCCGGCTTTGGGCTGTATGGCTCCAGCTGCGGCTCTGCAGAGTACAGCGCCAAGATTGAACTCAAGCGGCAGGGTGTTGTCCTGGGGCAGAACTTGAGCAAATACTTCTCAGATGGCTCCAGCAGTACCTTCCCTGTGTGGTTTGAGTACCCGGTGCAGATTGAGCCAGACACCTTCTACACAGCCAGCGTGATACTGGATGGCAATGAACTCAGTTATTTCGGACAAGAAGGCATGACGGAAGTTCAGTGTGGCAAAGTGACTGTCCAATTTCAGTGCTCCTCGGATAGCACCAATGGCACCGGGGTGCAGGGGGGCCAGATCCCTGAACTTATATTTTATGCTTGAAAATAGTGTGAGCTCTGGGGTGTTACCTCTGGTTCCTACTTGCTTGATGCTTAGCTCATCTGCAGATATGTGATCAGTGCAGGTAATTTGTAATGATTAAAGCTGTAGGCAGTTTCTAACTTCTCTGAACCTTTTAATTATGTACAGGCAAAAATGCAGCATTCAGCTTTTAACTATATGCTTAAAAGAGCCAAGTTCTTATTAGGCTTTGTGGTTTTTAGAGTTGCGTCTGTGTACCTGGGGAGATTTGTGTTCTTTTCTAACCCTACTGACCTCCCAGTTGTGTCCCTCTTAAGAGAGCTTTTGGATCACCTCAAATTTCCATTACTGCTTCATTTCAACAAACCAAAATAGTCCAAAATAATAATGGCAAGTTATTTTTAAATGGGATTCCTTTACCTCCCTCCACCCCAAAAAACAGTTAAACCTCAGTGTACCTTTTTTTTTTTTTTTTAAAGACAAATGTTACTCTTTTTTTTTTTTTTTTAAAGGATTTATTTATTTATTATACCAGCACTGGGGTACAGGCCAGAGGTGCAGGAGTGTGAGAGGAGTCACCAGAGACAGAACAGGGAGCAGAACAGGCAGAAGGACCGAAGTACACTGCTGAGGGGAGCAGTGGGCGGCAGGAGAGGTCTGCCTCGCCATGTGAGAATCTCCCTGGCCTGCCGGGAATCGAACCGGCGCTGCAGAGACTGAGGACAGCTTCACAGCACTGCGCCACCAGGGAGGCCCCTCAGTGTACAATTTTGAAAGAAGTTTTGCTTTGTAATAAGTAACAATTTAGAAAGACAGTAGTCATGTTTAGCTCTTTTTCTTTTAAATATTTTATTTCAAGCATTGCTTTTTCTTAAATGCTAAATTCATAAGACTGTGATATTTTAGGCACTGAAGAGTGTCAGTATAAAATTGGAAGATAAGAAAAATGAATATTAAGGCCATGACTTCTGCTCTAAGCAGTTTCATTACCTTTTAGTTTAGAAAATGAAATATATGCAGTACAGGCATTTCTTTTAGAAATAACTAAACTCTATTGTTAAAAAAATTGCAGGCCTATTAATTTAAAATAATTTTTAAAGGAAAACTAAAGAATTCCAAACTATAATACTTTAATTAATAGAATATTAGAGTACACAGTTTGAAAAAGTTAAACTCTTTTCTCCCCACTTGCTTGTAATCCTTACCATTTGCTTATTTTTATAAGTTGTATTGTATAGAATTTTATCCCCTTTCCCATTAAAAGAGGACCAAACAATTCCTTAGATGAATGGAATAACAATTAGTTTTGTAGCACTAAATGTTAATATGATACTTATAGTCATTGTTTTTTTTTTAATCTGAAATATACTTTACCTGATCTACTTTGACCACATACTAGCTTCTTATAATTCTGTCCTATTCCTGGACTGCTAGAATCTGGCCTTTGTCCATCTTAAAGTGCCAATATATGCCTGCAGGGTTTAAAAAAAATTGGTCTGCAGTGTCACCCCTTGGTTATACCTAATATTTACTACATCACCATCACATCCAGCTCTCATGTCCATGCATAATGGAAACAAAGGAGGGAAACACTTATCCAAAAAATTCTCCTTCAGTGATGGCTTGTGATAGTTCAGTGCCGTGGCCCTGGTGGTGTCCAGTGCATTCACTTCCAGTTGAAGTATCCATGTGTTTCTGGGCAGCTTCTCTGCTCAGTGTGCTCCTGAGTTGGCTTCCCCTGCCACCCAGAGTGTGGTCCCTGGCCATCTCCTTCTCCTGCTCAGCGAGCCCAATGCTGGCTTGTCTCGAGGCAGGGGTTAGTCCTGGGGTGGGTGTATGTGGGCATCCATGCACGTGCAAGTGCGTTTGCCAACTCAGGAATGGTCTCCTCTCTGCTTGGCCAGTGGGAGGTGGGGCATGAATGGTCCCCCTGCTGGCCCCAGCAAGGCCCTAGTGTGACTGCCCTTCTCTTATTCACTGTGCTTCTGGGCTACTTCTTCCCTGAAACGTGGGCTTTGTTGCCTTTGGCCAGCTTCCCTGATGGAGGAGAACACTGGATTATAAGGAATGTTTCAATTACTTTGCCATTACCTATGTCTGTTAGCATAGATGATCAAAAGCTGTTACTGGTGACGATTAATGAGTCCTCCCAGGACAACTTTCTGAAATTGTCTAGCAATTATTTCTTATTAGAGAGATGACAGATAGTAGTTTTGGCAAAGCATCAATTAAATATGGAGCATTTTCAATAAAAAAAAAATACTTCAGAAAGGATTTTGTTTTAAAATTAAGGTTAAACATTTCAGTAATTCATAGCTACCACGCAAACTGGTAGACTAGCTACCTGATTAGAAGGCACTCATTTTTAAGCCAGAGGAGAAGAAACCTGATTTAACACTCATTCCATCATATCAGATTGTTAACGTAGGGTGCGTGTGACAACCTTGAAGTCATGATTGTTCATCCCAAAACACTCACCATTAGTGCTCTGGTGGTGGCTGCCCTCCGTGTGGCTAGGGAGCAGCTGGCAGAAAGCTGCCTGACATCCTGTGCACTGGGTGTAGGAGAACTCAATTTTATGTTAACTACTACTGCTTAAAAAAGCAATACATTCATGTCTAGTTGGCTGGTACTGAGAGCTGTGGGTCAAATTTGAAAATTATGTTTAGAATAAGAATTTTTCCTTTTAAGCCTTACTCTTTCTTCGGCATTTTCAACATGGAATGAAAGCTAGTGTGCTTCCTTTATTTCCTTTGGTAATCTCAAATTCTGTAGCTTTTAAAATTGTTCTGACAAGGCAGGCAACTTGTGTATAAACACAACTTTATTAAACAGAATACTCTGTAGATGCTTTTCCCAATGTATCTGGCAGTCTTCATTGTTGTTCTTACTGGGGATAAAATGGGGGCTAGGCTAGCAGTTCTAATGTAACATTCTTTAAGCATACCTTAATATAGTATTTAAGTAAATGGTCTAATTTCTACATAATTATTGCACTGAACTGTCTTTTTGTTTTTTTTTTTTTTTTTAAGGTGTTTAAATAAGCTTGGCTAATTCAAGACACTAGCCACTTGTGCATCAGAGTGCTTGAATTTAATAGCTGACAGCATTATTTATGAAGGAAAAATATATAAATATGAAGTACCTCATGTTGAATGTTATTGTACTGTATTTTTAATGTAACAGTGCAGATCTTGTTAGACACATGAATGTGTATAATCATGTTAAATGCAAATAAAAATAAAACTGGTTCATAGCCTTGTTTTCCTTAGCATTTTTGTAGGTCCCTTGAAATAATAAAAAATACGTTCTGGCACTTTTGGTGCCACTACATTTTACAGAAGCATTTGTAAATGGTGGTTTCCCAGAAGCATTTGTTTTCTTAGTACTCACATATCTGTGATCCCTGAAGAAGTAAAAATTTGAGGCAAAAGCACAAGAAAACAATAAACATCTTAATTATATTACTGAAAGCCTGACTGTTAAATTAATGAGAAGGAATGAATGGATGAGTTTATATTCCGTCATGGAATTTGTGGTTGGCTGCTGTTCTGATGCTATAGTTGCTTGTATGTCTGTGGATCTGGCTGTACTAGGGATGTTGCTACTCAATCACATGTAGCTTCAGATATGATCAATGTTACTTGTTCCTGTTGTGTTCAGTAGTGGAAGTCTAGGAATAAATGCATGCCACAAGAGGATTTTATTTTATTTTAAAGATTTATTTATGCATCCTAGAACTGAGGTGCAGGCCAGAGGTGTAGAGGGTGAGAAGATCCCAGAGACAGAGTGGGGAATAGAACAGGCGGATTGACTGAAACATACTGCTGAGGGGAGCAGCAGGCAAGACAGGAGAGGTCTGCCGTGCCATGTGGGTAACCGCTATCCCTGGCCGGAGATCGAACTTGAGCTGCAGTGGCTGAGGATAGCTTCATAGCGCTGCATCTCAACCTTCCATGCCACCAGGGAGGCCCCGCCACATGAGGATTTTAAATACAATTTTTATTTACTCAATGATTAATACTTCCCCATAGCAGGTCCTTATACACAGGTGTGCACAGTTATATACGCATGTACATACATTTTTTTTTTTCTTTGCAGCTTTCTGTTGTTTTTATGCTAGAATTTATTGTGAAACCCTGTGTATTTACTTTAACTTCATCTGCTGTGGGTTTGCTTTCTATAGCATACCTGCTCAAAGGATTTTTGGAATTATTTCAAAGAATAAGGGAACTGGAAATGCCCATTCACAACAGCTTAATTACAGATAAAACCTGAATTGCAAAGGTCTTTAATCCAGGAGAATCTTAGCCATTATCTCTTTTCTGTTTCTACTTAAACTTAATCCCCACATGTTTGTTTTCAATATCCTGGGACAAATGGAAATCTCTTTTGTTGGGACTCAGGAACAACATGCCACTGAAATTATACTTTTCTCAGTTGACTCTTTGGCTTGCCTGCTAAAGCCATAGACTTAAACTGGGGGGAAAAAAAACAGGAAGTAGGAAAGTGTTCCTGAGGGACTAAATGGTATAAAATTTAGAGGGTGAAACAAGCAAGTGCCTGGAAACCTGTGGTTATCTTAGAGTGTTCTTCAGAAGAGCTTTGTGTGCCTTGAAGATGTTTTAGTGGGAAAGTGACTCCACTTGATTTCTACTTAATACATTTTAACAATTTTTTTTCTGAGCCACTTAAAATTATTGGCCAACAAGCCTTTGTTCAACATTTCATATTGTCTGACACCTTTTAGAATACATCATACAATAAAACTAAAGTGAAAAATGGGGATAAATGAAAAAGTGTTTTCCTCATTTGTTTCCAAAATCTAAGTAAGCACTGGTGAGAAGTTTCTCAACCAAGAAATCAGTAGAGGAGATGAAAATATTTATTTTTTTTAATTTTTTTTTATTTTTGGTTTTCAAATTTTACATATTTTACATTATTTTTCATTTTTGTACAATGTATGCATTTTCATCTTGGTTATAGTCCCCATATAATTCCCACTATCCTTGTTTTGATCCCACTCCCTTCTCCCCCTCCCCCCATAGTGTGTGTCTGGTTTATAGTTGCTTGTTTTGATTTTGATTTTTACTTCATTATAATTAGTCTTTTGAGATGAAAATATTTCTAAGAGGTGATGAGGGTTGGCCTTCTCACACACCATGCAGTGTAGCCATAGCACCTGTACACCCATCTCTGAAGAAGCACTGGATACATGTTCTTAACTTGGGCATTTCCCCTCTTTTGCCTCTTCTGAGCCTGTTTTTTTTTTTTTAAAGATTTATTTATTTATACATACATACATACATACATACATACATACAAGCACTGGGTACAGTCAGAAGCGTGGGAGAGTAAGAGAATTCACCAGAGCGGGGAGCAGAAGGACCAAAGTACACTGCTGAGGGGAGCAGCAGGCGGCAGGAGAGGTCTGCGTGCCATGTGGGACCCTCCTCTGGTGGGACCCTCCTCTCGTGGCCGGGGAGCATCCGGGGATTGAACCGGTGCTGCAGAGGCTGCAGGCAGCTTTGCAACCCAGCGCTCAACTGCTGTGCCACCAGGGAGGCCCATTATGAACCTGTTTTGAGGGAAGACAGTAGGGAAGGTGTAATTCTCATTTACATGGACCCTAACTATCCTCATACAATGTTTTCTCTTTGTTTACTAATGTCAATCTGATAGCAATTTTACTAGCAGATGCTGCTATTTTATATTCGATCATCTACAAAGTTCCTAACCTCAAGATCTGTAGATAAACAAGACACCCACTCTTGGTCAAACTGTGTTAGGGACATAATTATCTATTAAACTACTAACACCTAAACATTAGTTTACTTCTGATTTTTCTTTCACTTGTTTTAGGTCTAAGTGATAAGGAACTCTATGATAGACGTCAAGGATGATGTGCCTTACTCCATGTAACAGTATAGAAAATTACTTTGAAGTTAAGACATGCTTCTTGTTTTCATGACTGATGAATAGTTTATGTTTAATATACTGCCTTTATATCACTTTATCTTAGAGAAATAATATTAGACCAGAAAATTTTAAAAATAAGTCACAAGACCTTGTTAATTTTAACATGATATGCTACAGCAGATCTTTATGAGAAGCATATAGCATAAGAAATTGTGAGATATCTGGAAAGTCTATGAAATAATATTTTGATATGTAGCGTTTTTTACTCTGTCTATACAATATGCGTTTTCCTTCCTAAACTATTATATTCAGAAGAAAGATAATGACTATTTAGAGAAGCTGCAAATCTTTCAAAAGCTTGAAGCAGAGGGTACCACCTTCTGCTATACAGGATACATAAAAATGTACTTTTGAGAGACATTCTATGTATCTTAGAGAAGTTTCATTTTTGTGCTTGTTTCAACCAGCTCTAAGCTTTAAATTATTTTAGCATTTCTTGTAATGGTGCTGAATCAAACACTTTAGTGCACCTAAGCCTTAGCCAATCAAAATTAAAGAAAAACTCCAATTCTAAGAATACTTGTAGGTGTTTATGGACTCAATATTTAGTGTTTCCCGGCAATTTTAGCTCCCCAGAAAAAACATAAGATTTAATGAATCATTCAGACAATCAACCCAATGTTCATTCATTCACTGACCATTTATTGATCCTTTACTTCATCCCAGGCAGTAAGAGAGGTGCCAGGGTAAGCCTTGGGCAAGGGGCGGGGGAGTCAGATGTGGTATGTGTGCTCAGGAGCTAATGGCCCCCTACAGTGAGTTCTGCTGTTAGCTCACAAAAAGATCCTGGATTTCTGGCACCCACCCCCAGAAATTTTGATCTGGTATATCTTGGATGGGGCTTGAGAGATTGCATATCAAAGGCTTTCCACATAATGCTGAAGCTGTCTTCTGCAGATGACACTCAGAATACTAACCTAAGGGATGGGTTGCTGGGGAGCGGTCTCTGCAGGACTGAATCAGGAGTGCTAAGGGCTGCTAGAGAAGCTATTACAGAGGACTGTTGAGGTCAACCCCAGGGTTGAACAGTGCATTTCCCAGAAGAAATGACACTCCAGCTGGGTTTTGAAGAACTGTTAGAATTATCTAGTGAGGCTTGGTCATGTGGAAGTTGGGGGAGGCATGAAGGGAAGTCCAGAAAGAAAAAAGCAGGGGTGATAGAATGGCGACCAGCTCAGTATGAATCCAGAATAGGATACATGTGGAAAACCCAGGCACTGTGTGAGCCTGGAATGGAGTGGGATGAGAACTGGGCAGGAACTTAAAGTATTTTGTGTGTTAGGCTAAATTATTGGCTTTCAGCCACAGAATGGGGCAGGGGTGTTGAAGAAATTTGAAGTCATGAAACAACAGTTTTGTGTTTTAGGGACAACTTTGTGAACTCTGGGAAAGATAGACTGGAGGCAGGAGGAGCATACAGGGCTGTGAATAAAGCACATAAAGACCAAAGGAGATCAGGGATGAAGATTCTAGAAATGTGGAGGGAAGATCCCCAGACTACAGTGGTTGTAACATCTACCTTGAAGGGACTTGCTGAAGTTGGAATGAAGGCTCTTGCCTTACATTTATCCTTGTAGAAAGGGGGAAAAAAAAAGTAGTTTTTACTCAGCCATCCTTGGTAGACAATTGGTTTATGGATCCTCCACCCTTGATTCTAAGATTCTTTTAGGAAGAAGGAAAAGTAAGAGTCGACATAGTGTGCTGGTTAATAACTGAGGCTGGAGTAGACTGCTGCATTTGAAGTTCCACATTAGCCTGGATGTGGCTTTAGGCAAGTTACTTAATCTCTGAGCTTTAGTTCCCTCAAGAAAGATGCAAGTAGGAGTAATGTCTTTCTCAGAGGGTGATTATGATGATTAAATAAATATTTCAAATGCATTTATAGCTGTGTCTGGTAAACTGAAAGTGTCACTAAGTGTGGATTAAGAGATTCAAAATGTAAAAGATCACAAAATAAACCCTTGTACTTTGCATGTATATGACTGTAAGCACTGGCTTAATTTTTTTTTTTTTAAGATTTATTTGTTTATGCATGCAACAGCTGGGGTACAGGCCAGAGATATGGGGGGTGAGAGAATTCACCAGAGACAGAATGGGGAACAGAACAGGAAGACTGATGGAAATACACTGCTGAGGGGAGCAGTGTGAGACAGGAGAGGTCTGCTGCGCCATGTGGGTTGCTCCCTGTCCAGTTGGGGATCAAACTCTTGCTGCAGAGGCTGCGAATTGCTTCTTAGTGTGGTGCTTAACCCCTTGCGCCACCAGGGAGGCCCTCCAGCTTAATTTTTTTAAAAAGATTTTTATTTATTTATGTAGAAGAACTGGGGTGTAGGCCAGAAATGCCAAGGGTGAGAGGATTCACCAGAGATAGAGTGGGGAGCAGAACAGGCAGATCTACTAAGATACTGCTGAGGGGAGCAGCGGGGGAGTCAGGAGAGGTCTGCTGTGCAATATGTGGTTTAGCTCCCTGGCCAGGGATTGAACTCAAGCTGTAATGGTGATAGTGCTGAGACTTAACTCAGGCTACTAAGGGTGCCCAGAACCAGCTTACTTTTAGGTTAAACACTCTTAACGGGTTGTTAATACAGGTAAATAAAGAGTTCATTTTGTTAAGCTTTCAAATCACTATGGTCAAAAGCTAGGGAGTACATAAAGCTATAAAAATCACATCATTGAATTCTTACATTTTAATTGAATTTCTATTTAGTATTTCAATTTTGTCATGTTAATAAGAGACAAGTGATTTTAGAGATGAATTCTAGCACATCAGATGCCTAATAGGCTAGGGCATTATCTAGAATTCCTCAGAAAATGATTCAGTGAAAACTATGAGACTATATATATGAGGAATCTTTCTCTTTTTTTTCATACTTATATATCTTTTACATCCTTGTTCATTCTCCCCTTGGGTGTAATCCTCAAGAGACCTGTGAACCATAACCATAGTCTCTTATGATCTTCCCTCCCCTGTTTTGATCACTCACCCTCGCCCTCTCCTACTGAATGTCTCCAATTTATAGTTTGTCTGCTAATTTTTTCTCTTTTTTTTTTCTGATCCTTTGTATGGTGTCCCTATGTTCCTCCTATAAGGGAAACCATCTGATATTTTCTCTTTCTTTCTGACTTCACTGAGCATAATACCTTCTCGCTTCATCCGTGTTGCTGTGAATGGCATGAGCTTATCTTTTTTGATTGCTGAGTAATATTCCATTGTGTATATCTACCACATCTTCTTGATCCAGATATCAGTTTTTGGACATTTAAGTTGTTTCCATATCTTCCCTATTGTCAACAGTACTGCAGTAAACACAGGGGTTCAGGTATCCTTTTGAATAATGTTTTTTTGTCCTTTGGGTAGATCCCTAGGAGTGGAATTGCTGAGTCATATGGTAGCTCCATTTTTTTTGTACACACAGCTTTCTGTAGTGGTCGGACCAGTTTGCATTCCCACCAGCAGTATAGGAGAGTTCCTATTTCTCCACATCCTCACCAGCATTTGTTGTTGCCAATTTTTTTTTATATGGGCCATTCTCACTGGTGTGAGGTGGTATCTCATTGTGGTTTTGATTTGCATTTCCCTGATTATGAGTGATGTTGAACATTTTTTCTTACACCTGTTGGCCATTTACACCTTTGAAGAAGTGTCTTTTTAGCTTTTCTGACCATTTTATGACTGGATTGTTTGTTTTTGTTGAGTACTGTGAGCTCTTTGTAGATCTTTGAAATCAGTCCCTTATATAAGGAGTTTCTGAGACGACCTTTGAAGACATTCTTCAAGAGGGATTTATTTTGCAAGTGAAAGAATATCCTCTTTACTAGTTCTGCTAGAGTCAAGATAACCTCATTTTTTCTTGGCTTACCATCTTAGGCAATTTTTTTTAAAGATTTATTTTTATACAAGAGCTGGGGTACAGGCCAGAGGTGCAGGAAGGTGAGAGGATACACCAGAGACAGAATGGGGAGCAGAACAGGCAGAGGACAGAAATACACTGCTGAGGGCAGCAGCGGGCATGACAGGGAAGTCTACCACGCCATGTGGGAATCTCCCCAGCCAGCCGGGAATCGAACAGGCGCTGCGAAGGCTGCAGAGAGCTTCACAGCACTGCACTCAACGCGCTGCGCTAGTGGGGAGGCCCATCTTAGACAATTTTGGATAGAACCCCTACACTAAATATTTTGGGATTAAAATCCGTTTTAGCATTGAAATGATTTGTTTTGTGTTGAAAGCAGATTTGACCTTTATTATAAAGGAAGTGGATTTTACTGGGGATATTTGAGTGGCTAATTGTTTTGGTTTGAGTAAAGAGGTGTGCCAGAGGCACTGGCCACTGAGCTCATTCGCTCCCATTGTGATGACCTTTCACCTCCCTTCTGCCACCTTCCCATGACTCTCCTCTTGTCGCAGCCTCAGCCAGTGCAGAGGCCTTATTTGAAGAGTCTCCTGTATCTTGGAAGTTAATTTCTTGTTCCTTGTTCAGGACTGAATTCTCTATTTTGCAAGGTAAGCCTCACTAGCCATCCTCCAGAGATTTTCGTTTAGGAGCTCTGGTGTAGGCTCAGCCCCCTTTATCTGGAGCTCTCAGCAGGTCTGTGGAGATTCTGATACACATGGCAGGGTTGAGAACCCCTCGTGTAGATAACATTCCTGGAAACTTCCCTCACACCCACATGGACATCTTCCTTCAGCCCCCTGTTCCCTCACCGTTAATATCACTCCCACCTTCCTGGCTCCCTTCTGCCTCCCGCTGTGAAACCCTAGATGGTCCATGAGCTTTTTCCCAGTACAGAAAGATGGGAAGAGACAAACTGCTGACCGCCAGTACTCTGAAAGGACACAGGGAGTTGTACTTTGATCTAACCATTCAGCCAACACTTGGGGCAGGAGGAACTAAAGAAAGAGGGTTGGCTGGAGGCGGTGAAAGTATAGGGTCTCAGGTAAGCAGGAAGCCTCATCTAGCTTCTTGGCTTGGAATTTCCCTCATGTTTCCTTATTTCTTTATTCCCAACTTGAGGGAGCCCAGCATGTGGGAAAAGTTGAAGGCAGGTGCACCAACTCGTGGCCTGGACACATGGTCACGTGATAAACCCATGTGGCCTGGACATGGTCATGTGTCCAGGCCACGAGTTGGTAAACCTGCCTGTCCTTGCAAAGTGTTATGTGGTCAGTGTTTACTTAATCTCCTTTTCATTTTCCAGTCTTATTACCAAGGCCCCATCACCAGAACAGTTTTCTCATAAGACCTTTCAAATAGTGCTTCATCATCTCACATGCGCACTTGTAAGTTCTTTACTTTCTGGCCTTTGGGGAAATATGACAATGTCCTTGATCCTGCTTGCTTTTCTCTCTTCTCGAAGAACCTCTTCCTGGCTCTTTCCTCTGTTCCTTTCCTTTGTACTATGTAGAGATTTTTTTTTTAAAGATTCATCTATTTATGCATACAAGAACTGGGGTACAGGGCAGAGGTGCGGGGGATGCGAGGATTCACCAGAGACAGAGTGGGGAACAGAACAGGCAGATCTACTGAGATACACTGCTGAGGGGAACAACGGGCGAGACAGGTGAGGTCTGCTGCGCCATGTGGGTCAGCTCCTTGGCTGGGCATCAAACTCATGCTGTAGTGGCTGCTGATAGCTTCATAGTGGTGAGACTTAACCCCTTGCGCCACCAGGGAGGCCCTATACAGGGATTTTTTTTAAACTCCTTGAGTGTCCCTTAACCCCCTCCTTACTGAGGAATCCTATGTGGTTGCCATTAGTGAACAATCTGAAACTCATGCTGAAAGGGTAGCTAAATCATTCTACTCCTCCTCAAAATGTCAGATTCATGTGTCACATGGGTTTATCAGCAGTCAAGAGAGAAGCAACTCACACCATTTCATTGCTTTAGACTTCCAACATCTATTTTCCTTAAAAAAAGGGGGCGGGGGTGGCCTCCCCTGGTGGCGCAGGTGGTTGAGCGCAGCCCTGTGAAGCTGTATGCAGCCTCTACAGTGCTGGTTTGATCCCTGCTGGCTGGCCAGCGAGGGTCCCACATGGTGCTGCAGACCTCTTCTGTCGCGCCCCCTGCTCCCCTCAGCAGTGTATTTTGTCAGTCTGACTGTTCTGTTCCCCGCTCTGTCTCTGGTGAATCCTCTCACCCTCCAGTGCATCTGGCCTGTACCGTGGTTCTTGTACAAATAAATAAAATCTTAAAAAAAAAAAAAATCAAAAAAAAAAAAAAAAGGAATGCCCAACAGAACAACTGTGATGTACTTTAAATAATTTCTGTTCCCCTGTTAGTGTTGTTATCCTTAATGAAATTTCCATGACTGTAGGTATAATTTGAGTTGGAGATCATATTCAGTGTGTATGGGAGTCATGTGACATGGTGACTTCCAGAAATTGTCTCTGTAATCCATCCCCACCGGAAAACTAGGACTGAATCTGAGCCCCTCCCAAGCCAAACCTCTTCCCAGCGGCAGAATATTAAAACGTCTCATCCCCCTTTTTCCCTCCTCCACTGCTTTCAGAAGGAATGTACCCCGCCACCAAGCATGATCAAGCAGAGTGAGCCACAACCATTTCTAATAAACTTCCAGTGTACAGAGTGATCTGTGTACAAGAAAGCTCTATTTGGGGGTGTTTGAGAATGTCTGTGATGGGTTTTACTTCCATTCTTTAATGTTTAATTTATTCAGACAGACTTCAGATTAGAAATGAACTGAACTCTTTCCTGTAATTTCAAAGGGACACCCACATTTTCAGGTAAATGGTCATTAGATTGATAAAACCAAGTGACCTCGATGTCCAGGAAAACTTCAATAAGGAGCATGAATGAGACTAGAAACAAGATAACGCGTACAAAATAATCAGGGAAGAAATAGGGGTGGAGAGAGAGAGAGAGAGAGCAAGCAAGCAAGAGGACTTGCAATGAGTAAGCTCCATTTCCTCTGAGATGCAACAGCCTTTGGAAGAAAGGTGAAGGAAAGGGGCTGGTTGCCTCTGGGTTCAGGGAATGGTGTGAAATAGTGACCAGTTCCTATCTGCCACCGACACTCTGTCAGGAGACTTCCAAGATTTCTCAAGCCTTTCTCTAGAGTTCCATGAACGGCCTCTCAAGTCTGTTCCTTAGGGGCATTCTAGCTTCTGAGCCTCCAAATGGAGCCAAAATGCAGGCCTGACCCACCAGCTGTTAAGGGTTGAGGAGGGTAGTGAGAAACCATTCCATTCCTAACTCCTCTCTCTGATGTCTGTCCCTAGATATTGTAGCAACTGATAAGATGTACAGGCTTAGTCCATGAGAAAGAACCAAGTCTCACCCACAGTGGCCTCAGATATACCTGATATTCAGGGATGGCGTCGAAGTTTCCTTATTCCTCTGCTCTTATCTACTCACCCGTCTGCTGGGTGGCGTCAGCCTCAAAGGGAGAAGAGAAGCAGAAGTCCTGTTGTCTTACATGCATCCCTCCTTCCTTTGCTACTGTTCTCATTGCCATGGCCTCATCCTGCTGCTGCCCACTGGCCTCCAGCTCCAGCCCTTCAACTTGGGCAACCTTCCCATTTCCTGCCCCATCCCCATGCATGACCCCACATTCATCTTCCAAGAGGTTTATGGTGAGGGAGCATTTCTGTTGCGTAAACAAGTTCACCTCTCACAGCTAAAAGACACTTCACAACAGGCACAGCAGGCAGAAAGGTAGCGAGGGACAAAGCAGATAGAAGAATCCAAAGATATGCTTCTGTCACGGTGCTGAAGACGGCAGGGATGGAGAGGTGAATGGAGCTGACATTTGATCCCTGACCTATGGACAAGAAATGACAAGAAGTGGCTTCTTACTGTCTAAGTAATAAAACGAGCATCCAGTTTTCTGGCTCTGTCATGTGACTGCCATTTACACAGTGGCCTTGCTGTCTGCCCAAACTCCTGCTAAGATGCCCTGGTTAGAAAAACAAATTACCAGTTGCGGCCAGAATGCAATCTTTCATAGGTCATTATCAGAGCAGGTCTCTTGTCAATACCCAGCTTGATTGGGAGCAGCTCTCAGAATCTTTCAGTTTCTCTTGTCAGGGGAAGCTTTTTAACTGCATCCTGCTGTCCTGTCATTTTGCGCTAACCCCAAAAGGCAGTGTTAAATTGATGTCATCTTTCCAATTTCTTCCCAGAAGCATTTTCCTTTCTGGTTAACAATGGAAACATTTGCACAATAATTGGGGGAGAAGAGTGGTCAAACAACAGCACCATGGAAACCCCTACCTGGGATGAACGCATTTTTCTATCTGTGGGTCGCTGCCTTCTGGATGCCTCAAAGAAGAAGGATGGATCTCATTCAGGTAGCAAGATAAGTAAAGAACAATAAAGAAGTAAAATAAAAGCAAGCCCAAGCCAAGAGGAAACTCACTGTCCCCAGTCAAGAAAGCATTTGATTAGAGACGATTCTAGAATTGCCACCAAGCCAGACATTCAACAGAATATTGATAATCTTCAAACTGGGTGAGAGAAACATTCCTTTCATTGTACAACCTATGTTTGTGTCTGTGAAAGTTTACCTAGTAAAACAAAGTATTTTAAATTGGATCAAAAGCTCATATGTGGCTCAGCATTCCTCAGCAGAGATGATTTTCCCCCTAACTTTATTTGCAGTGCTAGCAACACCCGCTCCTGTAATTTACAGCTAAAAGCATGTTTGAAAGTAAACCTGACTTGTTTTAGACACACATGTGGGCAAAGACTTCTCTGTGATCAGCCTACCTCTGGCATCTTTATAACAGGCTAAGATTTTCACAAATGCTGGACTTCTGAGTTATAAAACTTAAATTATGCATCTCCTCAAATGCAGGGATTGACATTTATATTTAGCCACTTAAATGAGGACTCCTATTTCATAAATTCCTAATTAAATGGGAAAGCATTCTAAATTCTTAATCTATGTTAATCATATCTGGGAGAAGCTGGAAGTTTACATCGTGATTTCATTAGGGCATTCATACTGTTCCCCTGGTGGCAACATAATCTAATTTTAGCAAATTTTAATTGCAAGTGCAGTGAGGGTTTATGTGGATTGGAATCGAGTCAGATATTCTAGCTTCTGGATGTAGACTCCACCTCCACCTCAGGCCCTTCACCCCGACTTGCTCAAAACTCACAGTTATAGGGTCTAAAGCATCATGCAATTGATGAGCTACATGTCATTTGTCTAGTTACTAAAAAGTATAAATCAAGTTAACAAACTGATAAATAAATATGTTCTAGTATTCTACCTTTATATATATGACTTCATAGCAACCTGCCAGGCCAGGTTCAAATTTCAAATTCTTGGCTCCTTAGAGTCCTGCCCTTGGGAATGTGGTGGTATAGGAGGAGGAGTCTTGGCTCCTGGGCTCCTGCCCATAGTCCACATTCTTTCTCTTACAATCCCTGGCTTTGTCTCACAGCCTTCACTCATGTGTGGTCTCCTTAACCTATGTGTTCAAATTCTGTCCATTCTCCTTGGCCACGCTGGGTCCTCGAAGTGCACATGTGGGTCTATCCTCATGAGGAAGTGGGCTTGAGGCCTTGGACAGAGACCTCCAGTATCCCGACTACTGCAAAATATAGAGATTGATGAAAGGGGCTAGACAGGTATGTCCCTTGACTGATTTGCAAGAGGTTCAGGGGATCTATGTGAAAGTACTTGTCCCTGCCTCCTCTATCAGACCCTAAGTGTTGGAGCATCCTCCAAGGCTTGATACGGACCTCTATAGTCTTTCCTCTTCTATTGTCTTCCTTAGTTATTTCTGCTGGTTGAGTGGTTTTATATGGTTCATTCATTCATTCATTTATCAACAAATAGTCATATTTCTTTTTTATTATTAATTGATTTCTAAAATTTTCTTACTTTATTGTTCATTTTTGTACAATATTTTGATTTCTCCCCTCAGGTGTAGTCCCCATAATTCTCCCACCACTACATCACCGGTGAACCATCCCCCTAGTTCCTTGTGCTCTTCCCTCCTCTGTTTTGACCCCTGTTCCTCCCTCTCCCCTGCTGTATGCCTCAGATCTATGGTTTGCCTGCAATATTTATCTTTTTCATGGTCCTTTGTTCAGTTTCCTTATATTCCCCCTGTAAGAGAGATCATCCAATATTTTTCTTCTTTCTTCTGTAAATAGTCATATTTCTAGGTGCTGGGGATGTAATAGTGGGCAAAATGGGTACCAAAAATTCCTGTGTCACAGAGGTTATTTTCTACTGGGGAGAAGGATAATGAGTAAGATGTGGCAGTTTTAAGCATGATCTTAAATTCTTCAGTGTCTACTTGCTTGAACTTGGGTAGATGACAGAATTCAGTGGAAGTAAAGTCATGTAACTTCCAAGGCTAGGCCATCAAAGACCATGCATGATCTTGGTTACTGGAAAGGCTCACTCCTGGAGCTGCATAGTCATGTAGGAAATTGGCTAACCTGAGAGCACCATGGTGAAGGGGCCAGATGCTGGTTGATGCTCACAACTGAGTGGGCCCTTCACCCAGTTATGAGACATGGGTGTGGAAGCCATCTTGGAAGTGGGTACTCCAGCCTTTCATTCCAGTCACACCCAAATGAGTCCCCAGACATCAGGGAACAGAGAGAATCTATCTTCATTGTGAATTTTCCAGTTCTGATTCCACTATGTTTTGGGGCAGGATGAATAAGGACTTGTAAATTTATGTCTCCATATCCCATATGTGAGTAAAATCATATTGTTTCCCTTTCTCTGTCTGGCTTATTTAAGTAAACAGAAGAAAATAAACAGATAAACTAAGTAAATTAAAATTAAACTTCTGTACTGCAAGGTCAATTAGTGATTATCACAAGGGGAGGAATAAAACTGGTGGGTAAATCAGTACAGAGGGGACAATTACATGGTAAAAGATAGAATTAGACTTGTAGTCACAAACCTAAATGTCTCCAGCCCAAACTTGAGTTCCAAGTTTGTATGTTCAGTTACCTACTTATAACCACATTTGGAGCTCTAAGAGGGCATCTCAAAATGTCCACTTCCAAAATGAAAGTCTTGATTACCAACACCTCCTCCCAAAAAAACAACTTGTTCATCTTAATCATAGAAATCTTCTCAATCTTAGTAAAAATCACAATTTGCAATCTAAATGCTTAGGACAAGAGTCATCCTGGATTCCTTTTCCATCAATTCCCACATCTAATCTGTTAGCAAATCCTGCTGTTTTGACACTGAAAATATACCTCTAGTCTGCCCATTTCTCCTCAATTCTACTGCTCACTGATAGCCCTAATCACCATAATCTCTGACCTGAAACAGCTCCTGACAACTTTTCCTATAACCCAAAACTAACCACTGAAGTTTGTTTTTGAAGCAACCGCCAGCAAGATCATTCAGAAACATAAATCAGGATTTCCAGATCTGAATCTTGCTGTGAATGAATGCTTCAGTGCTTCCCATCACTACCACCCCAATTTCTTTAAACAAATAGTCATGAAAGTTATACATTAAAAATGAAAATTGAAAAGACAAATTTGGGATTAAATGCAAATAAACATATTCAGGAGAAGGAAATGGAATCTCACACACACGCACGTACACACACACACTGAATGAAACTGCAATTGTAGTCTTGTTCTCGGGTCTCAAAACAGCATGAGCTATTTCCTCTGAGGATCCTCTCCTTGAAGACATAGGCCAGAAGTGTCTTCTCAAAGTCATAAAAAGACATGGCAAAGAAGCACCCCACTGATGCCTCTGATGATAGCTCCTTGCAAATGCCAGCAGGGGAAGTGGAGGACACAAACATGGCCTTGAGACCAAGTGCTGAGCCAAGTCCCACTAGCTTTGTGCCACCATTTGAGCTCTGGCTTTGAATCGTGGGGGTGGAGGTCCAGGTGGATGCACCAGTAAATAATTCGACAGGGAGTGAGTGGTACACACAAAAGAAAAGAGGTGATGTTGGGGGAGAACCTCCTCTTTAGGATGAGCTTGTAAAGTAAATGTCTCATACACATGAAAAATCAAATGCTAAGAGACAATCAAATGCAAAAATCAGACTATATATTCTCTCTTGGAAGAATTGTGTATCAGTTAGCTAATGCTATGTAACAAATCCCCACAAAACTCAGTTGCTTTTAAAATTATTGTAAGGAATTCCAACAAAGACTTTCAGTATTGTTAAATCTATAAAGAGATATATCTACTTGAACTAGAAAAAGAGTAAGAGTGTATGAACAAACAAGGTTCAGATATAGAGACACATCTGATAAACAGGAAGGGTGGGGCAGTTAAAGCCAGATTACAAGAAGTGATAGTGGGGGGACAATCAACAGAGGAAAGCAAAATTGCCATAAGTCAGGAAGATTGCTGGTCATTCTCAGTAACTGTGCAGGAGAGGGAAGCAGAAGGGTCAGGGTCAGGGTTAGGTAAACTTCCTTTTGGTGGGTGTTCCTCCACACCATGGTAAGGAAGGAAATGTTGGCTAAAATGGGGAAGTACATTTCTCTAAAAAACCATGCATCTTCTGTACATATGCATGTACACATACGTGTCTGTGTACATGTGAAGAGACAGAGGGTTCCTTCCATCTAGCCAGAGAGATGTGCACTGGAGCTCAAGGAGTGGCTGGTTGCTCTGAGGACATGACCCACAGGAAGCTTCTTCGACACCAGGACACCTGGAGGCGTCTGGGGGTGGAGGTTCAGGTGTCAGTGACAGCAACAGCTGTAGCATCAGCATGAACAGGTGCCTGGGACACCAGAACAGGTTTGTGCAGAAACAGCCAAGCAGATCTCTGAGGGATGATAAGCAACTGCAGGAGACAGAACAGAGGTTAGAAAAAATAAAAATAAAAATGAGACAAACTGCTCTAGCCTCTGCCAACTCTTCTGGTGATCACTGGAGAGATGCAAAGAAGGGAATGTGTGGAGATCCTGGCATAGGTTGTGACCAATGTATTCAGGATTTTAGGACAGACTGTTGAGCTGCAAGATACTAAGACTGAGAGGACATTCAGGTAACACAGTTCTTTGAACACTAACTGTAGATCTAAATATGCAAAATCATAAATGGCCATCAGTCTCCAAGATGGTTCCCAGTGTCCTCTTATTCAAACCTTTGTGGGATTTTGTGCATATGATTGAGTTGACATGTGCAACCAATAGGTTATGGCAAAATAGTGGTGTGTGATTTGAACAACTAGCCCATAAAACACATCATAGCTTCTGAGCTGCTCTTTTGAATCACTTGCTTTTCAGGCCACCAGTGCCCTATGTGATAGGGACATTCGAGTTATCTTACACACTGATTCAAATGGTGTGGAATCAAGGTCTCCTGAGATCAGCTGTGTGAGTGAACCATTTGGAAGCAGATCCTCTAGCCTCAGTCAAACCTTCAGCTGACTGCAACCTCAGCTCACATCTTGATGTCAACCTCATTAGAGATCCTAGCCATCCCACCCTCTTAATCTGCAGCCATATCTATCCACTAAAACTGCATGGAATAACAAGTGGTTTTTTCTGGGTCGCTACATGCAAAAGAATGAAGCTTGACTACTACCTCACACCGTACACAAAAACCAACTCAAAATGGATTAAAGAACTAGACATAAGACCTGAAACCATACAATACATAGAAGGAAATATAGGCGAAACACTACGTGATATGCACATCAAAGACATCTTTACTGACACATCACCCAAAGCAGTGATAGTGGAGGCAAAGATAAACAGCTGGGACTACATCAAATTAAAGAGCTTCTGCACAGCAAAAGAGACAATAACAAAAACAAAGAGAAACCCCACCAACTGGGAGAACATTTTTGCACACAACACTAATAATAAAGGACTGATCACAAAAATCTGCAAAGAGCTGATGAGACTCCACAACAAAGAAAATAATCCTGTCAAAAAATGGGCAGAAGAGCTAAAAAGAAACTTCTCTGAAGAGGAAATGCAAATGGCCAACAGGCATTTGAAAAAATGTTCAACATCACTTGTAATCAGGGAAATGCAAATCAAAACTACCATGAGATACCATCTTACACCAGTGAGAATGGCACATATTAAAAAAAACTAGCAACGACAAATGTTGGCGAGGAAGTGGAGAAAAAGGAACTCTCCTGCACTGTTGGTGGGAGTGCAAATTGGCCCAACCACTATGGAGAGCTGTGTGGAGATTTCTTGATCTACTAAACATAGAGCTTCCATATGATTCAGCAATTCCACTCCTAGGTATTTACCCAAAGGACACAGAAACATCAATTCCAAAAAGCACCTGCACCTCTATGTTTATAGCAGCACTGTTTACAATAGCTAAGCTTTGGAAACAACCCAAATGCCCAAAAATAGGTGACTGGATCAAGAAGATGTGGTACATATACACCATGGAATATTACTCAGCATTCAAAAAAGATAAACACATGCAATTTGCAGCAACATGGATGGCGCTGGAAGGGATCATGCTCAGTGAAATAAGCCAGAAAGAAAAAGAAAAATACCGGATGGTCTCACTCATAGCAGGCATCTAGAATACTTAAATAAGGGACCAGGAAAATGAATAACTATAAGAAAGTGAAAATCAAAATCAACAAACAACTATGAACCAGAGACACTTTATGGGGGGTGGGGCGCGGGGAGGGGAGGGCTTGGGGTCAAAGTAAGGGGGTTGCAATTGTATGGGGAATATAAAAATAAAATTTATTAAAAAAAGTTTGTTTTTTTTTTTAAGCCTTGCATTTTAGGGTGATTTATTATGCACCAACAAATAACTAATACAGATATTGGCACCAGAAATGAATTCAGAAAAAAAGATCCTTTAAGTTTTTTAAGGCCATGTCTTCTCATAGATTCTATGGGTACAGTATTCTCATGGGTTGAAACCCTACTAGACTGGGATGACTCAGTTGTCTTCACGTGGTTCCAGCATTGTTGCCTGAGCTTGTAAACATGAGATGACAGAAAAACAAAGCACACAAGAGAGAAAAACAAAGCACACAAGCACTTTTCAAGCCTTGACTTGTGTCAAGTTTGCTAATGGCCAAAGAAAATCATGTGACCCAGACCAGTGTCACCTGGGAGGTACGAACACAGACAGTTGTGGTAGATGAGGGCCACTGATATGGTTAATGTACTGCAGCAATCTACTAAGGTCTCTTTAAATATATTAAGTTATAGGAAAATGTTCAAGATGATAAATCCCTTATTCACATATCCCTATTTTCCACAGCTGTTTAATCTAATCCAATTTTCCTTATATTTTGATGTGTGATTCCATAAAGTTATACAGATTTTATAATGATAAATCCACTTCAATCTATCTGGTTGGTTTTCACATCAAAATCCCTTGGAGTTACCTCCTTTTATAGATTGCCAGAGGCTTCCCTTAAGCTTTGATATGCTGTCTAGTAATAAAAACCTGACTGCTTACAAATATGATTTTTAAACTGCCATTAAATTGGTGTGTGTTTTTTTTTTTTTTTAGGACTACAGATCACTCCTTGTAGCACAATCACTCTTTAGGACTTTTTCTTTCAGAGTCAGAAGGGAGACTTAGAAAATGAAAATGCAGTGCAGACTGTGTTTGCTAGCAGAAACCCCATGATTATCTTTCCCCCCTATTGGAAGGAAATACTATCCCTCTTTCCTTAATGGCAGCTCTTTGCCCTTTGAAGTCTAGCTGATATTTCTGACTTTGTACCTAATGATACTTTTACAACATCTATACCTGTCAGTTAGCATACTTCTATTACATATGCATTCTTTCCTTTTTTTAAGAATGATTTTAATCCCTTTCCAGTTGCATTTCAAATATAAAGTTTAGAACATAAAATTTAAAAAGACATATTTAAATAAACTTACTTAACTCCAAACAGACTTATAAAGCTGTTCTCTTACATTGATATGTGTTGCAAGAAGAATCCCTTGTTACATAAAGTACCTGGAGAAAAAGATGTGTGAGTTATGAGCCTACATTGAATGCTCATGGGAAAATATGCCCTACTTAGAGCAGTCAGCTCTCTTCTTTGAAGACTTTTTGAGCTTAAAAGGCATGGGATTTCATCTATTAATATTTTTTATATAAAATGTGAGAAACCATTAATACTTAAAACACTGGCATTGGTGGATTTGGCGCTTAAAGGATATTCAAGCAACCTGAAATGTCGAGGCAGTTAGTGATTTGTAAATTTGTTGATGCAGGACATTTAATCTGAACATTAACATGCATGGACTTAACCCAATAGGGCAATAGCCTCATACTGGTCTCATTCTATCATCAGCCTGGAACTCTTTTGAAGTGATGATATTCGGTAGGTTGTTTGCCCACAGTGGTTGCATCCATCTGCACTCCTGATCTTTCTCTTGTTCCCTTCCTAACAATCCTTGATTTTCTTTTGGGTTTCCACTTGTACTTCCCCATCACAGCTCAAGGTGGGCCTCGATTGGATAAGATCCAGCCATAGTGATTCATTTAGGCTAGCTGACCAAGGGACTTAAAACAATGAAATTCAGGCAAATTTACAAGTTCCATTTATCATTTAGCTGTTGCTATGTAACAAACCACCCCAAACTCAGTTGCTTTAAACAAAAGCATTTGTTTTAACTCTACAGATAAGCTGTATGGTTCTTCTGATCTCAGCAGGGTTTACCTATTCTGTGGTCACCTGCAGGTCAGGACATGGCTGGATTGCTTCAGGCTGGACTCTTATGTGTAGGAGATTGTTTGGCATGACCAGCTTGGTTTAAACAGAGATGACTGGCCTCCTGTCCACGTATTCTTTCATTGCCCATCAATGTAGCCAACACTTGTTCTGCTGGTAGAGGTAGGATTCCCGTGAGGGTGAAAATGTGCAATTAATCCCAAATTCAAGGGGTTGAGAAATAAGACTCTATAATGAGAGGAACTACAAGGTCACATTGCAAAGGGCATGGTTTCATGGAAAGGTGGAAATTTGGCACCATTTTTACAATCAGTCTATTAGCTATTGAAATGTCAAGATCAAGATAGATATTCCCTCTCACCCCCCATCTCTCTTTTGGATTTCAAAAAGAAAGTAGATGAAACCCTCAGAGTTGCTTGCAACTGCTTGCTGTCTGGAGAGAAACTCAGCCTAAGAATAAGGACAATGTATATAGGAAGACAGAACCAAAAGAATTGCAAGAACTGAAGTCCCATAGCTCTTATGATTGTGTGAAACTCTGTTTCAAGCCAACACTCCCCCTGGTCTTTGCAGATACTTAAGTCAATAAATTCTGATATCACTCCAACCTGGGTGATTGGAGTTTTCTCTTTAGAAAAAAAATTACACCTAAATGATGTTGCAATTCTACAGATCAATAGCTTTTCTTTTCTCTTAGAATTGTCTTATTTCGCTGAGCATGATCCCTTCCAGCTCCACTGGATGGTCTCACTCATAGCAGGAATTTAGAAAACCTAAATAAGGGACCAGGAAAAAGACTAGTTATAATAAAAAAAAAATCAAAATTAACAAGCAACTATAAACCAGAGACACGTGGGGGTGTGGGAGGGGGGAGGAGAGGAGGGATTAGGGTCAAATTAGGAATTGTATGGGGAATATAACCAAAATGAAAATGCATACATTGTGCAAATATGAAAACTGATGTAAGAATTATATAAAATAAAATATATTAAATAAAAAAAGAATTGTCCCTCCCCCAACAAATTCAGGTGCTGTTTCTTCCATGAAGTGAAGAGAATACAAAGATATGTAGGAGACAGTACTTAGTCAGAAAGTCAGATTTTCATAGAAATTAAAGAGTGAAATGTTTTATTCAACAAAGTTCACATATATGAATTTAATCCTATATTTATGGAATATTCAGGAGTCTGGATGGGTCACTTAAAATTTTTGGTTATAATTTACTGTCTCATAGAAAAAATTACATGCTTCAGTAGATGGTTACTCAAGCTTTTTTTTTTTTTTTAATTATGTCTTTTGAAATGCTCTCTCAGTTTATTTTCTCTCTATTTCTACCAGTCAGGATTTTGTTGATCTTTGCCTTCTATGACTTATATTAAAATTACTACTGGTATGTTAAATGTGCTTTTCTTAAACTATAAACAATCCTTCATGATTCTAATTAAAAAAAATCCAGGGAGCCTTTGATTCAACCTTCCTCACCTATTTTGAGACTTGCAGCTTTTGTAGATTCACAAAGAACCTTGTGACATATCTTTCCCAAGTATTGTGTCTATTCACCAATCATTTAAACAATAAATGGATATTTAAAGGGTAGAGTAATTGCCATTGTCCAATTGTTTCACTAGTTTCAATTCCAGTGGAAAGAAGTCTAGGCAGCAGTTCAGGAATGCAGCTTCCAAATCTACTGCTACTGAATTGGCCCTGAAGCCTTAGACAAGTCACATGAGTCCCTAGGACAGTTCCCTTAAGTCAGAATCACTCTTCACCTTCATCCCCTCACAGGCATCAATAACTCCAAGTAAAGACTAGAAGAAAGCACTTTTGATCGACTTTCACTCTAGATGCGAGAAGTTTAGAGTATGGCATTCACATCAACAGAAGAGCAAAGCTGTGTGATGTAACTCTGATAGTGTCATTTTCACTCCACTGTGATGAGAAATCAAACACGAATGGAAACTCTCTGAAAGAGCATGAAAAATCACTCACAATCTCAGTACTGCCTTAGTTCCCAGGAGGAAAAATTGGGTCATGGAAAATCAATCTCAAATTTTGTGTTGAATTTGGTCAGAACTAGTCTAGAGAAAGTTTTCAGTGTTTCAAAGACAAAGGACTAATCTTATAGGATGACCGCAAATGTCTATATTACCTTAATAATTTATAAGTTTCCACCTAAGCAGGGCAGCCATGTACAGCTGTGCAGCATGTGCACTGCACAATATCAGCGAGCACTGTTTATATAGTCTGTGATGTGAATGGCTCCCCCTGGTCTTACACTGGCACAACATACATAGCTATAGGTGGCATCCCTGCAGTCAAGTCCCTTGTATCATTTGTTAGTCACATTGACACAATACTAATCAGTATCAGAAACTGTGAATCTACTTTCTCTGGCTGTTTGATCTCTCAGGGTAAGCTTTTCCCTATTAAGAACAAAGTAGGCCTGGAATATTTATTGCTCCTTAGTTGCCCTAAGCCATTAGGACCCAGTCTCTTAAGGTCTTTTTCCATCAAGCCTCTCCCAGGGGTCCTGATAGAGAACCAGAAAAGGGAGGGGCAGCATCTATCTCAAATCAATCTATCAGTTATTTTGCTCATGGGCTGTCATCATCTAAATGTATGCAATTCCTTTCTTTCCTAAGAACAGTGTTTCTTCATCCCAGTAAAGACAGTTTGTTTAAATATTCATCAAGCCAGTTCCATTATCAATAAATCAGCTCCACTAATACCTGTCACTGCTAATGGAGTCTCTTTGCCCTACTCTCTTCATTCTATCTACTTTTAAGGAACACTTAGATTGTCCTCCCTGATAATAACAATAGTATATAAGCTGTAATTTACTGAGCACTTACTCAGTGCCCAGAATTGTGGTTTTTCTCCCTCCTTTTAAAGATGAAGGAGTTGAAGTATAAGACACTGAGTTGCTTAGGTCAGAACTGGCACAGGATCCAGGGTATGTTGTCTTCCAAGCTCTGCCCCATCCTGTTAATAGGGATTTCTTGACTTGGCCTGGGGCAGAGAGGAGAGCTGGCTATGGATCAAGACATATGGGTACCAGGGCAAACTTAAAATGTCTTTCCTTCAATATGACATTCTTTATATATTAGGTCAATGTTGATTTGAAAGAGAAAAAGCATAAATAGGAAAGCCACTAGTGAAAGTTCTCAGTCTCTCCTTGGTTATCTCAAGTTATTTACTTCAAATCCCTGCCTTTCTCCCCATTCAACAAAAGCAAAGCCCTGTGGTTACTTGCCCAACTCTCTTATGGAGCAGCTCTGTGACAGAACCTGATTGATGACATTAAGTGCCCACACAGGCTCTACACTCTATATACAATCTGCTTTGGCCAAAAGAACAGTAACAAATTGGACACCAGCAGAAGCTTGAAAAGCACATGTACATTTCCACTATTCTCTTCAATTCCTACTATTGCTAAGAGATCTTAGGCTACCCTGCTAGAGTCTCTGAGATACCTGGAGTGGAGGTAAATCACCTCAGCTAAGCTGTCCTGGAGCCACCACTCTAGATGACCACTTAGTAGACAGTAAGCACATGACCAAGCCATGCTGAGATAACCAGATACCCCAAATTGACAGAACCACTCATAAATTCATGAAAAATAATAAATGGCTATTTTAATTCCTGGTTTTCAAAGTGGGTATATAGCAATAGATAACTGGTACAATGACTGTGGATTGTTACTGGACTATGGGCATCAAAGTGTCTTCCCCAAGTGGCATTTGGATGTACTGATAGTATACAGGAGTTAACTACATAGAACTTTCATCATTTACCTAAGGCCGCCCTTGCAACTCATGCTTTTACTGAGAGGTCAGGATATTGTTTGCTTCTGTGCAAGTGTGAATGCCATGGTCAGATCTCTTACCATTGGTTGGTGCTCATTGTCCCCTTGGTATATGATAAAATGTGTCTTGCTGCAAAGGTCAGAATTTTTGCTGAAGCAACCACTTTTGCTCATAGTCTGTCTCCACAAAGACATTCATTCACCCAGGGTCAAGGCCTCTGGCAAGGTGAAACCCTTGTGAGCCTGGCCTCAAACTTAGACAGCCACCTGCCTGGATCACAACCTTGCACTTGAGGCCCTATGTGCAAAATGATAAAACCAAGCTCCATGGCCAACATCAGCATTACCGATATGCTGTGTTCACAGTCCTTACCTGTGTCCCTATGTGGCAGACCCAGATTCTCCATTGTTGTTGTGACCCACTGATTATACTCCCTCAGCCATCCATCAGGTTTCCAAATCCAGCAGCTCTCCAGTTGCTTCATTGTTTCAGGAAGGGTTCAATAAAGGCCATCTCTCCTTTCAGCCACGTTTTGGACCAACTGAAGAATTTATAACATGTTAGATGAATGAACAATATGAAGCAAAAACAAATCCTATGAGAACAAGAACAAGATCATGGTTACCAGAAGGGAGGAAGAAGTGGGTGGTAGATTGTGTATAAGTGGTCAATTGTATGGCAGTGGATGGAAGGCAGGCTCTTGATGATATGTATAATGCATATATACTCATGTTGATATAGATAATATAAATACACCTGATATATAAATAATGTTTTATCCAATGTTACTTCAACTTTAAAAAAGAGGGAAAAAATGGCTGATGGAGGTTGATTTCCTATAGTAATGCTAGTCTGTGGTTATACCACCCTGATCATACCTGATCTCATCTAAATAATTCTGATGTTGGAGAATTTGACTTATATATGTGGGAAAGTGTGTTTCTAAATACTGAGCCTCAAACTTAGATTTAATCACCCTAAGGTGGCAGGATTGCTTGGGTAGCCCTCCCTATCCAAGGAACTGAACAAAAGGCTTGCTTCTTGTAAGCAGCACACCTGTGTCTGGAAAACATTCCCCCATATTTTGGTGTGGATGGCTTCCTTCCTGCTTACATCTTAAATCATAATTGACCTTCTGAGAACTGACTCTCTTGTCCCTGTCACATTACCCTGTGTGGCAGTTTTAAAACATATCTGCAATTTCTTTGATATTCCTCTCATTCTGAGATGGGACCTAAGACCTAGCCCCTTGAATCTGGGTCAGCAGAATACAGCAGAAATCACACTGCATAACTCATGTAACTTCCAAGGTCAAGTTATTAAAGGCAGTTGAGCTTCCATATTGCTTGCTGCTGGGTCATTGACTTTTGGAGCCCTGAGCCAATATTCCTGGGCCAGCTACCCAGAACCTGCCATGTTGGGAAGAGGCACAAGACACACAGAAAGGCCATAGGAAGGTGTTCTAGTAGGCGCTTACTGCTTCTGTCCCAGGTCACAATCAGCATCAGCCACCAGACATGCACATGAAATTCCTTCAGATGATTTCAGGCCCGAGTTATGAAGCAGTGAGACCTTAGATTTTTCCTCAATATAGCCCTGGTATGGACTCCATCCCCACTGTGCCCTTTCAAGTTACCAACCAATCTACTGAATTTATGAGCATAATTAAATGGTTGTTTGTTGCCATTTACTTTTGGGGTGTTTTGTTGTGATGCAATAATAATTGGCATACCCCATTTAATAACTTTGTCATAGTACTACTGATCAATGTTAGCAATTATGATTGTTTGATTGATTGATTCACTTCTAGCCAATCCTCTCAAAAGTAGGTTGGCTTTGTTAAGGCAGGGACTTGCTTGCCTTGGTCCTAGAGCAACGTTGGCACATAGTAGGTAGACAATAAATATACAACAGATAATATCTGTTGAATGAACAAATATCTTTTCCTTTGTAGGACAGGATTAAGGTTTTCTGGGAGAGTATTTCAATCATTTTATTCTTCATCTCCAGGCCCTGGACAACAAAACTGAAGTTATTTATATGGAATCCAAAGTAGACTTTTCCTTTTATAATATCCAGGTGAACTATCATGTCAAACATTCAGTTGTTCATTTAATGCTATGGTTGAGTGACCATCTGCTCCCATAAGCCATTCATTGTAATTCCTTTTTTTTTTTAAAAAAAAGATTTATTTATTTATTTATACAAGCACTGGGTACAGTCAGAAGCACAGGAGGGTGAGAGAATTCACCAGAGCCAGAGTGGAGAGCAGAGCAGGCAGAGTGACGAAATACACTGCTGAGGGGAACAGCGGGCGCAGCAGGAGAGGTCTGTGCGCCATGTGGGACCCTCACCCGGTGGCCTGGGATTGAACTGGCTCTGCAGAGACTGCGGGCAGCTTTGCAACCCAGTGCTCAACCACTGCACCACCACGGGAGGCCCTCATTGTAATTCTTAATAGGACTATTGAGGTTGATTAAAGTTAGACAGTCTTCATGGAGGCCTTGTCTGGGAAAGATATGGACAGATTAAAGGATGGACAAGTATTTTCAGCAGATCACAGTCTCAGAACAAAAGCCTCTTGAGGTAGTGACTGCCACCCCACACCACCATCTCCCCAGGGTACTACTCAGAGTCTGGCGCAAGACAGGAGCTGAGCAAATATTTATTGACTCTTAAGCAACTATAAACCAGAGACACACTACTGGGGGGAGGGGGTGAAGGGAGTAGGATCAAAACAAGGGGGGTGGGAATTGCACGGGGACTTTAACCAAGATGAAAATGCATACATTGTGCAAAAATGAAAAAGGATGTAAAAAATATATTAAAAAAAAATTTTGTTGACTCTTGAGTAGATGACACAGAAATGGTTTTGAGCCAAGCAAAAAGCAAAGGTGTACATGAGAAGAAAAGAAAAACTACGTGAAAGCGGACTCTTGTTAAATGTCTAAGCCACATTTGGTCCTCAATCCACTTCATCTGCAGTCACAGTCATTACAGAAGCCAATTTAAAATACCAGAGATCCAAGCACAAACATGCCGCTGTTTTTAAAAGCAAACCCATTAAGATGACATGAAAAAATAATGGCATCTGCCTCAGGTTTCTGCTTAAAGATGGATTCATGCTATCTCAGCATTTTATCCCAGGCAACTCCCCTGAGAAGATGCACTGAGGAAGCAATTTGTATCTCTTTTAACTAACACGGGAAGCCTTAAACGTCTAAAGGTTGACCATTTCCATAGGACTCCAATCCAATTGCGGGGAAAGATGTGAGATCTGAAGACTTTGTGTGCTGTTGTTAACTACATGCATTCCCCCCCATTACACAACCCCCCATTATTATAGCCAAGGCAATGCAGAGCCTCTGACTGTGTGTATAGCCAAGGTAGCAAATTCCTGAGTAGAATGTGCCTGAAATTAATTAAGATCTGGAGAAAAATTGGGCATATCACCAGGAACAGGGAACATATTGAATTATTATTTGTTGAATAAATGAATGAGAATAATTCATGAGATTGCTTTCTATGTTTTATATATTTCACATGTGGTCTCATCCAGTCAGACTTCAGCAAGTTAATTTCATGAGGGAAGAAAGTGAGTTTTTCAAAAGCAACGCAGAGCATGGTCACTCAGTATAGCCAGTTATTGATTTGCTGGTCCTTTCACATGGTGCTTTTTGGCCGCATTGCACTTTGGTGACTACATGCACCATTTGGGCCTTTTTGGCCTGCAAGTATCCCATCAAAGAAGTTTAGGATGGGGCTTCCCTGGTGGCGCAGCGGTTGAGTGCTGGGCTGCGAAGCTGCCCGCAGCCTCTGCAGCACTGGTTCGATCCCCGGCCACTGGCTAGGGTCCCACATGGTGTGACAGACCTCTCCTGCCGTGCCCACTGCTCCCCTCAGCAGTGTATTTCTTCGTCAGTCTGCCTGTTCTGTTCCCCCTCTGGCTCTGGTGAATTCTCTCACCTTCCCGCGCTTCTGACTCTACCCAGTGCTCGTATAAATACATAAATTAAAAAAAAAAAAAAGAAGTTTAGGATGGGGCTCAACCAGAACACAGTAGATGAATCAGTGAACAGTAGCACCCGGGGCAAGTGTGAATATCAAAAATAGTGATCTCTAAATATCCTCGTCATTTAAACATTGTTCTTCTGTGTCTTTATGTCTCTGTAAGTTGCTTAATAGCTTAATAGCTTAATAGCTCTTATCTGTTCATCTTACCTCCTTTGTCAGAATCAGTATATCTTGGGGAAAACACAGGTTATGTAGTCAGAAATTTCTGTTTCTTAGACTTTGTGATTCTCACTCAGGTGCTTCATTTATAAATTAGGGACCATCGGATCTATAGTGCAGATTTTGCGTGAAGTTTGCATGTTGTGGTTCTGTGAAGTAACTTGCACATGGTGTACCACAGAGTCAGACAAACAAACATTTAGTTGTCTGTCCTTGCTTTAAGTCAGCATATGAGAACTTGAAGGCAGAAAGTTGGCACTGTGTCTTGTTTACGAGGAGTTTTATGAATATTTATTGGATAAGTGAATGCATGAATAACCATAGGATGAATAGTGTATTAATCAGGGTAACTCTAGCAGCAGAAGCAAATATATTTCAGTAGCTTATCTGAATAGTATGTTATTGCTTACTCACCTAAGAGTTCAATATAGGTGTTCCAATCAGTAAATGGCTTTCACCACATGTTGATTCACGCACCCAGGCTCTATCTGGCTGACATACTTTGGGCCTGAGTCTTTATAGATCAACCCAGCTGCTTCTTAACTATAGGCCTGGAAGGGAATGGATGCTCTCTACTTCCACCCACATGCCATTGGACAGGCCCGGTCATATGGCGATACCTGGATGCAAGGGAGACCAGGAATATGACCCCTACTTAAGCAGCAGCATTGCAACTGTCATTCTGAAAAAGGGGACCAATTGTCACTGTCAAAATAATTAAAAAACAAAGGAGCCAGAAACAGAGATGGGTGAACACACGACAATAATTTGAGTGGAAGTTGCTTCCATAACATGCTTTAACAAGAGACATCCTTTGGAGAGACAAATACCAGATGCTTGCTCGCGTATATTGAATATAAGGAAACAAAGGACAGACCAAAGTAAAGCAAAACTAGAAATCTGACTGCAGAATTGAGGCTACCAGAAGGGGATAGCAGGGGAAGTATAAAAGGGGTGTGGGACCCAGTGGACTATGGTGGGGGATTATTGTGCTTTGGTGGTGGGTGTGCTGTGATAACATGCATTTATAGTGGTGTGAACCAATACCCCGGAATCATATACAACGTTCAAAACCATTGTTATCTCAATTAAAAACAACAGCAAAAAAAAAAAAACAAACAAAAAAAACCAAATAATTGGCAAACTCAGATGCCTATAAGAAATAGGCAACTGGGCCTTCCTGGTGGTGCAGGCAGTTGAGCGCAGCACTGTGAAGCTGTCTGCAGCCTCTGCAGTGCAGGTTTGATGCCGGCCGGCAGGGGAGATACCTGCATGGTGTGGCAGACCTCTCCTGTCACGCCCGCTGCTCCCCTCAGTAGTGTACTTCGGTCAATCTGCCTATTTTGTTCCCCGCTCTGTCTCTGGTGAATCCTCTCACCCTCACACACATCTGGCCTGTACCCTGATTCTTGTATGTATAAATAAATAAATCTTTTAAAAAAAAGAAATAGGCAACTTATTTACTCAGTCAGGTATTGGACAATGAGGATAAAGGGAGAACTATGACCAACTAATGTTTAATTCTCCTTTTTTATTCAGGCTTCTGAAGCAGGGACTTAAATTCATCACTCACCTCCATTCATGTCACTGTGACAAGAGCTCTATTTTATCTTATTTCATTTAACTTTTGTTTTACTTGGATTGTAGCATAACTACGAAAAAGTCAAGTCTTAAGTATACAGCTTGATGAATTTTACATACAAAACATACTCCCAGCTACCAGCATCCAGATCAAGAAACAGAATGTCCTCAGCATCCAGAAGGTCTCCTCATGCTCCTTTCCAGTCAACTCTTCGAATATTTCAAAGTAAGCGGAAGTCTGAAATCAAAAGTAACTTTCCCCTGATTTTTAATGTATTGTGTGATTGTCATATATGACACATTTGCAGGATAGATCTAGTTTAAGGCAATTGGGCTGCCAACAGCCCCTCCACTCAGGGCGGATATCTATTATCTATTATGCCCAACAAACCACTTACAAAATGCAGTGGCTTAAATACAATAAACATGATTTATTTCTCACATGTCAGCACTTATAGACATCTGGACAGTCATCTGGGAGCTAGCTGGTCTATATGGCCTGAGCTGTAATACCTTATTTCTACTCTATATGGTATCTCTTCCTCTAGCAGCCTAGTTCAGGCTTGTTCATATGAGGCTGAGAATTTGTACAAAGAAAGCGCAGGCCTATACTTGGAGGGAGGTGGGAAGGTCAGAGTCAGAGAAGAATATGTGAGGATAGAGGTAGAGATCAGATTGATATAGCCAGGGATCAAGGAATGTGGGCAGCCTCTAAAATCTGGAAAACATAGGAATGGATTCTGCCCTACAGCTTCCAGAAGAAACACAGCCTTTAACGTTAGCCTCTTAAGACTCACTTCTTCGGACCTCTAGAACTGTATTATACATTTGTGTTTTGTTAAATAACTAATTTTATGGTAATTTGTTATAGTGGCAATATTCATGTTTTTGCCATCTTGCGGACTCTGCCCCTAAGGTCTTGAGATGACTGTGGATGTTCTAGCACATCATGGCTGTGAGCTGGACAACCAGATTCTGCTTTGGACCCTGTGTCTTAGAGACATCCCCTCTCTGATACCCTCCCAGCTGTGCCCTCCCCATGAGGTGGGGTCTGCTAGGTCCATGGGCTCCAGTTAAGTATAGGACACAAAGCAGTAGCAATATCACCTAGCTTTTTTGGTGGTATGAATTTCACCTTAGACCTACTGAATCAATCTCAGGGAGAGATTCCCAGAATCTGTTTTAACAAGCCCTCCAAGGATTGTGAAATTGGCATAAGTTTGAAAACCATTGCTAGCTAGGGTCAGTAATGTTACCCATCTAATAATCAGGTTGTACTACTTGCTGCTCAGAGAGCCCAACTCTGAACCTTGAGATTGTTTCCACAAAGGAAGATTTTTATTACTGAGTGGTGTGCCATCTCAGGAGGAGAGTAGAGTGAACACTCCAAAAGGTTGTCTTTTCAAGTGGTGAATGAAGGGAGATGATCTTGGAGAAAATGGGAGGGGCAGGAAGAGGTTTTCTTCATTCTCAGGTATGAGAAGTCACCAGGCAGTCTGGGTCATCAGTTATAGGGTTGTTGATGACCTTCCTGGAATAGTTGCTCTTTTCTGAGCAACTATTATCAGTTTAAAATGGTCCAGGAGTTCCACAGGCACTGATGTTATCAGCATCCTGAAAAGGAACAAAAATATTTCATTAAGCAACCCATTACCATGGCCTGAGGAATGTGGTACAGTGAGTTAAACTGAACTGCTATCTAAAGACTAAGGAGGGGGACATGACATGCTTCTTGGCCCAGGGCCACAGGAGGATCTTTTCTCTGGGTTTGTCCTTCTAAGGGTGGTCTATGCCAGCAGCGTGAGCAGCCTGGGACCTAGGGATGGCAGTTGGAAGAGGTTTGGAGAAGATCAGGCTTAGTTATTTGAAAGTTCTCTCAGGAGGAATGTGGGAATAAAGGAAGCAGGCCAGAAAAGAAGGAGCCAAGCAAAGCAGCAATTACAGGCAAAGTCCCAGCTTTAGCCTGAACTCAGGGCACCTCTGGAGTGTGAGTATGCTCATCATTTGTCTGTCTGCCTGAAGGTGAGAGAGCCGGACTTTCTGATTCTACCCCATCAGTAACTGTCTGCTTGGAATAACACCTGGCACAGGGCTCCCTGCCTGGGCAAGCCGAGCAACCCAATGGGCGGTCACGGACTGTTTCAGGTGCAAGCTGCTAACTGCATGTCATCCAGGAAGGGAGAGTGGGTGCCCAGAACCCGTACCCTGGGTCCCAGAGGACCTGACCAGGACACTGCCATGTCCACTTTGGCCATCCTCAGCTTTCATTCCACACTAGGCACTGTTCTCAGGGCTTACTTTGTATCTAGTTATCAAACCCTTTACCAGATAAGAGCAATTGCCATCTTCATTTTACAAATGTACTACCTGAGGTGCAGAAAGATTAAATAATTAGATCAAGGATCCACCAGAAAAGTAAGGGTATCTGAACTGAGAATCAAATCCAAGCAGCGGAGTTCCCCAACCATTATTACTAAGGCCACGTCTTGCTTCTACTGGACCTCGGGGCCCCACATGCCTCCTTTGCCTCAAGCTCCAGGCAGTGATGATGCCTCAGAGGGCAACAGAGGGTGCGTCTCTACGTCTTCTTCGTCTCCAAGAAATCAGAATGAGACTTGTGAGGAAAAGGGAATTTTTTTATCAACCAAGAGAGAAAAATCTTAATCTACATGCTTAATTAGGTCAGATACCCATTTTCCTTTGAGTCTTTTCTAATTCTTTGAAGTCAGAGGAAGCCCTGGGCATTGGAGAAGAAAAAAAAAAAATGAAAAGAGAATTGGGAGGAAACCTCTTAAGTGTACACCCCCCCAAAAAAAATCAATCCTCACTTCTTTTTAAGGATTGAATGTAGATAAAGTCGGCTATCAACCTTATCAACGTGGAAAAAATGATGCTTAAAATAAAAACTAGGGCAATCCCCTGAAGGAGGGATGCTTGGCATCTGTCTGCAGACTTTGCTGCCTTGTTGAGGGCCTCACTTCCCCCTTCCCCCTCCATACCAACACCCCCCTCGACACCCCCTTTTTCCCTGGTCCTGCTAAAATACTGAGCTTCTTTGCAGCTCCTGCAGTCAATTGGTGGCTTGGGTATCTTAGATAAAACAGAAGACTGGAAACAGACTTGAAATTTTCAAAGGAGACCATAAGGATATTTCCAAGGAGCAGGATGTGCTGGGAGAGCTAGTGTAGACATGGACGACTGGAGGGCTGCTGTGCCCTCCACTCTGACACTCTTGTGGCAGCTCCAGGGCACATTCCGGGATTACAAAAATATTCTGTACCTGTGCTGTCCCAGGCAGCAGCACTAGCTAGGTGTGCCGATCAAGCACACTTGAAACATGGCTAGCGTGACTAAGGAACTGAATTTTCACTTTGATTTGATTTCAGTGAATTGAGTTTAGATGTAAAGAACCACCTGCCCTCTTGGACAGCTGAGCTCTAGACCTTAACCTTTTATGGACTTGGTATTTCAAGAAGCACCTATAAAAAGAGATCTTTATCTCTGACCCCTTTTTGTGCATTTGTGGAAATGAAGAAACCAAGTATGTTTGTTGAATCTTGCTGCCTAAGCACCCAAGGCAGTGGCTTGAAATAATAATCATGTGCTTAGTTCAGGATGCCATGGGTCACTGATGTGGGATGGGGGGAGGAGAATAGTGCTCACTATTTCCCTGGGTTAATGTGGGCCCTGGTGGCCTGTAGCAGGGTGGCCTCCACCTGGCTGACATCTCGGCTCCCTGCGTTCTCACAGCCTCTCAAAGGCTGGTCTGAGCGTGTGCATATGATGACTGGGCTGGTTCCAAGAAAGGACAGTCCCTTGTGCCCTGAGACTTAGTCTCCAAACTGGTCCACTGTCATCTCTGCTGCATTCTATTGGCCGAAGCAAGCCACAAGGCCAGCCCAGACAGACTCTTCTCTTAATGGGAGATGATGCCGCAGTGACATGCAAACAGTGTGAAAATGGGGAGGCATGAATGTGGTCATTGTTTTCAACCATACCACGGCCCCAAGTGTAATGCAGCCTAAGGTCACAGAGGAAACTTTTTTTTTTTAAGATTTATTTATTTTTATACAAGAACCGGGGTACAGGCCAGATGCGTGGGAGGGTGAGAAGAGTCACCAGAGGCAGAGCGGGGAACAGAACAGGCAGATTGACTGAAGTACACTGCTGAGGGGAGCAGCGGGTGAGACAGGAGAGGTCTGCTGCGTCATGCGGGATTCTCGCCTGCTGGCCAGGATCAAACCCAGCGCTGCAGAGGCTGCACAGTGTGGCGCTCAACCGCCTGCGCCACCAGGGAGGCCCACACAGAGGAAACTTTTAGTAGATCTAGGACTTGGGCTTGGAACTGTGGACTCTCTGACAAGAGTTGACTTATTTCTTGGATTTTCCGTATAACCCTTGCCACCTGAGTCTATTTCTTAGTCTACAGAAAGATGATGAAACACCGTGAATTCTCTGACTTCCCCCAGTTCACATTGGTATGAGGGTTAGATTTGGTGGTTGTCCTAGTTTGGGCTCTGGGGAAGGGCAAACACTGCATGGAATTCCTGAAAACAGGTTCTTTTGCAAAAGACTGGAAGTAAGAAATTAATGCGTACAAATATGAGGTATTTACAATTGAATCCATCCTTTTGGAAAGAAGTTCATGAAAGATTGAGTTTGGAAAGGAGAGAGTTTTTTCTTCCAGGTCTTTCTGATTTATAATCCACCCACTTCCTATCCCTTTCATAAATATGATGTACTTGAGTAGAGTGATCTAAATATCTTCCTAGTTCCAGAAGCTTGACAGTATTTTCACATTGATCTCGCATTCGATAAATCAAGCCTCGCGGATCTGTGAACTGCAACACCAATAAAATTGCTCTGGAGGAGAAAGGCTGCTGTTTCTATGTTTCCGTTTTGCCAGCCATGAATCTCCACAATGGCACTCCTGCTGACGGAAATGCCTTGAAGCAGCTACCTCACAACTGTCAGTCCAAATTTGTGTGTTGTGCCAAATCTCTGGCTCACAAGTCTTTACTTGTGAAAATAAACAGCATTAGTACTAGAAAATTCTTCAGAGGGAGGGGCCGGTGGGAAAGATAGTGATGATCATGAAGGTCATGATGAGGCTGTTGAGCAGAGAAGGTGGGAGAGAGGGAGGAACATTGTGGAGGGAGGAGGGAAAGAGAGGTATAAGGGAAGAACAAGATGGATGGGAAGGGACAGAGGAGGAGAGAAGAGGAAGCGGCTGGGAGGATAGCCCTGTAGGGGTAGCAGTAGTGAGGGAAGAAAGGCTCAGGAGGCCCACTTCTGAAGCTGTTTCCAGATGCAGCCCCCCATACCGGGATCTTCCCTCTCTGGGGACCAGACTCTCAGGGGCACCCAGTAGGAGTCCCCAGTTAGTGACAGAATTGACTCTAGTCAAAGGACCCCTGAATTTCTTCTGTTCTCTGGAAATATGTGACTGCCCATGAGCTGCCTCATTTCTTGATGTCTTTGTTCTCTCACCTGCATAACAAGCTGGGCTACATGAGATGGGCTTTTTCTTTTTTTTAATACTTTTTAGCTAGAAAGCTATCTTTGTGGAACTTTTATGAAGAAATAATACATAAACCCCAGATGAACAGGGCTGCTCTATTCAGTTTGAAAACGTTTTTAGGGGCCTCCCCTGTTGGTGCAGCGGTTGAGAGCTGGGCTGTGAAGCTGCCCGCAGCCTCTGCAGCCCCTGTTCAATCCCCGGCCACCAGCGAGGGTCCCACATGGTGCATAGACCTCTCCTGCCACGCCTGCTGCTCCCCTCAGCAGTGTATTTCGTCAGTCTGCCTGTTCTGTTCCCCGCTCTGGCTCTGGTGAATTCTCTCACCTACCTGCGCTTCTGACTGTACCCAGTGCTTGTGTAAATAAGTAAATAAATCTTAAAAAAAAAAATATTTTTAGGTTGGGCTTTCTGGAATCAGACCCTGAAAGGAAGAAGGAGGGAGGAAGGAGGAGGGAAGCAGGCCATGGCTAGAAAGAGGATGATCAAAGGTACAGTTTCAGGCAAATTCCCAGCCCTTGGCCTGATTCTGGGGGGTATTCTGGAACACTTGTGCCTCACAATTTATCTTCAGCACAGGACGAGAGCTGAGATGTCATACTCTTGGCTGGAGGCCAGCCAGGAGGCTGGAGCTTTTAACTTCCTGTTCTCCCTGTTGGTCAAGAAGCTTTAGCAGCCCAAGGGCAAGCCTCTGAAAAGGGGTCACAGTAACTTCTTCTTAGTAGCAGAGTGCTGCTACTTGTGGGATGTGCACAAGGACCCAGCAGAAGGAATCCTAATGCATTTGGGCAGGGCACCAGTGATGTCTGTCATGCCATCTTTATGAGCCTCCCCCAGAGCTAGGGGCTGTGTAGGCTGCTGTGTATGAAGAAATGTGGCCATCCTAGACCAGTGAGTCTCTAGGCGACCCACCTAGGATGGAACCATGTAATGGAGCCCAGCCCAAGTCAACAGAACCTTACCACAGGCCTACAGAATTGTTAGCTAAATAAATAGTGGTTGTTTTACGTCATTAACTATCTCATACATTATATGCAGCAGTAATACCTGGTACGGAGGCAGTGAAATAACCTGAATCTTGGGTCTGATTTCTATCCCAACAAATATCTGTAGGTGGAATCTGAATGTGGGGTCAGTGATAGAGTGAAAATTGGCCTCTTTCCAGTTTTTATTTTACTCTACCTTATAGTGGCATTGAACTTCATAAGACACCAGATAGTTCTGCCTGGAAGGAGGCAATAAGAATAATGTCTCTCCAGTTATTACTGAATTAATGCCAGACAATTGACCCTTTCTTTCAAATCATCCTGGCATTTCAAGCTACTACTGGATTTTAATCTGCTGCCTTATCATCCTTGAGGTCATTGCTACAATGGAATTTGTTCTTGAAAGATAGCTCAGCTTCTTTAAAAAGAAGGCAGCAAATAATATAAAGAAGGAAAGAATAAAATAAGATTACCTGGCTAAGCAAAAAATAAGGGGCCATAAAAGGAGAAGGAAGAAGAAATTAATTGAACTGTGCTTTGAATGATTGGTTTGGTGGCCAACTTCTTATACAGTTAAAATTACAGTGGGGAGGTTAGGTCAATATCCTGTATATATCAGACATCTCCTATGACTTGAGTTGAAGTTATTTTTAAGCTTCAGAGGAGCCCAAATACAAAAACTTAGTTCAAATGACTTTTTCAGAGATTTTGCAGATGTGCAACGTATCTTATATTCTGATTCAAGCGTGGTACCTATTGCTCTGTTTGACATCATTCCTTCCCCAAATCACCACATTTGCATAAAAATTAATATGAAAAGTGTGGTGAGCTGTTAGGCAGATGGAAGCCTTTGACTAATTAGTTGAGACCGGTGACGACTTTGGAGACATGCTTCAGAACAGATTCTGCGCTGACAATACTCTGCAATTACAGGAACACAGTGTCCCTTTCCTGGGACTTGAAAGGGGAGGAGATCCCAGGCACAGAGTCTGCTGGGCTGACTTTGGAGGACGAGTCACTGAAAGATTGTGCAAGGAACTTAGGGCTCTGCTGCTGACAGCCCTGTTGGCAGAACTGCCAGAAAGTTCTCTCCAGTTTCCTCAGCTCCTTTCTTCTCCTCTCCATGATCCTGATGGCTAGAGAACTTCTGCCTGGTCTGCTCCAGACGCTGTCACATACCTCTCATTTTTGGCACTTGTTGTCTCTGGAATATTCTTGGTGTGTAAAAGAGCCACCTGAAGGGCTGTTAAACCCACACACCTGTATGATAACCCCAGAGATCTGGATTTAGGACAACTGGAACAGGGCCTGAGATCTTGCATTTTTTTTAAGATTTATTTATTTATGCACAAAAGAACTTGGGTACAGGCCAGAGATGCTGGGGGTGAGAGGATTCACCAGAGACAGAGTAGGGAACAGAACAGGCAGACTGACTGAAGTACACTGCTGAGGGGAGCAGCGGGTGAGTCAGGAGAGGTCTGCTGCGCTATGTGGGTTACTCCCTGGCCGGGGATCAAACCTGTGCTGCAGTGGCTGCGGATTGCTTCATAGTACAGTGCTTAACCCCTTGTGCCACCAGGGAGGCCCATGAGAGATCTTGGATTTTTAACCAGCTCACAGCTGATGTTGATGTTGGTACGGGGACCATGTCACTGGTACTTGGAGTGAGTGGCTCTGCTTTAAGAAAATGTACATTGATTTAAGTATTGGGTTGCAAACTGGTTTTCTAGAGATCCTTCTAGCCCCCAGGTCAGTTTTTTTTTTCCCCCTCAGGATATTTTAAAAGGAAATGAACCCACAAGTATGTAGATACCTTCTTTTCTAGACCAAAAAATCTATTATTGTCAGTGACAGCAATTGCTTGGTGGTTAGTACTGACATGTCCATTTAGAGGGAACATATACTACACAATTTATTGCAGTCCCCACCACTCCCTGTCATACTACACCAGGCCCACTTCCATCATTTCTTTATGTTTGGTCTCTGCTGAGTCCTAAGTTGTCTCTTCATTTTAAGTTTGTACAATATGAATTAATTAGCATTAATCTTTACAGATAATACATTTATATTTTTATAAGGGTATGGATAAAGCCCTAATTCAGAGATGAGATATTGTGTGGACATCTCAGACCTCAGAGCTAGCTTCTGTAGAGAATTGTGGGTCTTCTCCAAGGGCCTCACAGAACAGTTCCCTGCCATGTCTCCACGAAGAGGTTAACTTCATTTCCTAAGAACTGAAATGTAAGAATGTGCACATAGTTGAGAAAACACTATGTATGTCTTCTTGGAAAAGAAAACCTTTATAAAAGCAGGAATTTTTACAACAATGAAGGAAGGGTAATTAAGACTTTGGTTCAGAGATGCAAAAACATTTACAAAGTTACTACTTATTAAAGATTCCATTTTGTCCTTTACCAATTCCCTGAAAAATGCTATGTAGTTGATGATTCCTGAAGCACAGTCTGGGTTCAAATTCTATCCTGGTGGTTTACCTTCTGCGTTACACTGTCATTAAATTACAAAGTGCTGGAGAAAGCTGGCTTCCCCCTGCATAATCCACACCAATGTCACAGGGTTATATGTGATGAGGCATGAAAGATAAGGCATGAAAAGGTCTTAGAATAGCCTGATGTCTAGGGAATGTGCGATAAATACCATCTGCTTCTCATTGTGGAAAGTAAATTGGCAGAGGGATCAAGCCACCCTTTCAAATTCCTACCCCACCAGGAATTAGCCATGTGATCTTAAGAAGTATTCCCCTTTCTTTTATTCATCCCTTCAACAGATATTTATTGAGCCTATTTCCTCATTGGCTAATTGAAGATAGAAGTATCTACCTGATAGAGTCATTGTAAAGATTCATTTTTGTAAAATATTTTAGATGGCACCTGACACCTGTGAATACTTCTGTTACTAGGTTGTTGTTCGGTCCACATATAATAGCTATTTTTATAAATTAAAATATGGCTGAATACTGATAGTTTCTATAGTTTAGATTATACAGGTACTACTATTCCTCCTTTTAAATAGCAGTGTTGTTTTATTCCCAACAACTCTGCGAGTGACATACCAGTAATTTATTGCTCTGGAAACAAAAAAAAAAAAACTACCTCAAAATTGGGAGGTATAAACAACAAACCTATTATTTCCCATGAGACTGTGGATCAGCTGGGTGGTACTGCTGTTCTAGAACTGTCCTGACTAGTCTTGACTGAGCTCACACATGAGTCTAAAATCATCCACTAGGATGGATGGGGACTGACTGGTCTTGGGTGTCCTCACCCATTGTCTGGGCAACCAGGATGACTGGGCTATGGACCTCATTCTCCAACAGACTAGTCTGGGCTTACTCATGGGGAAGAGCAAATTCCAAAAAAGAGTGCAAGACTGTTGGGTCCAGGCTTGGTACTTGTGTAGTATCACTTCTGCTCTATCCTGTTCCATAAAGTGATCACATGGTCAAGTCCAGATTCAAAAGCAGGGGAAATAGATTCCACCCTTTGATGGTAGGGGAGGGCTGCATAGTCACCTTGCCTCCTGTGAGCAAAGACACTGGGAGGGCAGAGAATCCAGGCCTTTTAGTTTTTCTTTCCAATTTAAGGCTGGAGATATAAATAAAACCATTTTCCTTTGCCTTGGCATTTATATTATTTAACTTAAAGAATGATTTTTGACAAGCATTACAATATTCTCTAGGCTTCGCTGATTAGGAATTTTTATCTTCTTTTTGGGCTCTCTCCTAGAATTTTAGGAGGCTTCTGACTGGGATGTTCATGTGTTTCCTTTGGTAACTTGACTCCATCTTGTTGGGGTGTCATTACTAAGGTTAAAAACTAAGTCCCCACTCCTTGCCCAGCTGGCAAGTCTGGGAGACTTGATAGAGCTTCCATATGGTCCACTCCTAGGTATTTACCAATTCCACTCCTAGGTATTTACCCAATGACACAGAAACAGTAATTCCAAAGGGCACCTGCACACCTATGTTTATAGCAGCACTATTTACAATAGCTAAGCTATGGAAACAACCCAAATGCCCAAAAGTAGATGACTGGATCAAGAAGATGTGGTACATATACACCATGGAATATTACTCAACATTCAAAAAAGATAAACACATGCAGTTTGCAGCAACATTGGTGGAGCTAGACGGGATCATGCTCAGCGAAATAAGTCAGAAAGAAAAAGAAAAATACCAGATGGCCTCACTCATAGCAGGAATTTAGAAAACCTAAATAAGAGGCCGGGAAAAAGACTAATCAATACAAAGTAAAATTCAAAATCAACAAGCAATTATAAACCAGAGACACACTATGGGGAGGGTGGGGGAGGCAGGGAAAGAAAGGACTAGAGTCAAAATAAGGGGGGAGGTGCAATTTTATGGGGAATATAACCAAAATGAAAATGCATCCATTGTACAAAGATGAAAAATGATGTAAGTATTATATAAAATAAGATATTAAAAAAATAGATAAGGGAAATTGATAAGGTTGTGGTGGGAACCAGCTTAAGACCATCCCCTTGACCAGGACCTACAGAGCTCAGGAATGAGGAAATAGAGTCAAGACACATTTTGTGTCAAAGGTCTACACCCAAGGCCAAATATCCCAGCAGATAACTGGGAAAAACTAGGGTGGAGGGAGCATAAAAGAGAGCCTCAAAATCTTCTTCCTTCTCCCAGGATATCTCCCCTCTTGCCCCAGCTTCCTTGCAGGGCACTTAAATAAATCTACCTTTTCTGGTGATTTCTTTCATTTCCCCTCCTCCCCCATACCTCATACCTCCACCCTACACCCAATTTTCCCTGCAACACATCACTCAAACTTAAAATACAAGAATTATCTTTGCAAGAAAACAAAATAACTAGATAGCAATTTGGTTGGTTTAACCAGGCCTCTTTCTGATGAAATAAGAGTTGCTCTTGAAGCACCTGCACCCCTATGTTTATAGCAGCACTATTTACAATAGCTAAGCTCTGGAAACAACCCAAATGCCCAAAAATAGATGACTGGATCAAGAAGATGTGGTACATATACACCATGGAATATTACTCAGCATTCAAAAAAGATAAACACATGCAATTTGCAGCAACATGGATGGCGCTGGAAGGGACCATGCTCAGCGAAATAAGCCAGAAAGAAAAAGAAAAATACCGGATGGTCTCACTCATAGCAGGCATCTAGAATACTTAAATAAGGGACCAGGAAAAAGAATAACTATAAGAAAGAAAATATCAAAATCAACAAATAACTATGAACAAGAGACACTCTATGGGGGTTGGGGGGTGGGGAAAGGAGGGCTTGGGGTCAAAATAAGGGGGCTGTAATTGTATGGGGAATATAAAAATAAAATTTAAATAAAAAAAGAGTTGCTCTTGATATTCTTTTTGTTCAGTAACTCTAATAATCAATGAGGACTCTGAAGAAGACATTGCTAAATATATTGTATTCATATCAGAAGGAAGGGGAAAAGTCTGGCTTCTCTAGTTGTTAAAATCTCAGTTACAAAGGACTTTATAAAGACTCACAAAAGCTTTATGGATTAAAATAAGAAAAGCTAAATTTTTTTTTGTGTGATTTTGTGCATACATTAATTGGTTTCTCTTCTCACCATTCTGGTGAAGGTACTAATACTATACCAGTGTTACAGGTTTAAGAAAATGGAGGCACTGAGAAGTTAGAAACTTCCCAAAGTCACACAGCTAAGAAGAGAGTTAGGATTTAAACCCAGGAACCCTGGGTTGGAGGGTTACAAATTATCCAATTTGTAATAGAGTAAATGATTGTTCTATCTTTACTCAAATGATATTTTGAGTAAGAAGTGAAATCTTTTCAATTCTACTAAAGGTCCAGAAACCATGACTAGGATCAGTGAATTAATAGAGAAGATTGGAGCTCAGTAAAAACAAAACATAACCTAACTTTTAGTGTTGTCCAACAACAAAATGTGGTGTGAGGTAGGGAGTCCTAGCTACAATGAACACCCTGGCTCAAGAACCCAGGTCTTAGAGAGTGAATTCAATTCCTAGCTCTTCAGGTAGGCTATGGAAACAACCCAAATGCCCCAAAATAGATGACTGGATCAAGAAGATGTGGTGTATATATATATATATATATATATATATATATATATATATATATAATGGAATATTACTCAGCAATCAAAAAGATAAACTCATGCCATTTGCAGCAAAATGGATGGAGCTGGAAGGATCATGCTCAGTGAAATAAGCCAGAAAGAAAAAGAAAAATACAGATGGTTTCACTTAAAGGACAAATGTTGAGGATACAAATAAGGGATCAGGGAGAAAAAAAGTTATAATAAAGTGAAAAGAAAAATCAACAAACAACTATAAACCAGAGACATTCTGCAGTGAGGGGAGAAAGGAGTAGGATCAAAACAGTGGTGGGAAGAGCACAAGGCACTATGGTGATGCTACACGGGTGAATGGGTGGTAGGAATTTCACAGGGACTATAACTGAGATAAGAAAGCATGCATTGTACAAAAATGAAGAACAATGTAAAAATATATAAAATAAAATAGTAATAATAATAATTAAAAAAAAAAAAACAAATCCTAGCTCTTCGATGTCTTACTCTGTGCAAGTATCTAAGGCAACTGAATTTCTTTTGCTCAGTTTCATTCTTAAACATCAAAGTAAATATAACAAAGCAGCCAAAATGAAAAACAACTCTAAGTACCCACCATACATTATTTTGGATAAAGTAATATATTTAAAGTTCACGATTCATTATAGATCACCATCAAGAATTCATTTCCTTTCTTCCAACGTCATAGGATATGGAAGCTCAACAGAGCTTACAAGAGATCACATAGGAATAGAAGAGATGGGACTAAGGATTCTTGCATCGGGAAAGGAGTTAATTTATCTAATTAACACCAAAACCTCTCCTGCAAGCTTGTTAGATATGCAAATTCATGGGCTCAACCCCTGACCTACTGAATCCCAGTCATCTTAGGGTGGAGCCCAACAGTCTGCTCTCTAGGTGATTCTTATGCTCCCTAAACTTTGCAGTGCACTGGCTAGGTGACCTCCAAGGGCCCTTCCGGCTCTCAATCTGTAGTTCCCGATTACCTCTCCCTCACCACCACCCATTTAGTAATTGCTACCAATTGTTAAGTGCCTCCTCATGCTCAAACATGAGAGTAAATACTTTGCATGCCTTTACTTAATCCTTGCACCAGAAGGGTTGGTATTATCGTCATCTACCCTGTAGAGATGAGCAAATTGAGAAGGCAAGGAAATAGCAGACTGGGATTCCCACCCAAGTCTTTGGGGCTCTAGCTACTGTAAGTACTCTGCTAAACCAAACACCACACAATCTCTCCCTCTCTCTTTTTAAAAAAGATTTATTATATTTATTTATGCATACAAGAGCTGGGGTGTAGGCCAGAGGTGTAGTGGGGTGAGAGGATTCACCAGAGACAGAATGGGGAGCAGAACAGTCGGATCCATTGAAATACACTGCCAAGGACAACAGCGGGTGAGACAGGAGAGGTCTGCTGTGCTATGTGGGTTAACTCCCTGGCCAGGGATCGATCTCATGCTGCAGTGGTTGCTGATAGCTTCATAATGGTGACTTAACACCTTGTGCCACCAGGAGGTCCCCACAATCTCTCTCTTAAAGCCAAGGGCCCAGAACGAGCTATTTGTTTCAAATGGATGCTATTTGTTTCAAATTTGATATGACACTGAAATTAATCTACTGACTGCAGGCAAGTCATAGAGACAGCTCATCTAGAAGGTCCCTGGCTGAATCCTCTCAAGACTAGAGAAGCTGGGAGGTATGAGGATATAGAGAAAGGGTGGTTCCTCCCAGGGGAATCTTCAGCAAGACCTGGTGGGTGGCAGCACCGCCTTAAGTGCCCTGCGATTGAGAAACACAGCTGTAGGTAATTATTTTCCCCTAGCTATAAATAAAATAATCCTAAGGAGAACAAGGGAGAAAGAGCTGTGGGAGAGCTCTACTGTGCACTCCCCCATCAGCTGTTCTGGATGATAAAGCAATGAGTTGCTTTTAACCACTTCCTGTCACCTGCTGCCTTTCTTGCTGCTGGTGTCTCTACAGGAAACAGTTCCTAAAACAGAATTTATGGTCAATAGAGTGTGCAGAAGAGGTGGTTTCTCCTACCACCCATGTCTGTGGTCCTGACGTAGAAGAAACCAGCAGCACAGACCCAAGATCCAAGGAGTTCATCATACAGAGGGAGAGACCTGGCTTCCCATCACGCTAGGATCCTGCCTTACCCTTTGCACCTGTCCCAGTCACAGGGATGCTTGTGTCTGGTGCCAGCCACAAAATGGGGCACTGTTCCTTGCAAATTGAGACCTCTATACCATACTCAATGGTCAGGATTTCAGATGATTTAAGGATGGCTCCTGAGCCTAGCCAACCCACCCCCATTGCCAAAATGCTACAAGAACACCATTACTCCTTTGAAGAAGCACTCTTTTTTTTTTTTTAAGATGTATTTATTTATGTGTACAAGAGCTGGGGTGCAAGGCTAAAGGTGTGGGGGGTGAGAGGATTCACCAGAGACAGAGTGGGGAGCACGACAGTTGGATCCACTGAAATACACTGCTGAGGGGAGCAGTGGGCGAGACAGGAGAGGTCTGCTGTGCCATGTGGGTAGCTCCTTGGCTGGGGATTGAACTCGTGCTGCAGTGACTGCTGATAGCTTCATAGTGCTGAGACTTAACCCCTTGCACCAGGGAAACCCTGAAGAAACATTCTTGTCTTGAAAATTGGCAAATACCATGAGGAGGGAAACATGCCATGCCTCCCCTCTCACGTGAACCTCTGTGGTCAAAAGTCACTTTTGATGACCATATGTTGATGGGTTTGAGGTTGGAGAATGCAGAAGCTCTAGATATTTGCTGTTTATAGTGTGGTTCTGGATCAGCAGTGTTGCAACCCCATGGCTTGTTAGAAATGCAGCCTACGGCAATGCTGCAATGCCGATTGAATCACAATCTGCACTTAAATACATTCCCAGGAGATCTGTGTGCTTATCAAAGTTTGAGAGGCACCGATCTAGGTGGCTAAGGCTGAAATGGGGCCACAAAGCAGCCCTATGGGGAAAAGAAAGGAAAATGGATTAGCCTGCTGGGCAAAGCATGCCTATTCTGGAAATGCAAGCAAAGTCCTTAAAAATGTTTGCAGAGCAGAAAGCAGCTGAAAGATCAAGGTCAAATCTCTACCCCTGGGTGAATTTTTAGATATAGAACATCTCTTAGTGACCCCGTGTGGACAGAACCCTATACCCCCAGTGAACAATAAGGAAAGTAAGCATATCACCTGGCTGACATCTGCTAGGCAATCTTCCAAGGCAAAATGCTGGTTAACAGAAAACTTCACATTACAATGCTCTGACAAATCGTCAGCCATCAAGACTTCCATCCAGCACACTTGTGGTTTGCAGTTCATGTTGAAATGTTTTCAGGAGGCGTTTGTCTTAGAGCCAACCTGTAAGCTTCCCAGAGGCTTGCAGTCCAAGGCCACAGAGATCCCAGGTTCTTGAGTCTGAAAGTGGGAAAGGATCATTGTTCTGGGTACTGCAGGCAGGGGAGGGATACGAGGGCAAGATCAGGAGGGCCTGTACTGAGACCTGGGGTCCCTTTGTGAAATTTCTTCTGATTAATTCAGGTCCAAACTGATATCCAGGCAGAAAAGAGTAACAAAAAAGGCTCTGAGGCAGCTGGTCACAAGTCCTTAAGAAGGGACTAGTTTATGTTGACCATACTGCCAGTCATTATAATAAACTGGAAATCAAAGTTCTAATTCAGTTATGTATTTGTTCCCTAAACATTGCTGTTCATCTGTACTCTAGTAATTTCAGTAAAATCTCATAGACATAAACTCAGTGAATCTGCCATGTCCAGTGCCCTTCAGCTGACTTAGGTTCTCTAGAACCGACTTCATAGTCAGTGATTTTGCAGCTATGATCTGAAATGCGCAGGAATGAGAGCTCTATTCTGCAGGAATCTGCAATGCATCCCTCTCTAAAGGGAAGCTACTCTAATTCAGATAACCTTAGACTGACTTAGTGTAGAGGCAGGAATGGGCCACAGGACAGGTTTTCTGATCCAGCAGACTGGGGTAAAGGAGGAGAGAGTCCTGGAGCCCTCAGTGGCTTTTGCAGGCTTTTATTGGGATTTACTGGGTACACAGCAGGCAGGGGTGCTGGGGGGCCGGAAGGCCGGCAGTCCTCCCAGCCCCCAGCAAGTCTTCACTCTATCTGGGCTCTCCGGCCTTCTCTCTGCTTCTCTGCTCTTTTGTTCGTTCTGCTGCTTCTCGGCTTCTGCTGGCGTCCCTGTGACACCGCCTTAAAAGCCCAGTCTTAGCCCAGGTGAATCCCATCTACCTATGCCCACACCCTACTCCAGGTGCCCGCCATCAGGCATGCATTCAGGACTGCAGGGTTCCGTCATCTTTCCTGATGGCGGGAGGGCAGAAAAGCCTGACATTTTTTCCTTACCCTACACTTAGGGTTCCAGGTAAGGATATATCATCTACCATGAAATGGAACACATCAATGGGATGATTAGCATAAAGGGAAATGTCAAATTCTAATGAGATGCATAGATACTGCTCTGATACCTATGGAATGTTGTGGCCAATCTCTGCCATGTTATTTATATAAAATATAAATCTCTTCACCACCTTTAATATGGTACTCATGTATTTCATTCTGTTTTAAACTCTGGAAGATTATTTTCTCATACCCGTATAGTGAGAATCGTGGACCCCGGTTAGGGGGAGAGCAGCAATTTGCAGAAGTGAAAATGGTTAAGCTTTAAATGAAATAAAGTAGATATGAACTATTTACTGAAACGAAATGAGAGAATTCAAATGAGGTAATTATCTGACACGCAATCTTGTTAGGTCTAGAATTTCAGGGAGAGGCCACTTGTTTACAGGCAAGGTTCTTATTGCACAAAGTTTAATTGGGGATGCTAACATGTACCTCTGCTCTAATGTGATGTCTCACCCACAATAAACCCCAGGGTTGTTTGTGAATCATGAACATATGGTGGCCTGTAGAAGGGTCTCTGTCCAAAAAGCCTGGAATAATTCGCCAAGTGCCTGCTTTTCACCTGACCCAGGAATTAGATTCACTCATTTCCTCAGGTGCTACTCCAGAGGTGAGGGTGCTAAGATTGAATGTGATTAGGGCAGGCAGACTACCTGTTGACCATGACAGTGAGGTAGGATGAGACCCAGACAGAGAAAAAGCAAGAGCAAGGGTCCTGTGGTAGGAATGAGTTTGACATGTATACATATATTTTTCAACAAACCTAATACCCCTTAGCATGTACCAAGGTCTGATTTAAGCACTTAGCAAATAATCCATCAATTAATACTCACAGAAACCTTGTGATATAAATACTAGTATGATTTGGAAAATACTGTTTTTTACAAATGAGAAAGTTGAGGCATGCAGAGTTTCAGTAGCTTGCCCAAGGAACATGGCCAGTCAGTCCTGGAGCTGGGATTCAAACCCAGGTCCGATCCCAGGATCTGTGCTCGTCACCACTTTGCTGGTGATCCCCTCACCACTGCACATTGGAATACTTTGGGGATTTTTCAAAACTACTGGTGCCTGATTCCCTCTCTCACCCATTTGGATGTAATTGGGCTGGACCAAGAGTTGGGCATTGGGATTTTTGAATGCTCCCAGATGTCTGAGATGGGTGGCAGATTTGGAGAGCAAGGGCACCATACCAAACCATGTAACATTTGAGGGTCTAACATAAATCAGTGTTTCTAGGCTGATGAACAGGGGAAGGAATGGTATTCTCTCCCTTATAGCACCTGATGCTTAACTTTTGCCTATTAATGCATTTGTCAAAATGGAATGCAGCCGCATAAATAAGAGATAGTCTAGTTTGAATTAAAAGGATACTGGCCACACATCAGCAGTGCATATTTGTTCTGGTCTCCATGCCAAGTATGTAGACACCTTATTGCCTGACCCTGGGAGAATGTTCTACAAAGCTATCAGGGGCTAATCAAGTTGGTGTAGGGCAGGCAAAGCTAGTTCCCAAACTCTGTGACTTGAGCTCATCCTTTGAGTGAGTCCATTCTTATTTTTTGCAGACGTTGATGCGCAAAGTGAGCCCTGGTTGAAACTTACCCTGTCAATGGATTGGTTCAAGGTCATGCTGCAAATTGCTTTCCATTCACCAGAAAGTTGGGTAAAATTAACTAGTTGTCAGTTTTGGGCAGTGGGCTAAGTCTATGCTGTGTCTGCATTGGGATCACATTCTGCATGGAAAATTAGGGAGACACCAGGGAATTTATGTTGTCTGTAGATACTATAGACCTGGAAAAGGACAAGAATTATGTCATTGGTTCCAAATATTGGGCTCAACATATTTCTAATATCTCTCTAAGGTGGGAGCTACGTTTCTGCTTGGTAGATCTCCGAGCAGGTTATATGGCCATTTTGGGCCCTTGGCTCAAGTTTGGAGTAGGGTGTGGGTAAGTTGACTGGAGCATCTACAAGGGCCCTTCCAGAGTGTCTCATATCTGAATGAGGGAAATGACTATTCTGGAGGCTGAGGAAATGCTGATTAAATAAGAGCACAGGGAAGTTGAGCGAACTTCCCGATACCACCTTTGGTGAGTTGTTGAACTGGAATTAGAACTGGAATTAGAAATGAGGATGCCTTTGCCAGGCATGGCTGATTAAACTCCACACCCCTATTCATGTGGAAGGAAGCCATCCAAGGACTCTCAAAAAGGCAGTGAAGCGATGAAAAGAGGTGATTAAGGCACAGATGCCAAGAGCTGGCTCCATATTACTTACAATCCTACAGCATAACATTTTATGTGATTATAATGTTTCACGAGGGTAGCAAAGACTGTGCTATAAAATGGCCCATCAAAGTCCCAGCTGGTGAACCAGGGATTAAGAACAAAGCTGCAGGTTAGGAAGCCAATGTCATCCACATTCTCCATTCGTATGTACAATCAGCATTCACAAGGAATGTCTCAGAGCTGACACCCAGTGTAAGGATTTATGCAAATGTTCATTCCACAGAAGAAAAGTCAGATACTTATCAGACCCTTGATTTAATTCTGTGTCTCCAATCGTCCTAAAATGATGACATGCTTAGAACCTACATGAGTTGTATTTATTTCTGACTTCAACCACTTAGATCACCTTGGAGATTTCATCGAAGAAATAAGCCAAGGTAATGATGTTGGTAATATGAGTATTAACTAAATGACAGGCATCTATGAATTCCAACCTATGGATGGTGGCAAAGATACAGACGACATGAAAGGGCCATGAGAGGATTCACAGTCTTCTTAGGGTTCTAGAAACCAGGCGGCTATTACAGGTAGTCTGAATCTTGGGGTGTGTGTGTATGTGTGTGTGTCTGCCTCTCTCTCCTCTCTCTGTGTATATATATACATTGTTTGTATATATGTACACTCTATATATTTATATACATGCACACATATACACACATTCATATACACATGTATATGTATATACACATTTTAATGTGGATTCTAGTTGAATAAAAAGTTTACTGATATCACATTGATTTTTGTCATTTTCTATTTTCTTATTTCATTTTCTATTTCATTTTTTCTTACCACCATTCCTTATGTCTACTTGTCCTTTTCCCCCTCTATTATTTTGCCTGCTTTGTCCTTTATATATTATGTCCTATTTCCTCCTTATTAACCTTAATACCCCCATGGTGTTTATTAAAGTCCACTAGTTCTGTAAGTATTTTACTTTATCTAATAGTCTGCTCTATAGATCTTTCTAATATTTGTTTTTTTGTGATTCTGCTTTGCTTTCCTGCACACAAATCCTTCAAGCTCTTCCTGTTTTGCTGAAAATGACCATATCTCATCTTTCCTTATGACTGAATAATATTTCATAGTGTTGGATATCCACTTCTTCTAGATGCAATCATCTATTGATGGACATTAGGTTGCTTCAATGTTCGAGCTATTGTGAGCAGTCCTGCAGTAAATGTAGAGCATTATGTTTTTTTGCATTGATGGTTTTTTATTCTTTGGATAGATGCCCAACAGTGGGATTGTTGGGTCATACACACTATTTCCATTTTCAGTTTTTTGAGGTAAATCCAGATCACTTTCCCTAATGACTGCAACATTTTGAATTCCCACATTTTTTATTTTCTTAATCAGTAAACACTAGCAATTTAATAATAACTACTCTGCTCCTTTGCCTTGAAATAAAAGGGTTATTTGGGTTAATGATGTTGTAGTAGGCAGCAAAACCAAGTACCGGCAATGTGGGAAATGTGTACCTGCCCCCTCATGCTCCAGGCTGGTAGAGTTCTAGGTGGAAGAATTCAAAATCTGCCTTCAGACCCTGGACAGAATCAGGCCACTGGACAGAGTGGCGGTTGAGAGTGCCAGGGCACGCGGGACTCACCTACTCTGGAGAGAGGAAAACTATGTCTTAAGGCTTTAGCAGAATAAATCCAGGGAGGGAAAAGATTGGACATGGAGGGTCTGGAATTGCACTGGCTCTGGATGAATGGATTTTGGGATCTTTTAACAGGGGCGGGGGAGTGAGAGACACCAGAGAAGCTACTGTAGATGTGAAATATTGAAAAGGAAAATATCAGAAAACAGGACTTTAAAGTTAGTATGGACAAATGGATACCCACTTAGGATATTACAGGGAAGATTCAACTACATTTTATATTTGGTTTGACTGATAGATTATTTCCTTGACTATAATACTACACAGAGATGAACTTTAGGGGAGAGACTCAAAAGCCTTGTCTTATATAGGCTGTAAGCCATGCTTTTTATAGTTTTCTTGTCTAGCTGTGAGGCTTTACAAAGACAAATATTGCAGCTGGGGGAGCTTTCTGAGCCCAAGGAGGCTGACACAGCGAGTAGGTTCTGAACTTATCATTCTTAATGAGTGAATATTAAAGACCTTGGTGTTAATCAGTGTGATTTTTTTTTAAAGATTTATTTATTTATGCATACAAGAACTGGGGTACAGGTCAGAGGCACGAGGGTGAGAGGATTCACCAGAGACAGTGGGGAACAGAACAGGCAGACTGACTGAAATACACCTCTGAGGGGAGCAGCGGGTGAGTCAGGAGAGGTCTGCTGTGCCATGTGGGTAGCTCCCTGGCCGGGGATTGAACTAGTGCAGCAATGGCTGTAGATAGCTTCATAGGTTGTGACTTAACCCCTTGTGCCACCAGGGAGGTCCCCAATCAGTGTGATTTGCTGGCAGTAGGTGTGTCAGAGTTTGGGGTAGTAGATCAGCAAAAGAAGTCACGAAAGGGAAGAAATTAGGGTATTTTATCTGCTGTCATTTTTTAAAAGAAGGAGAAGTGACTTGAATTGGGAGAGAACAAGTTGCCTTTTGCAGATGAACAGCACCATTATCAAGAAATGCCAAGAGGCAAGCATCGCACCAAGCAGTTTAGTCCTCATTTGAAGTTATGGAAGCCCAGGATTTGCCTGCTAACCATGAGTGCCCTGCCGTGCCCCTCTTCCTGTAAAGGGGGCAGCCGTGCAGCACTGGTGACCATTGTCAGGTGGAATGTAAAAGGAAATTTCTAGTGCTTTGCTTCACCACAGGGAAAACTGAGTTTATTCAAAACCAGAGGGAATCATACAAAATGGAAACCTAAAAAGCCTTGGTTAGATTTTTCTCTCTAGTTTGCTTCCAAAGCGTCTTGTCATTTTCATTCCTACCACTCCTTACAATTATAGCCAGCGAGCAATTATGTATTTAATGTCTTGCTCCTTAGCCTCTAAGTTCCATGTGAGCCGGGATAGTCTTATGCATGGATATGTCCCTGGAGCCCACATGCCGTCTAGCTCGTGGTAGGTGCTCAATGATTATTGCTTCATTGAGTGAGTAAACTCACCCTGACCAGGGGTGAAGTGGAAATGAACACCCACATCTAGGGGATGGATGGTGAAGGAATGTGATCCGGAGGAGAGAGATAAGAAGAAATTCTGCACATTTAGAGTTTTTGGAAAAGCAAGGAAATTCCTCCCCCTGAGGTTGAGGTGGGATTTTCTAGAGCATTGCTAGTTAAGGTGCGACCCATGCACCTTAAGGTGCATGTTGAGGAGCCTCAACATCACCCGGGAGCTCAGTGGCTATGGAGGATCTTGGCCCCACCTGCTGAAATACTCTGCGTTATAGTCTGAGAAACACGGCTTTCTGTTGTGAGCAAATATTCTTCTTCCTACCATAGTAACGGCCCCGCGAAAGGGGCACTGAGCAAAGTGACCAAGGATGAGGAAGGAATGGAGGTATAGGCCCCACTGGAAGCATTACACAATAGGAGCGATGTTCAATCTTTTCTGTTGCTGTCTCATATCCTCCATTGTTTGCTGCTGTCTTTTGAGTTTCATAAGCAATGTAATAACTGTTGCCTTGAACTGCTCTCCAGTCATACTCTGCAGTTCTGCTGGATTGAGACTCCTCTTGGGTTTTTTTTTTTTGTTCCAGCATTTGTGATGTTCTTCTATATCTTCATTTTTAGTTTTTATGGGTTGTAATAGGAATGGACTTTCATTTTGTTGCCTTTGTCCCTGTTGAAGTAATCGGACAACTGGTACCGGCGAGGGGTAGTAGAGGAACATAACCAGGGCCATCGGGCATCGAAGGGTCCCCTTTAGTGAGCATCAGTGTGTCAAGCTCCTTCTGTGCTGTGGGTACCAGAATTGCGTGGTGGGGCTCCCTAGTGATCCCCTCCTCTAAGGCAACTCCTTGGTCTCTTATAATCTTGTTTCTGTTTCTACTCTAGGCTATTTTTGGGCACTAGATGCAGCACTGGGCTGGATTATAGTTGATATGAGGTCACAGGCTGAAAGTTACTCTCTTTTCCAGAACAACCTGGGTGATTCAACCTATTCCTTTCCTCTGGTTCAGGCTCTAGCTGTTCTATATACTGAGCACCTCTGGCCCAAGCCAGCAATCCTTGCTCTGCATCCCCCTTCTGTATCTCTCCAACAGTGTACCCTCTGTCCTGGGTGCCAACTCTGTTCACCTCTTTAACCAATGTAGTGCTGGGTCCAATATGAGTATGGGCCTGGAGTTGGCAACTGTAGGGAATTCTTCACAGCAGCCGCCCCCCCACCCCCACGGCACCTTGTGGGTTGTACCGCCCCCGGGTCACTATAACCCCAGTTCACTTAAAGTTTTTCCTACTTTCTTTTCACCAGACAGCTGTTCCTACTGTGTGCTGTGGTTGTCCATTTTTTCCTCAAGGTTTTGACTTGGCATGGTTCTGCTGCAATCTAGCTGTGAGTATATGGGAGAGCTGCCATCTTACCAGACTTGATGTTCACTCCTTAAATAAGTGCCCTGCTTTTAGCACAAAAGAAGATAAAGCAACCAGATGTAGTCACCAGGCCTCATGCTGGTGTGTGTGAAGTGAATGAAAGATAGCAAAGCTTTCCAGCTTCTGTGACTACAAACATTTCTGACTTACAGGGGGCAAAGTCAAAGCATCCGAATTGAGAAATGATAAGAATAAAGTGTGGGTGGTTTGTCCAGAATTTATTTACACCAATTGTCAGAATTTATTTATACCAATTGGCTGATGCTATGAGTGGACCCTGCAAGGTAAACCATTGATTATACCAATGGTATAGATTAAGGACAATCACTCTGTGTCTTGTGGAATTTGGGGATGCTGGGGGTGAAATGGGCTTGAGAAGGCCAGATGCAGCCACAACCACTATTTTTTAATCTAGAAATGGACTACTTATATGACATTTCAGGTGGATGACTAAAAGATGGCTTGGAACAGTTTTAACTTAAACAATTATAAAAGGTCATGGGCTGTTTTTAGAGCCTCCTTGTAGGAAATGAGATAAAAGACAGAGACTGAGGACATGGATTTCTGCAGGTAGCTATTATTTAATACAAATATGCTGCACTCATAGCATCAGCACAGCTTGTTCCCAGATCCTGCAACTGAGCGTAGAGTTTGTCTTAACATATAACACTGGCCATCACTAGTAATTGGCTGGAAATGACTCTCAAGAAGAAATTCATTTGCCAGCTTGGGTTCCAGAAAATAGAAGGGTATGTCGATAATTTCTCTAATTATCGGTATTTTAGTAATATAATGATAATTTTGTATGGTGTAGGATAAATGAGCTAAAAATCAGGCTTTTTACACCCTCTGACCTTTAGCATCTATGACCAGCACCTGCAGTCTTGCATGTGCACCTATAATTATGAACACCTGGGCCTGGAGATCATGGAGCATGTGCATATGTAAATAGGGACATTGTAAAGGCAGGACAGGACACTGTGCAGGTTATCTAATCCAGCAGACGGGTAAAGGAGGAATCAGAGTCCTTAGTGGCTTTTTGCAGGTCTTTTTATTGGGATTTACCCGGTACACAGCAGGTAAGGGTGCTGGGGGGCCAGGAGGCTGGCAGGCCTCCCAGCCCCCAGCAAGTCTTCATTCTATCTGTGCTCTCCGGCCTTCTCTCAGCTTCTGCTTCTCTTGCTTCTCTCTCGGCTTCTCTTTTGGCTTCTTCTGCTTCTGCTGGCATCCCCATGACACCGCCCTTAAAAAGCACAGTCTTAGCCCAGGTGAATCCTATGCCCACACCCTATTCCAGGTGCCCGCCATCAGGCATGCATTCAGGACCTCAAGGATTCATCATCTATCCTGATGGCGGGAGGGCAGAAAAGCCTGACATTTTCTTTACCCTACAGACATCTTGCGCAGGGATGAGGGGCTGTAAGGGCGGAGTCACTGTGAGGCGGGAGGTCAGGGAACGGAGGCAGCAGAGAAATACTGAGAAGAAAGCTGCCTGACCCTGATTCAGCATTAAAGCCCTGTAGAAATGTACTGGAGGCTCCAAAATTATCTTTTTGTCTGAAAGAACTGAAGATGAATCTATCCGGCCTGGGGTGGTTGCAAAACATATGGGACAAAAGTGAGCCTTTGTCATTTTTCCAACCTACTCAGCACTCTTTGAACTCCTTTCCTCTTTCTGGCGTGTTGCCTGTGTTGCTAATATCTCTGCAAGTGTGGAGCCCACGATTCATTTCCCCCCATTCTCCCATGCACTGAGATACCTCGAACCGCATGCACCTGTGCAAGACCTCTTCTAAGTGGAAGAGAGCAACAATATGAAGCTGATACCAATAGGACGCTGATTTTTGTTTTCAGAATTCTTAGTTGCAGAAAAGTTAGTTTAAGCAGAAAAGAAACAGTAGAGTATTGAAGAATCTCCATGAGAGTCAGAGCTTCAGGTCTAGAGGCTACAAAAGGCAACAACAATGCCCAAAGAACAGGATACTGTTAGACATTTAGGGCAGGGAGGGAAACACCCAAAGAAAATTAATGGCCAACTATACCCAGGACTCCAGGAAACACTTGCCAGAAGGGAGGAAGGAAGTTTCCCAGCCCAATCTACAGGCAGGCCCATAAGGCCCAAGGAGAGCAAGAAACACCCAGGGGGAGCTATTCCCTGAAATTAGCCAGTGTCTGATGATAAGACGTACAACTTGTTTGATATAGGCGTACAGCTTTCTAGGATATAAATGGTGGACATTCTGGCATCTGGCTGCCAACATCAGTGGTGCAAGCAGGGTACGTGAAAAAGTATCAGACTTTTCCACCTTCGCGCCATTAGCATTAATGATGGATCCCTGTGGTCCTACATGCATGCCTGATAGCATACACCTGGAGTGGGTGTGGGCATACATAGGTGGGAACACCTGGACTGAGACTGGGCTTATAAGGGCGGCATCATGGGGACTCCAGCAGAGAGAAAAGAGCAGCAGAACGAGAGAAAGAGTAGCAGAACGAAAGAGTAGCAGAACGAGAGTAGAACCAGCAGAGAAGCAGAGGCCACGAGAGAACTCCAGAGAGCCCAGAGTGAAGATTCGCCGGGAGCTGGGAGGCCTGCCAGCCTCCTGCCCCACTGCGCACACACACCCCTGCTTGCATTGTGCCTGGTAAGAGCTGAATAAAAGCCTGAAAAAGCCACTGAGGGCTCCAGGACTCTCCTTTACCTGTCTGCTCAAATCATAGATATCCTGCATTGTGACTTCCTGCCACTATATGCCACTTAAGGCATCTTAATCTATTTGCAACAGGATAGAGTCCCTGTTGGAGTAGAGACATTATAGTTGGATTTTGGGTTTCCTGGATTTAGGGTTCCTTGGTTCTTTACTATGGTGTGAGAAGAATCCACAGCTACGTCTTTAGCAGAAGCTAAAGCAAAGTTTATTTAGAAACAGTATAAAAGGACACCCAGGGAGAGGTCCTTAGGTGGGCAGAGTCCTGGATAAGCAACTGCCAGGAAATTGTGGGGGCTCCAGACTTAAATGGAGTGGAGGAACTGTTCACTCTGTCCCTTCTGGGGGTGCACTGTGCAGGCACTTCCAGCATGTAGTTTATCAGTCTAGGTAGCAGGCTGAGTCAGGGCAGAGTGTTAGGGGTTTTTCCCAGGTATTGTTTGTCCTGTTTAGGAGAATTGCTTTTGCTTTATCATCAGAAACTGGCTAATTTTGAGGAATTGCTCCCCGCTGGGTGCTGCTTGCTCTCCTTGGACCTTATGGGCCTGCCTGTAGATTGGGCTGGGGAACTTCCTTCCTCCCTTTTGGCAAGTGTTTCCTGGGATTCTGGGTATAGTTGGCCATTAATTTTCTTTGGGTGTTTCCCTCCCTGCCCTAAATGTCTAATAGCATCCTGTTCTTTGGGCATTTTTGTTGCCTTTGTAGCCTCTAGGCCTGAACCTCTGACCCTCTTCAATACTCTTTACTCTTTCTTTTCTGCTTAAACTAACTTTTCTGTAACAAAGAATTCTGGACCTGTGGCTGAAAACAAAAATCTCTAGTTCTTTATCTTTCATTGTTTTAATTATCAATTGCTGCATAGGTAATTTATCACACACTTAGGGACTTATAACAAAATATTTTTGTCTCACAGTTTCTGTAGGTCACTAATATTTAGGAGTAGCTTAGCTTAGAATCTCAGTTGCAGTTGCGATGTGGGCTGGGGTGGCAGTGAACTAAAGGCTTGACTGGGGCTGGAAGATTCACTACAGTATGATCGCAGGTTGGGGCTCTTTATTGTTATAGTTGGCCTCAGTTTATCTGCACATAGACTTCTTTTCAATTCTGGTTGATTCCCTCAGAGCAAGGAATCCATGAAAGAGAGTGAGAAATTCTCCTTTCTATGCTCTCATCTGGACTGTAGCACATCATTGCTTCTATCACATTCTTTTTATACAAAGTGAGTCTCCTCTTTACAACAAGGCAAATGAGTGGCTGACACAGATACAGATTTTTATGAAAATCCTGATGGGCAAGACCCTCACTCCCAAGATTGAGTCCAAAGACACCACTGAGAATGTCAAAGCAAAGGTCTAAGATAGGGAGGGCATACCCCTGCCGCTCCCCCCCACCCCCGCCCCGACCAACAGCATTTGATTTTTGCAGTGTCCATACTCTTTCCATCTACAATGTCTGAAAAGAGTTCACCCTTCACTCAATGCCTGGCCTACTGGTCCTGCCATGGGAATGTCCCCTCTACTGGCTTGTCCCAAAATATAATGCAACAAGATGATGTGGGCAGATGTCCTGTTTGCCTGTATCCCTACACTGCCAGCTGAAGTGTTGTCACACCACAGTCTGTGCCCCAAGAAGGTCAAATAAGGCCCTTCCGTGAACTTCTCTTTTGGCTGCAGGGCAGCTATATGTGGTCTCAATAAAGCTTCTCTTTCATTGAGTGAATCAATAACATAAAAAAGCTAATCGCTAAGTAGTCCACACTTAAGGGGTGAAGAAATAGGCCCTACCTTTTGAGTGGGACAGTATCAAAGGATTTGTGAACACATTTTAAAACCACCAGCACACTCTTTGGCATATAAATTTGCAGCACCTTCCCACAGTAGGTAAGCTAACGTGCTCTGCCCCACCACCCTGAGCTGAGTCATTTGGCTTCACTTGGTCAAAGAATCTTAGCACACATGGTAAGAGGAGAGTTTTGAAAATGCCTACTCTTGCTCTCTTCCGTCTTTGCTGTTACCATGAGGATGGACCCCAAGTAGTCCATAATGAAAGCCCATGGTACCAAGTCAAGTATATTAGTTATCTGTGACCACATCATATATTATACATAAATATAATAGTAAACATTTATGTTTCAGAGAGCCTGTGATTTAGGAATCCAGGTGTGCCTTACCAGGTCCATTGTGGATGAGGCTTCTGGTTCAGGGGTTCTGATCATCTGGAAAGAGGCTGGGACTGGAAGACTGAATTCCAGGATGACTCAGTCATGAGTCTAGAGAGTTAGAGCTGGATGTTGAGACTTTGTTTTCTCCCACGGTGAATCTCTCCATAGGGGCCACTTGACTTCATGACGTGGTGTCTGGATTCCAGTCAGTTGAGTGACCCAAATATGTGAGACAGAAGACACAACGTATTTTGTGATCCAACAATGAAATGACTGACGTCTTTGGAACATCCTGTTAGTTACAAAGGAAAACTATTTTAGGTGATGGGGGACTGCCTGAGGGCATGGATGCCTGGAGGTAAGCATCACTGGGGACCATCTTTGAGGATCACAACCACGTCTAACTGCCTCAGTCATTCTAGTTGAGGCCAGCTTATATCAGCCAGTAGCTAATGTAGCCCTAGTCTTGGGAACAAGCCCTACATGTCAGCCCAGTCACTGCCTTCCCCCTCCCCTCACCATCTGGCTCCAGATGCCTGAGCAGTATATGAGGTTTGTGGTTGTTTCATAGCATTATTGTGCACAGCCCTGAAAATGTGCTGATACAGAATGTTGGTGACACCAGGAGAAATTTAGCAGATTATGAATTAATTAATTAGAATTGCAATGAGCATCCTTAGCCTCAGTTTTCCAGTTGGCTAATACTAAGACTCACATGTAAGTAGGATCTCTGCTTTTAAGAACTGATAGTCTAATAATTTATACACATTTAAGAATATGTCATTGCTTTATTTGTTTCTTCTGCAAAATAAAGCTCAAAGATAAATACATTTGCTTTTCTTCTGTCTTTGTTCTCAAGCTGCTTTGTTCTGAATGTTCTCAAGTTACATGGTATATAGAAAGTAGAACTGTTTTTCAAACTCTAATGATTTAAAAAATCACTTTTATTAATTATAGCTTGTATATAATAAAATCCACCAATCTTAACCGTACAGTTTGGTGAGTTTTAATGAATGTATATGGTCATATAATTCCCATTGCAGTTGAAATATAACACATTCCCAACACCTCCCCAAAGTTTGCGCATATTGTAGGCACTTGTAAGTAGACATTTATTGAAGTAAAACATACATGCAGAAAAAAGCATAGACCATAGACCAAAAAAGCATGTACAACTTGATAAATTTTCAGAAAGTGTATCCATCATTCAAATCAAGAAACAGCAACATGACAAGCCCTCCAAGGGGGTTCCGTATAGTCCCTTCCCCAATGATAATTCCTTTCTGGCTTTCATTACCATAAATTAGTTGCCTCTTTTTCCACTTTAATATACATGCAATCATATAATAAGTATTCCATTACATCTGGTTTCTTTTGTCAAACATTATGTGTATGAGATTTTTTCTTATTGTTGATATAGCTGTAGTTTGTTTATTCTCATTGCTAGTATTCCATTGTGTGAATATGCCACAATTTATTATTTATCCATTCTATTGCTGATGAACATTTGGGTCGTTTCCAGTTTCTGGCTCTTACAAATAGGCCTGCTGTGAACATTCTGGTACAGGCTTGCTTGTATTTTGTATTTTTTTTTTTTGATGGTTTGACTTTTTTTTTTTAGGGGCTAATAGGAATATAATAGAATCAGAGACTGACCATTCAATTTAATCCAATTTACTGTTTAAGGCCTTTACCAAAAAAAACAACACACTCTTCAGAGTCTTCAGAGGAAATTTTATCTGATATAAGACTAGGTCACAGGTTTGTATTTGTTCATTTTATGAGAGGAAAAATGTAGTGAATTTTGAAATTTCAGAGGCAGAGTATCAACATGGTCACTTTGTTTTTCACTCTCTGGTCTTCGTGCGTCATCTTTCCTCCCTCCTTCTCCCTTTCCTCCTTTTTTTCCCTTCCCTTCCTTTCTCCTTCCACTCATTTTTCAATGGATAAGAATTTCAAGACTGGGCCTCCCCAGTGGCGCCAACAGGTTGAGCACTGCGCTGGGAAGCTGTCCACAGCCTCTGCAGCGCAGGTTCCATTCTTGGCTGGCCAGGGAGATACCCACATGGCACGGCAGACCTCTCCTGTGTCGCTCACTGCTCCCCCCAGCAGTGTATTTCAGTCTTCCTGCCTGTTCTGCTCCCCACTCTGTCTCTGGTGAATCCTCTCACCCTCCCATGTCTCTGACCTGTACCCCAGTTCTTGTATAAATAAATCTTTAAAAAAAAAAAAAAGAATTCATGTTTAAAAAAAAAGAATTTCAAAGACTGCTTTGAATTGTTCTCAGACGGGCATTTTCTTTTTCATGAAAGTGAAGATAAAGTCAAGTAATTTTCAATTTGCTCTAAATGGCTTCTTTTTTCTGGGAAGTAGTTTTGGGCTTTCATAAACATTGAGACATTTTTTGTTGTCTCAAATTTTATTCTGCTTATCACATCCTGCCCGACAGGTTTCCATAAGCAATAATGAAGGCCACCACACCAACATCGCTCCCCTCCTCTCCATAACTGAGACCCGGTATCCCCACCATTAGGGGCAACCTAACATTTCATGTGCTATTGTTTATGGGCAAGTTTCAATTTGGACCAGCCAGGCCACAAAATGATGTACAAATGGCAGACTATGAGCTGTTATTTTATTGAAAGTCCTATTTGTGTGTGTGTGTGTGTGGAAGGTCATCTGTTCAAAATTGAAATTACTTTTGTACAAGGGCTACTGGAGGACAATTTCCCTATGTCCCACATGTCACATATATATTTTTTAATGCCACATGTGTTTTGAGGGAAAAAAAAAAAAAAACCCTGCAAAATCCATTTGCTTTTAGTTATTTTCTTGGGCAAACCACCAGTTTACCCATTTTTTTAAGGTATCATGATAAACATGTGAATGGCCCTGATTTGATTATCTTTTGTCATTGATATGGTTCAGGACAGACCACCCCCAAATAGGCCTCTTTGGCATATTGATTATTTTGAATTAAAGTTACTCAAGATAAGGCAGGCTCAAGAAGATCACTCCCATGCTTCTTTGCTGAAAAGCAGGACATAAATCTCCTCTATGAAAGGTGCCCTCCCTGAACTGAACTTTTTTGTTTTTTACTCATTTACTACAGAGGTCTACATTTCTTTGTCTTGCCAATTCTTCAAAAGTTTATTTACTCTTTTTTTTGTCAAAAAAGGTATAAAATCTGCCTACTTTGGTCACTTCTTTAGATCTTTATATTTTTATGGGGCCTCTTGTACGTATGAAATTAAATGCGCTTTTCTCCTGTTAATCTGTTCTCTAAGTCAAGAACCTATGAGTTGGGTTAATCAGGCTAGCACAATTCACTTCTGACCCTTTAGTTTGAGTTTTTTTTTGTTTGAGTTTTTTTTTTTTTTAAGATTTATTTTGATTTATTTATGCATACAAGAACTGGGGTGTAGGCCAGAAATGCGGGGGTGGCGGTGAGAGGATTCACCAGAGACAGAGCAGGGAACAGAACAGGCAGACTGATGAAATACACTGCTGAGGGGAGCAGTGGGCAAGACAGGAGAGGTCTGCTGTGGCATGTGGGTTAGCTCCCTGGCTGGGGATTGAACTCAGGACATGCTGGTAATAGTGCTGAGCCTAACCTGTGAGCCATCAGGGAGGTCCCTAGTTTGAGTTATTAATACAGCAATTGGTCCCCATTTTGTAGGTTTTGAAATTGGCCATATGAGACCTAAGGGTTACTGAAATTTATCTCTGTGCAAGGCTATGGCCTGTTGTAAATGAAAGCTATAGTGAGAAAACAGTATTTGTCCTATTTAGGCACTGTCATTTCTTCACTCTTCTGATTCAAGCTGGAAAAGAATCTCTTCTTCTCTCCTAGTTGTGTCCATTTCAGTAAACTCAACAATCTCACTAAGGAACAGTGAGAGGGATTGGAGCTCACCATTTTCGTTTAGGATAATTTCAAATAATGTTCATGAAAGAAGTCTCCAAGTAGCCCTACAGATTGAAGTTTGTATTTCTCCCCTCTTAATGCAGACTGGACTCTGGGGTACACAGGGCATGGTGTTATAATCTCATTCTCTTTGAGGTAGAAAACTCACTCAATAGAAGTCGTTTGCATTTCTATTTGAGCAGCCTGGAGACAAATATAGTGAAATGAATAGCCTTTTAATTTAATTGGCTTCCCAGTGTGAATCCAAAAATAGAGTGCACAATCCATCTTAGAGTTACTGTAGAACTCGCAGAGATCCAAAGCCCCACACATCAGCCCCCTGGAGTCTAAGCATCTTTCTCCTGGATGCCAGACCACCCACAGAAACTGGGTGGGGATGTCTAGTCCAAATGGGCAGTTGTGTCTATTTACTAATGATTAGTTGTGATAGTCTTTCTAAAATAGAAACGATACACTAAAGAACTAAGAAGAAAGTGCTAGTACATGTTTGTATGCTTTTTAAAATCAAAATAGTCAATAAAGAGAAAAAAATGCATTTTGGCTCTCTAAAATGAAAAGAGGGTTTTGAGAACATGGATAGAAGTGAATGCCTGGGTAAAGATGGACAGAAAGTCCTTTTGATGTCTTACTCGTCTGCCTCTTGGACCTAGGATCCTGTTGAAAAGTCTTGGGGTTAATCTTGCCTTTGGGTTGGCACAAAGAGAGAAAGCTACCTGGGTTCTAGCCAAAGTTCTAAATTCTGAATACAGCTGAAATTCATCCAAGCAGAATAGTAGCAATTTATCATCACTCCTAAGCAGGATTTGGGTGAGAGGACAACATGAGATAGTGCTTGATGTTGCTGGAGATCGGAGGAGACACTGCTGAAGAACGTCAGCCTGGAGGAGAACAGATGTTTTCTCCAAAGGAACTTCCCTTGCTATGACTAAAAGAGCACTGTGTCTACCTTCTCTGGATTTCTATTTCTTTCAGCTGTCAAATGAAAACAGATGCCTGACATTGAATAATATGTTCTTCTCTAGAATTTTGATAGAATTCAATTGCTAAAGGGAGAAATGATAGAAACAGCATTAAAATAAGTCCTTTTGTTTAAAATAAGATCATAAGGTACAGGATTCAGCAGAACCAGAAGATCTTGGAGAAGTCAGTAATCAGTGTCCCCTGTGTGACTTCCAACTTCCCACTTAATTCAATTCCTTTCATTCCAGAAAGAAAATGTAGAACTCAGGTCCACACACAGACCTTTTGGGGACTGTTCTCATTAGGAGCCCAGCAATTCCCTGGATAGAAAGATTGTCTTCTAAGGCACAGTCTGTATTTCTCTTTATTTACTCACCCAACACCCATGTCCTTGGCAAAATTATGGAAAAAAGGCTGCAGTGAATTTTGGTTTAGTCTTGCACCCCTTGCTCTCTCCAAACTTCTTGGGTGTCTCTCTTCCTTCTCAGACTTCTTAGCCACCCTCAACTAATCCTTGACTTGGGTTCAGATCTTTAGGGTATCACTCATTTCGTTCTCAGAACAACCTGATGATCAATAATATCATTTTCCCATTATACAGATGAGGAAAGTGAGCCTCAGAGAAGTTATTGTCTGAGCTCTTACAACACTTACAATCTAGTTGGACATTTCTGAAGATGGCGCAGGCTCTGTTCCTCAGGGGTATGTTTTCACTAGAGAGCTTCCAGGTGCCAGGAGGCCATGAATGTTCTTTAGATAAATCACAGCTCGATCAGTCGCACCTGTGCAGGCTGAGTTCCCACTTGAGGTCTCCAATGGAGAAGGGGGTGAATCTGGACTGGAAAAGGGCAATGAGCTTTGAAACAGTAAGTTATGACTGGTTTTTAGTTCTGTACCAGACAGTCCCTGTATTTTGGAAAACCCTTGTTGTCCTCCCTTGATGTAAGTGTGGCATTGAAAGAGGCAGAGTTAGAGATAAGTATTGGCAGTAAAAAGAAGCATGTTTTGCTGCTAGCTCTACCTAGTTCACTTCTAACACAACAAACCCTGCTTTGAGCTTCAGTTTTTTTCCATCTGTGGCCTGAGGACTTTCATTAGACAATTGTTAACACCTCTATTTTAGCTGAACTTAGGCTTGTTCCTTGAGAAAAGGTATTAAATTCCAATTTAATATGCATGGTTTGATTAGGAAACCTTTGTAGCCAAAGGTTTCCAATCAACTTTTTTTTTTTCTCTCTCACTTGTGCCTTTATCTTTCTCACCTTTGGGATCAGCCCTGACTTCCATCTTGGGCTGTTAATAATTAATAGCACTGGCGTTTATAAGCCAGTGGTAATATGTTTTTATTTTATCGTTTCTTTTCATGAATTATGGATATCATTAAAAAGTGATTTTTTAAAAGTCCAAGAAGGGAAAGGAAGTTGATGGGAGGTCAGAGGAGATGAGAGGGCACACGATCTTGCTCTACTGTCATCTGTCAGGTTTAATAAATAGCTTTCAGCTTGAAGGAATTTGAAACTGCTGGTAGCTCCTGCTCTTTCTCCACACTTCCTTTGTGGGTGGGAAGACACAGCCACAGCTGGAATACAAATTTATATTAGAGCCTTGAAATCCTCCATCTGCCAAGGAGTAGATCACCACATAAAGTCTTTCAAGACGGTAAACCCCACATTTATTCCTGAGTTGACAGACTTAGATTCTGAACAGCTCTAGAATCAGAATACTGAAGGTCTGATATTGACATCATCTCGGACCAATTACGTGACTGAACAAAGCAATGAAACTACTGGGCTCCTTATTGCTAAATTGTAAAATAATATCAGATCATGTAGGTCACTATTTTGAGAGTAAAATGAAATTGTAAATGTTAAAAACAATGACAACAAAACTCTGTTCTTTGAAAGATGCTATTAAGAAAATGTAAAGGCAAGACACAAACTGGGAGAAAATATTTGCTAAACGCATCTATAAAGAAATTGCATCTAGAATTCATAAAGCACTCTTACATCTCAATAATATGAGAAAAATCTAATTTGTGAAAATGAATAAAAGATTTGAATATACTTTACTATATATATATATATTTATATGCACATGGAAAGATAGTCAACTTTAATCATAAGTAAATGTAAATTAACTCCACAATGAGATACCCTACATATTCATTAGAATGTCTAAAATGAGAAGAGACACACTAACAATACCAAGTGTTTGCAATGAGTGGATATACTGGGACTCTATAACTGTTGATGTGAATGTAAAATGGAACAGCCACTTTGTAAAGCAGTTTGACAGCTTCTTATTAAACATACATTTTCCATATGACCTGCCCATTCCATTCCTAGATATTTACTCAAAAGAAGTGAAGCTTATATGTGAATGCTCAGAGCAACTTTATTCATAATTATTCAAAACTGGAAATGACCCAAATGTTCATCAACTGGTGAATGGATAAACTTATAATGACACATCCACACAATTGACCATTACTTGACAATACAAAGGGGTGCACTTACACAAAAAGAGCCAAATCAGAGTAGTTACTGTGAGTCCATTTATATGAAACACAAGGAAAGACACATAAGGGCAACTTTCCTGCCCACCTGTGACTATGCAGGTGCCTCTTTTTTACCTTTTCCTAATTAACCTGTCCTTTTAAAATGTGAAAAAAAAAATACATGTATAATACATACTGATAGAGAGCAGATCAAGAGTTGCCTAGAACCAGAGATTTGGAGGGAACACAGGGAGCTTGTTGGGGTAATGGAAATGTTCTGTTTTGACTGTAGTGATTACACAGGTGTGCACTTGCCAAAATATATCAAAATATACACAAAAATGGGTGCATTTTCTTTCTGGGTTTCATCTTGAGTAGTTTTTATACTGTCTTCAAGATTTTTACACAGTATCTTTTCTGCTGTAAATACTATTCAGTGCATTTTTTTATTGTATATATTGTGTTTCCTTCTCTAGAAGTTAGATTTGCATCTTTTATTACTTTATGTGTCTTACATCATTATGATTACACTTACCTTTGTCTTCTTGAATATATGGAATATATGTGTGATAGCAACTTAAGGTTCTAATATATTCTATTATCTGTGTCATTTCTCTATTCCATAGATTGTTTTATTTTCCCTTATTATGAATTATAGCTCTCTACTTTTTTGCATGTCTAGTAAATTTTGATTGGATGTCAGGCACTGTGATTTTTATATTGCTGGGTGTTGATTTTTTTGGTCTTCCTTTAAATATATTTGAGTTTTATACTTAGACATAATTTGATTCATTTGTGTCTTGTGTTTAAGCGTAGGCAGGACCAGCACCATTATTCTAAGGCTAATTTGGTTACACTGCTGAGGCAACATTCTTCTGTGTACTCAACCAAATGTGTACAAACAAATGAGTACTCAGTGGTCAATCAAATGCGCATTGTGAGCTTTCTCCTTTCTGCTGTGGGAGATGGGGATTGTAAGTCCCTAGCTATAACCAACTGTACAACTGGAGCATTTTTCAATTCGGAATGAGCTCTGAGTTATTTTCCACTGGCTTCTCCTCAGCGGTTCTTTCTTTGACTGTGTGTGCTTTCCTTGCATACATCGGCTAATTAGTACTCAACTAAAGGCTCAGTGAGAACCTGCTGCAGAACTCTGGATCTCTGTCTTTCTTTCTTTCCATGTGCTTTTACTCTTCTTTGGTATTGTATCCTGACAAATCTAGCTTCCTTGTATTTCCCCTTCCTGCCGACTCTTTGTGCGTTGCCCTCCCTGAGCTGAAAACTCTCCAGATAGTAATCCAGGCTAACCATAGCTTCACTTTGTTTTCCTTATCTCAGAAACCACTGTCCTGTACTGTTTGTTGTCCAGTGTCTGAAAACCCATGTTTCGTATATTTTGCCCAGTTTTTTAGTTGTTTAGATTGTGTGATATTCTTGTTATTGCATCATGTCTAGAGGTGAAAGTCCCAAGCGGGTGTATTTTATACCACATAAATCACATTTCAATAGATTTCATGATGCCCTCTCACCCATAAAGGTTATAGGATAGTTTTGTAAACTTTTGCCATGCTATGTACGGGAGATGTCAGGAGAGATTGGTTAGGAACAGCAGAATAGTATATTATTGATTGACTTGGTCCTGCCACACATGCATCACTCATAAGAGCTAATGCATCTCTTAGAGATTCAAAGTTTGCTGACATTGCATCACTTTGCCTGGTGTTGTTCTTACAGCAGGCCGGAAGTACTGGGTAATCGACTGCCCCCAGAGAATACTACACTATAAGTACATAAACATTCCATCCACCTCACTTTTCTAGCAGATCACTCTGAGGAGTATCGTCTACGTTGTTTTCATATTTACCCAGTGATTTACCCAGTAAGGTCCTCCAGCTGATGTCAGTGGTAATGTGCTTGATATCATGCCCTTTGCTCATGACCTTTGATACCCTATCTCTCTTCTTCCGTATCCCTTCACTTCAATTTTTATACCTGAGATCCCCTCCAAAAACTACCTGCATAACCACCTGTACTTGAGAGATCAGGTTGCCCAGTGGTCAGGATCCCCACTGGAGAAAAACTAGGGATCCACAGGCCCAGTGGCCACTCAGTTCTCTGCTTATCCTCTCTTGTGACCTCATGCATGAGATATGGAACATGTACCTTCTGGTGGTGGAAACATCAACTGATAATCCATTTCTAGGGAAGGATATTTTTGGTAGTAAATACAATTTTCTCTTTTTTTGAGAGTTAGACAATGAATTTATTTTAACTTTTTAAAAATTTATTTTATATATATATTTAGTTTTATTTATTTATTTTTAAGAAGATTTATTTATTTATTTATACAAGCACTGGGTACAGTCAGAAGTGCGGCAGGGCGAGAGAATTCACCAGAGCCAGAGCGGGGAGCAAAACAGGCAGACCGAGGAAACACACTGCTGAGGGGAGCAGTGGGCGGCAGGAGAGGTCTGCGCACCATGTGGGACCCTCGCCAGCGGCCGGCAATGGAACTGGCACTGCAGAGGCTGCGGCCAGCTTCGCAGCCCAGCGCTCAACTGCTGCACCACCAGGGGAGGCCCTATACATTTAGTTTTAAAGATGCCTATCAATTTTGCTTTAGCGGTTGCATTTCTAGAAACATACTTAAAGAGAGTAGATGAAGGTCTGTGCAGTATTTGACTCTGAGACTTTGTACCAAAGCTCTGCTTATAATGTCAGATGAACGAAAATGGCAATATATTATATAATAATAACACACTCATATAATTGATTGTATATGTAGTAATTAAACTAATGTTAAAGACTGATGTATTTTGAAAGAAGGAGATAGTTCATTGTGAATTGCAAAAGGCAGATTATAAAGAAATAAATATAGCATGGTCTTATGAATTTCAGTTTTATAGTAGATAAAGGAAATTTCTGTTTGAATCTTGACCACACACAGAAGAGTTGACCTCTGCATAACCCAAAGTCTGCTTAAATATTTAATAACTCATACTGAACCCAGCTGAGAATTATGGTACGAAACTGGAGATGCGGATGACATCCTACAGGGATAATGACTAGTTCCCATAGTGACTTTTCAGTCCCCTTTGTAAAAATTTCCAAGTGCCCCTTGAATCCTCCTATTACAGACTCTATCTCCATAAAAGGGGAGGTTTCATTTTCCCTGCCCCACCTAATGAAGGGTAGAGCTGAGGGGAGGTGGGGGAGAAAATTTGGAAGATTCTTAGAGAGAAGACTTAGAGGAGGTACAAGGAGCAGAGAGACATGTGAAGAAGTCCTTCTTGCTTCTAGCTTTGGACTTGCACCAGGGACTTGGAGGACATGGAAGGAGACATGTGAGGCTGAGAATTGGAAGAGATATTGGCGAGAGACCCATGGGGAGCCTGGCCTGGCAGCTGTTCACCTTGATTTGTATTTTGATTTTGCTCCTTTCATCCCAAACTTGCCTGATACCTTCTGCTCCTTTCCTCTGGTTCCCCTCCAGAAGGTGTTTTAGACTTGTAGCAAGTTTTCAGGTCTTAGTATCCCTACTTCAGGCCAACCCTGTTTGACTGGGCATTCACCCATGAGGGGAATTGGTAATTTTGGGTGTTTCATTATAAAACCATTACCCTTTCTTCTCTTCTCTCTCTATGCACAATATCCTATTAAAGTTCTTTTCACATTAAGAGTGTGTTTTGTCTTCATGTGGCAGACAGCATAATGTCTTTAGATCATGCAGGTTTGGGGGCCTGAGGTACCCCTCATGTGCACTCTAACAGACCCTTATCGGGAAAGGACTTCCTCCATTTATCTTCTGCCCAGTTCTCAAAGTACCCATTAAGTCTGTGGAACTCCCTAACACCCCAAATGTAACTTTCCTGCCCAACATGCCAAGTTCAGTCTCAACAGAGATCATTTTGGGGCTTTTATTATTCTTTGACATATCTGAATGCCGTTTTTCACTAGCTATAGTCAAAAACATCTGTGAGCCTTCTCTAAACACATTTTGTGCATTTTGCAGTCATAAAACATAATAACTTTGAGTTACTGACCCCTGGGAACAAAGAACCTTAAAGGAATAATTGGAATCAAAAGTGAAAATTCTTCCTCTTCCTACCTGTTCTCTCTCCTTCCCTTTTTTTCTCCCCCCTTTTTTCTGCCTGCATAGGCACCCATGGAGCCACAGGGAGGAACTGAAGAGATGACTCATCCATTGTCAAGGAAAGTATTTTTAAAATGTCAGGGTTTGGGGTGAGAGCTGGGATTTACATGAAAAGAAATAGCTTGGATTTTATTCCATGACTGGGTATATGACAGATACAATAGAAAAATTTCAAGCCACTGAGCTAAACTTGGCCATTAAGAATTGAGGGATTAATGCCTGTAGAGATTAAATGATTTTTCTAAAATCTAAAACTACCAAGTGATGAGTAGAACAATTGAGTATTTGCATAAAATGGACCCTCAACTCTTTTCCATTTATTTATTCAAGGGACACCCTGCCTCCTAGTAGAGCCCCTTTTTTAGTTATAGGAAGCAAGAGTAGGTACGTTTGCATTAAAGTCATTCATGAGGTTCAGGAACTCATTTTCAGAGGAGCAATTCTAAATCCATGCTGTGGCCTAGGATAACCTGAAGGACATTTCAAAATCCCAGGAGTCACATTTCACCCTTTGCATGTTCTGACATAGCAAGGTTGGGGTGGGGCCCAGGGAAATGTACTTTTAAATTGCTACCCAGGTAAGTCTCAAGGCTGTCAAATGTTAGAGTCTGGATTTGACAAAACCTCAGCGGTCTGGGAATGGGAGAAAATGGAAGAAGGGAAGAAGAAAAAGGAAATTAACTCATGGGATTCGTACTTCTTCCTTCCAGAGCAAACTCTTTTTCTACTCTAGTTGGTATATGCTCTCAAACAAATAAATGAAATCCTCACCTTCACAGGAATTTTCCAGTTTGGATGGAGATGACTGTGGGGTCTGATAAGCAGTCTTCCAGAACCTCTACTATGATAGTGCACACAGGACAATAGGCTGACACACATGTATGTGCAACTCTGACTTTGCACTTGGTCTTATTGTAGAACAAGACTTTCATGCATCACCATTTTATTTAAGTCTTTTCCTTCCCCATCTCTTCAGCATAAGCTCAATCACAATATTTTGTCTCCTTTTCTAATAAAAATCGGGGCTTTGCTGCTTGATAAGACTGACAGGTTTTCCTCATCGTTTATTTGATTAAAGGCTCTGGAAACTTTTAGGAGTCCTGCTGATGGTTTCTTCCCACATTTGAATGAAATACAAAACAAAAGGCTTAAAGTGCCAAGGAGTAGGCAGGTGTGTTTATATTGATGCTATCTATAGTTGCTGTTTATTTTGCAGTTAAGGAATGGGTTTCTTCATGCAGCAAACCTGAAGATAATGGGAGTTTAAGATAGCATTATGTTGAAGTGCTCTTTTACAGTCTCTTCATCATCCTAACTTTGCCCACTTTGGAACCTTGAACTAGTCATATTCTTGGAGTTGTGTGAGCTTGAATGAATGTGGTGAGGTCTCATCAGTGGCCAATGGAGCCCACACTTAGCCTGAAGTCCCTGTGGTTGCAGTGGAAGGAAGGCCTCTAAGCCCAGGTTTCGCACTCCCGGGAGAAATGTCGTAGAAAAATGATTATAGCTGTGTTCATAACCTAGTCACTAAAACAGGTAGCTGGAATGGATTTGGTCTGTGGGCCATAATTGTCTGTCCACTGATCTAGGACATTTAGAATAGTCTGAGTTCAAGTCTAGATTGTCCGCTAAGTAGAAATGTGGCCTTGAAGCAGTTACTGAAAGTCTGTGAGTCTGAACCAGCTGAATAGCAAAATAAAAATAAAATCACCATCTTGTCAGTATACGAGGAAGAGGGCTGATTTAAGCCCTTACTGGATCTTCAGCTTTTAGGGGAGATGCTATGTTCTCCACCCCTACTTATAAGCAGCTACCTTGGACTAGCTACTGGGAACTAGTGGGCAGAGCTGAGTGGCCAAGTGAAGTTATGTAACACAGAAGGCAGGTGTGTTCTGGAGAAGAGAAAAGGAGAGAGTTCTTGCTTCTGCGGTCCGTCTTGCACTCTGGTATTGCTGGGAAGGAGATGTGGAATGGGAAATGTAGACACACTTAGAAGAGACACATGGGAGAGAGACACGTGGGGAGGTTGACAATGGCAGCTGTTATCTTGATGTGGTATCTCCTTTGTCCCAGCTTTCTGGGACCTACTTCAAAACTTCTTTCCTTATGGTCCATTGCCAGAAAGTGCCTTAGATTTGTGGCAAAATTTCAGGCCTCTGTGGCCTTACTTTGGGCTGACCATGCCTGACTGGGCACTTGCCCATGAGGGATGGGTAATTTTGGAGTCTTTTATCTTCCTTCTCTATGCACACTAATTCTATTAAAGTTACACCACAAGTCTGCTTTGCCTTTGCGTGCATGGATGGTGGACCCCATTTTGGAGCATGCAAGTTTGAAGGTCCCTGAGTACTCCTCCATTGCATGCTAACAAAATGGCCAAGTAATTTTTAGCACTGAAGTCTAGAGACCAACTAGAAATCAGACTTCAGATGCTGGGGTCATTGGCTACTCAGTTAACTGATGGGTTTTATTTGAGTCATGCTATATTTTAAAGATTTTTTTTTAAACTAAATACAAATGCTTTTAGGTATATTGTATGCTTTCCATTCATCTGTCATTAATACTCTGTTGACTTCTAGATGGGATAGCTTTACTTTAAAAATTTTCCTTTCTGGTATCCCATCACAAGTTTCTGATCCCTTGATTAGAAGGAGTCTAAAGATTTTCCTAACTCAAAAAGCATGTGATTCTACCTCTCTCAGAAGATGATGTCTAATGTGATTTCAGTTTATATTTCCAGGGAACAGGTCACCCAAACCAGCAATTTAAAAAACAACCATGTAAAACTTCTGAGTCCAGGCTGTTCTTCTGGTAATGGCTGGGTCCAGCTGATCTTGGTGGGCTCACGCATTCCCATCAGTGGGTGACTTTGCTGAGGAACAGTTGGTGTAGACTGGTCTCAGATGAAATAGCTCTACTGTCCTCCCTGTGTCTCTCGGCAGCCTCCCGAGGACTGGTGAGGTATATACTCTAACAAGCTAGAGAGATAGCAGATTCCATGCTTTCACAACCTTCTGCTTCCATCCAGTTTGCTACTCTCCTTTTGGCCAAAATGAGTCAGAGCAAATTTCAGAGTCACTGTGGGGGAATACTACCAAAGGCAAAGAGAGGAATGAAATTTTGGTCTTTTATTGCAAGAAATCTATCACAAACATCAAAGGTACTGTTTGAGGGTAATGGTGGCATCATTATTATTGTTGTCAGCACTGAAAAATATAACTTTCCAAAAATGAGGGATGGGGACATGCTTAGAAAACAGTGACTGTAGGTTTGTTTGTGAAAGGGGTGATATTTGTCAGCTTTTTTTCTCCTTTTCCCCCAAACCAAAAGCAAAGAGAGTTTTGGAGGCCTTTGAAAACTCTTCTATTAGTCCTCTTGGGAAATGTAAGAGGGTGATTTTAAGGACACTGTCAACTGGGAGATCTTTTTTCCAAATAAACACTGCTCTCATTTTTGACATCTCAGTTTTGACATCAAGGACTGCCTGCATTCTTGGAATTCATCTTTGGAAAGTTGGTGATCCTTTTCTGACAGAAACCTAGAGAAAGTATTTATTATTAAGGTGAGAATGAAGATCTGGAAAAAAAAATTAAAAATAAAACCCATCACTACCACCACCACCAACAAAAAAAAAAAAAGCATGACTTTTGCAAAGTGAAAACTGAGTATTTCCACAGACCCATAGTCAAGTGGACATAAAAAAGATGAACCCATAATGATGTTGTAAATCTGTTCCTTTGTATACAAGTGTCTCAGCAAGAGTCCTATAGGTAAGCATGTTGAGGTTACATATCACTTATATTTAATAGCTTAGAGTACAATGAGAAAAAAAAAGCACATTTTAAAGGATTATTTTATTTTTTATAATTATTATTATTTTATTATTTCCAATTCTTTAATGGAAATAATTCCAAAACAGCTAATTCTTGGTCCATCTGTTAGAGTACAAACTAAGTGGCACCCCAGAACCCCTGGACTTGCATGTTCTTTTTCTTTTTTTGAGTGTGACTGTGGTAGATCCTTTTTAATAATTTTTTAATTATTATTTATTTTATTTTAACATTTATCATTTTTTACATTTTTTAGACAATATTTGCTTCCTCTCACCCCCTGAGATTGAGTCCCCATAACTTTTTAGTAATTTTTAACTGAGGTAACATTGGGGTACGCCCATCAGACATTACTGCCATAGTGCACCCACCACCAACTCACCTATAGTCCACCACCATATACCATTTTGCTCCCTTCCCTCTTTGTTCTTACCCTGTCTCCACCCCCTTCTCCCCTTGGCACTTCAGTTCTGTAGTCAGCTATCAACGTTAGTTTTTGAGCCTGTCTTAATTTGATTATTAATTTAGTTACTTTACATTGCATGTATTAGTGACACCATCCAGTATTTATCTTTCCCCTTCTGACTTATTTCACTTAGCATTATCTCTTCCAGCTCCATCCATGTTGCCACAAAAGGCATGGGTTTATCTTTTTTGATCGCTGAGTAGTATTCCATTGTGTATACATACCGCATCTTCTTGATCCACGCATCTGTTTTGGGGCATTTAGCTTGCTTTCATAGTTCAGCTATAGTAAATAGCACTGCAAGAAACATGGGAGTCAAACTTCCATGCTTTAAATGATATTTGTCCCATTTGCCACATAAAGACAAAACTCTTAGTGTGTAAAAACTTTAGTAGAAAATAACTAATAGAATGAGTGTCCAAAGAGGGCCTCCCTGGTGGCGCAGGCAGTTGAGTGCAATGCTGTGAAGCTGTGCCGGTTCAATCCCCACCGGCCTCGGAGCAACCCACATGGCAAGCAGACCTCTCTTGTCTCGCCCGCTGCTCCCCTCAGCAGTGTATTTCATCAGCCTGCCTATTTTGTTCCCCACTCTGTCTCTGTTGAATCCTCTCACCCTCCTGCACATCTGTCTTGTACCCTGGTTCTTATATAAATAAAATAAATCTTTAAAAAAAAAAAAAAAGAATGAGTGTCCAAAGAGAGAAGAGAAAAAAAGAAAATAGTTTCCTAATGAAATGCCCAAATCTCCTCATGAATAAATGCTCAGCCAAACAGGGTTGGCCAAAAGTGAGGCTGTGGAGGCCTGAAACCTTGCCACAAGTCTAAGGCTCCTTTTTTCAGGGAACCAAAGGAAAGGGGCAGAAGGTTCCAGGCAAGTTTGGGATGAAAGGAGCAAAATCAAAGTGTAAGTCATGTTAAAAGCTGCCATTGTCCTCCCCACGGATCTCTCACCTATGTCTTTCAAGTGCATCTACATTAGATCTCAGCTAGTCCTGACACTGAGAAAGCTAATGAGTTCAAGAAATGCTGTTCTTCCTTCATGCCATTTATGAATGTCCAGCCCTCTACCTGGGTAAGTAATATCTATTCACTGTGGCATCTCTGAATCCGGTTGGTTCTGTCATGGATGACCCATCACTTCAAAGGAGTCTTAACTAACCTGGGACTTGATTCCCACTTAGAGAATGTCCTCTAGCCAGCAATACCAGCAACACCCAGGGGCTTATTGAAGATGCAAACCTTCTAGCTCTAACACCCACCCACTGAACCAGAACTTGCATTTTGACAAGACCCTCCCTAATTCTTTTGCAAATTAACATTTGAGAAAAGCTGACCTAAGTGAATACTTAGAATTCTTTAATGCACTTAGAACTCCTTGGGAGCCCTAAAAAAACACCAATTAAGTCAATTGGTCCCACCCTAAGTCAATTAAAATCCAATCTTTGGTAGTGACTCCAGGCATCTGTGTATTTTTGAAGCCTCTAGATGACACTTTGTTATGCTATTTGGCCACAAAGTGAGACCCAGAGAAAGGCCAGAAAGAGTCACATGACAGAAGTCTGATGAATATTTTGTATTTGATATAACTGGAATTTGGGGGTGAGGGGAATAAGACAAAAGAGTAATGGTAAAGAAAGATGAGTCAAGCTGCATCAAAACCATGGAAATGTCTGAGAGTCTTTTGTGAAAAGTTGTGTGTGTTTCTGTCATATAAAAACATCTATCTTTCCAGAACTGTATAAAGACTACAAGCAGTTGGCTTGTTTTATAGAAAAGAAAGACTGACCCCCCAGCCTGAGTTATATAGAAAATGTGCACTCCATGGGATGATCATACAGGTTACCAAATAAAATAGAGGATGCCTGATTACATTTTTGTTTTCAATGAACAGTGAGGGCCTTTTTAGTCTAATTGTGACTGGGTGGTCCCCAGGGAAAGGGGAGGTTCCAGGTTCCCTGCTGCACCCAAGGGAGGGTGGAGCTCAGCAGGGACAGGAAGAAGCTGGAGAGAAGACTGAGAAGGAAGGAAGGAAGCAGCACAGAGAGCCAGAAGGAGACCTGGAGGAGGCACGTGGAGCAGAGAGACATGTGAAGAAACTGAGCTTGCTTCTTGGTCTGGGACTGGGTGAAACAGATGTGGGTGAGAGACCCGTAGGGAGGTTAACAATGGCAGCTTTCATCTTGGTTTTGATTTTGCTCTTTTCCTTCCAGACTGGCCACTTCTGCCCCTTTCCTATGGGTGCCCACCAGGAAGTGCCTTAGACTTTTGGCAGGCTTTTGGGCCTCAGTGGCTTGACATTGACCCTACTTGGCTTGACATTTACCCACTAGGGGATGGGTAACTTCAGGTGCTTGATTTGAGAACTATATTCCTGTCTTCTCTTTATGGCACACTACTTGTACTCAAGTTCTTTTCTATTAAAGGTCTTATGCACTAGAGTATGTTCTGTCTTGATAAGGTAGATGGCGGAACCTATTTAGAACAGGCAGTTTTGGGGGTTCTGGGGTGCCCCTCTCCCTGACCTGTAACATAATGATATACTAAATGATGTTTGAAATGACTGAAATTTAAATTCAACTGAATATTTGTATTGTTATTTGCAAAATCTAACAGCCTTTCGATAAATCCTAAAGAAGCTGGAGCTGAGGACCAGAGGTTATCATAAGAATGATGGTGGCAGAAATCATGGTGAGGGCGTTACACTTAAATAGAAGCATCTTACCTATGGTTTGAATCAGAACTTCTTTTTCCTCCATGTTCCAGTTTTCCTGTTTATTTTTTAAAGGGAGCTTTTCCTTGACTTGCTGTTTGTTGTTTCCCCAGCATTCTCCTATTCTAGCAGGAGAAAAGTTCTTATTCTCAAAGTCAGTTCAAATGCCTTGGTATTTTTGGAATGCTTTTATTTATTTACCATCTTCTAGTATACCACAGCATTGGAGACAGGGTCATAAATTTACATTTCTAAAATGCTCCCATTCTTCTCCATTTTGTGATAGACAATTTCCTGGGGCAAGAAACAGTCAGCCCAGGGTGTGGTGAGAAACATATGGAGGTGGAGATGAAAAACAACAGCAAAATAAAAACAAGAATTTCATCTGAAACCATCCCCCTCCCACAGCCCTCTCTCCCTGTGCCTGCCAGCCTGCTACAAAGAGCTTTTTCAAACACGGGACTGAGCAGGCAGGGGACCTCTCTCAAAACCACCTTGTCTGCTTATGTATATGTTATTTTCTTTTGAAAACTGCCTGAGCCTTGTGAAATGGTTTTCAAGTGCTGCCCCAAACCTTTCCCAAGCTTGGGTGGTAAAGGAGGTGCAGAAAGAATAAGGGGGCAGGCAATGGAGTGCTTTTTTCTTGCTTGCACTGCAAACAGGAATGGGATAGATCTGTGGTTCTCAAAATGTGGTCTTTATTTTTTTTATTATTTATTTATTTATTTAATTTATTTTTGCATAGAAGAACTGCAATGTAGGACAGAGGTGGGGGGTGGGGTGGGTGAGAGGATTCACCCAAGACAGAGTGGGGAGCAAGCAGAACAGGCAGATCAAGTGAAATACAGTGCAAAGGGGAACAGCTGGCAAGACAGGAGAGGTCTGCTGCACCATACGTGGGTTAGCTCCCTGGGCGGGGATCAAACTCAGCCTGTAGTGGTGATAGTGCTGATAGTACTTAACTCAGCCTGTAGTGGTGATAATACTTAACTTATAGTGGTGATAGTGCTGAGTGGTTGAGTGCCACACTGTGAAGCTGTCTGCAGCCTCTGCAGCACTGGTTCGATCCCGGCTGGCCAGCGAGGGTCCCACATGGAGCAGCAGACCTTTCCTGTCTCGCCTGCTGCTCCCCTCAGCAGTGTATTTTGTCAGTCTGCCTGTTCTGTTCCCCGCTCTTTCTCTGGTGAATCCTCTCACCCTCCTGTGTATCTGGCCTGTACCCAAGTTCTTGTATCACTCAGCCTGTAGTGGTGATAGTACTTAACCCCTCAGCCACCAGGGAGGCCCCTCAAAATGTGGTCTTTAGATAAACAGCATCAGCATCAACTGGGAACTTACTGGAAATACCAAATCTCAGTCCCCATTACTAACTTGCTAATTTAGAAACTCCAAGACTAGAAGTCATAGATATTGACATCATCATGATGCTGATTGACTGAAAGGTGGGGGCCATTGAGATTGGCAAATTATCAATTAAAAGTCAACCAGACATTTATTAAGGCACTGATGAACAGACATGTGAAAGACAAGGATGGACTAAAAACCTGGCTGCACAGAGAGATTGCTCCTAGATTAAAATTAACCAATTGTCCTGACAATATTTCTTTGAAATGTGGTATAAATGTAAGCACCAAATTTGAGGCAATTTGAGATACTTATGGTCATCATGCCTGTAGTTCTTCAGATTTGGCAAGAACTCAGAGGGCCGTAGCCCTAAGAAGTGAGGTTCCCCTTCCTGTAGACAGGTGGCTGCCAGGAACTCCCTGGACTGTGTTCTATCCACTCTGCATTGCCAGCCCCCCAGACTTTGCCTAGAGATTTGTCATCTCCCCCGTTTTGCTGCCAAATGAATTGTATGTTTTTATTATTGGAACATGGGTTATCCCCAATAAATCCATATTGCAATTATGTGCATTTGGTTTGAGCCGTAAATGAATACTTCATGTTTCATGAAAGTTAGCACTCTGGAGATCCCAAAGCTGGTAAAACAGTAGGTCCCCCAAATGGCTTTAACAGGTTCACCAGGTTAGTGCAATGTATGCTCAAATTTGAGCACCACTAGGACAGGTCATTTTACCTCTTTACCCTCAATAAGGAAACCTCAGCCTCAAGTCTTTTGTCAAGCACCATCATCTTGGGCATGGATTTCCCAGATGTGCAGGACTGGGGTGTAGGGACAGGTGGGAGGAGGGGGTCTGCTTCACCTATGGAATCTTTTCCTTTAGTTGCATGATGACATGGGACCATGACAGATTAGGACAGAGGAAACAGAACAGAGAGAACTGAAACTTACAGTGCTCATGGTCAACTTCAGGGAAGGTTCCCATTAGATAGTAGAGTTTATATCTAAAGCAAAAAGTAGTTGAAACAGTTGTAAGTTTTTATTTAAGTATGGCATGTACCCATAATAACAATGGCTGCTATTTATCATTAATACATTACATGTATTGGGCCTACCCTGGTGGCGCAGGCAGTTGAGCGCCACGCTGTGAAGCTGTCTGCAGCCTCTGAAGCACTGGTTCGATCCTGGCCAGCCAGTGGGGGTCCCACATGGAGCAGCAGACCTCTCCTGTCTCGCCTGCTGCTCCCCTCAGCAGTGTATTTCATCAGTCTGCCTGCTGTTTCCCGCTCTGTCTCTGGTGAATCCTCTCACCCTCCTGCGCGTCTGGGCTGTACCCCAGTTCTTGTATAAATAAATAAATAAATCTTAAAAATATATATATATATATATTACATGTATTGTAATAAACAGGATAGAAATTATGTCATTTAAGCACAACACTATTAGGAGATATTCCTCTATAAACGATGAGGGAATGTCCTTGACTACAAGTCTACAGTCTGGATCCATGCTTTGAACAGGCTGCTCTGCCAAGGCCAACTCTCATCCCAGTAGTTCTGGACCTTGATGGTGTCCTAGACTCACCCAGTGAGTGTTAGGAAATATGGATACGTAAGTCCCATCCCCAGAGTTCCTGATATTTTGTCTGGGAGACAGCCTGAGCATTAGGAATTTATAAACTTCCTGAGCTTTGAATATGAAACCAGGGGCCAAAGCCACTGTTTTATCGAGTATTCAGGGACTCTGGATGCAAGTTAGAATCACCTGTTTCCTCTTTGAACCTTACTTTGACCCCATCTCCTGAGATTTGTATTTAATTATGGGCAGGAACTCAGCAGAACACTGTCCCAATAGGTGGTTAGGATGGAAATCACAGTTTCAACTCTTTACTCAACTGCTCAACTGCGAGCAGAGCCTTGTAATATGGCCTGGACCCTGAAGCTATCACAGTCAATAAAATCCTCACCCCAGGGTTTCCTTGGTGGCCTAGAGGTTAAGTCTCAGCGCTACCACCTCTATGCCCTGAGTTTGATCTCCGGCCAGGGAGCAACCCACATGGTGCAGCAGATCGCTCCTGCTTCTCCCGCTGCTCCCCTTGGCAGTGTAGTTCAGTAAATCTCCCTGTTCTGCTTCCCACTCTGTCTCTAGTGAATTCTCTCCCCCAGAAGTAATTGAAAAGCATTTTGATTCCATAGGTTTGGGTTCTTTTACAGGTTTCTCTTTGTGGCTGATGTCTAGCTTTATTGTGTATGATCAGGAAAGAAGCTTGATGTAATTTCAATTTTGGAATATTTTTTGAGACATGTCTTGTGTCCCAGCACATGGCCTATACTTGCTCAGGTTCCACGTGCACTTGAGAGGAATGTGTATTCATTTCTTTTTGGGATGGAAGGCTCAATAGATGTCTATTAAATCCATTTGATCTGATGTATCTTGGATTGTTGTGCTAAGTGAAAAAAGTCATAAAATGAAATAAGTCAGAAAAGTTACCAGGTAGTCGCACTCATTTGCAGAATATAAATAACAATAGAGAACAAACTGGCAAAACAATAAGAATAATTCTTAGACTCTATAAATAATATACTGGTTACTGGAGGTAATGAGGGGACAAAACAGGGGAAGAGAGTTGACAAGGTGGTGGCTCTGGTGACACCACTAGAGCTTTGGTAGAGGGCAAGTGAGTGACATTCACATGTGGAGGTATGAGGTTATACCCCCCAAATTGTGTGGTTATGTAAACAAGTGACAAATCACTAAAACTTCAAAAAAATAAGAGACTTAATTCCCTTTTTTGAAAATAGGGGAAGAGATTTCCTTTTCCTTTCTGTTGGAACACTCCCCTTAGAAAATGTCAGAACATTGTCCTTTAGAAAGGAAATAAATCCTTTGTCAGCTTTATGACCCAGGAATGTATTTCATAAGAACCTGGGAGCCAGACCTGCAATGTAAGCAGTGGGGGAGATAGAGCCCTACTGCCCAGTATTCATGGGAGAACACGAGCTTCCCTCCAAGTTGTTAAACTACCTCCCTTCATAAAGATGGGAGCTAGTTTATCTCTGGATAAAGTCAATTAGTTAATATAGATGGTCACCCCACTTTAGCAAGTGAAGTTAAGATGAACACTATGTGACCAGTGGTGCTATCAAGTCCTCTTATCTGAGGACTAGTTACTGTTTACCTGGAAAAGTTGCTTGTGATTGGTTGTATCTTCTTGACTATTTGAAAAGGTGACTGGATTTCTTCCTGTCTTTCCATTGCTTGGTCTATCCCTGTGAGGTGTATCACATTCTGGTTTAATACTGATCCACAATAAAATGATTTTCTTTGGTGGAGAAGATGAATTTGGGAGGGTTTGTTTTTTTTAAATTACTTTTCTCAGACAGTGTGTGGGGTGTGTGTGCATGTGTGTGCATGTCAACCATAGGTGGTTGTGCATGAGTTGAAAGTGAAGCACTTAGCACATTAAGATTCCACTCCTTCCATTTCACCTCTACGCCCTATTTCCACAGCTTTTATCACTTTTTCATTTTGTTTTTCTTAAGGCTTACTTGAGAAGAGGTGTTGTTTTACTTTAAAGCACTGTTTGAAAACCAGTGAACTTGGTTTCTCTGGGTACCTTCTAGCCCTGACATTCCAGGGGTCTGTGGAGGAAGCCAGGACTACAGTCTCCACCCTTCTTGAGCTCCCCAACACTTCCCGATAGAGCAGAGTGCAAAGGAAGGTGGAAGAAACCCTGTGTCACCCCTCAAAAGAGAGAGAGGTGCCCCTGCAACTACATCTGCTGGTGGTGGAGGTGGAATATTAACAAGGAACAGACACAGTAGAAATGGATAGGGGAAGCAGTGGAAAAAGTGGAGAATAAGAAAAGTCTTTTTGGAAAGAGCTCTACATCCTCCAGAGCCTATAACATCATTCTAGTTTCTTTTATAATAACATTTCCAATAGTCCAAGGGTAAATAAACTAGCACAGTATTTGAACTGATGAGAACGGATGTGACTGAGGTTGCCTTTTAATAAAGGCAGAGTTTGGTCAGGTTCAGAGACCTCTGGAACAGCTTCTGATGACCCCCGTGGAGGTAGAAGAAAATCATTCCGGTAATGGGTGCTCTCTCTTTTCTTTTCATTCTCACCCTTGCTACCACAATTTCAATGACTCATTGGGGATCTGTGGTGGAGCGAGTGAACACCAGACCTCCCAGATTCTCTCTCCACCCTTCCACCCACCACCCCAACAGAAAGCCTCATTGTGCTCCCTGAACCCTGCTCCTGTGAATGAAGTCTTTATTCCAGCTCCATTTCTGACTGTGCTGCAAGTTTCCTTAAGTGCAATGGTTTTGACGTCAACATAAAAAATCACAAAATAAAACAGCTAGCAGGGGGTTCTGAAATGGCCTTCTCCAACTTCATGCTTTTCCCCTTCATTTTGTTTTGTTTATGTAATAGAAGAGAAGATAGGACAGGAGACGTTAAGAGATTTGTCCAAGATAAAGAATTGGTTGGCGGCAAAGCTGAGCTGCTGCCCCCAAATCTAGAAACACTTGGCCCAAATTCTGCAGATTATTTTTCAGTGTTGTCTTGTTAACATTCCCATGGGAAAGTAATGGAAATATGATCCCATTATTCGATAAGTGGCTTTCTCTAATTTACAAATCAGGGAAAGTTTTAGCACTGGAATTCTTGCCCAGTTCTAAAAATTTCCCCAACTCACCTCTTCGAAACCTCAGCCCTGGGTGAGCTTTGCTGAAGAATTTATTCAACGGATGGATTTTCAGCTTGAAAGATTTCTGCCTACTTATCCCTGTCAAAGTAAATGGAGGGATGCATGTGGGAATAAAATTGGACTCCTTACTAATTAGAAGCAAGCTTTCTTTTTATTTGAGTCTTAGAGTGCACATTTATATTTGCCTTCAGCTCCTAACTAAAGTATAGGGCCCTTTGATGTTTAATAGCTTATCTTTCTAGGTAGGAAGTGCATTTGAGTATTGCTTTCCTCTACCTGTCAGATTGTTTCTTTGCCTTAGTAGTAGGCAAAGAAGGGGTCTGACCAAACTCTGTCTTTATTACTTTATCAAATATTTTAAACCTCAATCAATGTATTTTAAACCCTCAGTCAGCTATTTCTCCACCTGAGAAGACCTTGTGACTTGTTGGCCATATTGGTGGGTGTCACGTTTGCCCCCCGGACACACCTTGATACAGCGTTTATCACAGTGTCCTGTAATCATGAGCTAGACTGTGAAAAAGTGAAATAGAAAATTTTACTCTTAATTGTATTATTTATGTGAAAGACGTGAGACTAAATAGGCTTGATATTATATGATTTCACTTACGTGACGTTCTGGAAAAGGAGAACCACAGGGGCAGAAAACATTTATTTATTTATAGTCAGTAGAGGGACTGACTAGGGCACATGAGGAATTTTTTGTTGTAATGGAACCTTTCCTGGTTTTGATTATGGTGGTAGCTAAGGCATCGTATGTGTATGCTCCAAAGGGGGAATTTTATTGTATATAATTGATACCTTAATAAATGTAACTTCAAATGAATAAACAAGGACACAAAGATACCACCTCTTTGGGGAAAAAAAAGTTTCAAGGTACTCATATTTATGACTCTTATTTAATAAGTGAACTAAAACGAATATATCCTTTTTTGTTCTTAAAGCCCAGTTGTTGCACTTCATTAGAAATAAAACTCCACTTAACTGCAAAAAGTGTCTGAGTTATTTTGAAAGTCAACATGGTATTCCCATCCCTCCCCATCACACACCTCTCAAGGTAAGCAGTGCAAGTGCAAGCAGTGCCTCTTTCCTTCCAGAAGGGTGTCCCAAGGTCCAATTTCACCTTATGCACATGAGCATACCAAATGTTGGGTGAACTCAAATCTGAAGGGGTTTGGTTCTGACAGGTCAACCATGCTGCTACAGTTATCAGGTATTGTGTTTACACAATTGGGTGGAGGACACTGCCAGAATCTGAGAGCGGGGAGTGAGGCGTTAGCATGGCTATTAAATGTAAGTTTTGGATCAGAGCTCTAGATCAAGCAGAAATGTGAAGACAGGAGTGAAAACCAAGGGATCTGGGTAGTTCTTTAGTCCCTCAGTCAGAGCAAACCTAGCAGGAGACTGAAGTTCAATGAATACCTGGGAGATCCTGTCATTTTGGCAAGATGGCAGATGTGGTTTTCTGCCTGCCTTGCTCAGGATAGACTCAGGAATTGGACTAGACTGTATCCGAATGCTAATGATAGGAGAGACATGTTAGGAGAGACAATCCTAGCAGCCCTTTCCAGAATCCTGATGGAGGTGTCCCTGTTAAGTGACAGGACTGTTTGTTGTTGTTGTTTAGTTTGTTTGTTTGTTTTCAGAAATCCAATTGAACTTTAGTTTTTAAAGTGATCCTAGGAATCAGTATCATGGATGTGTAGGTGAAGGTGCTGAACTTACCTTAAAAAAGTGCTTGGTTACACCAAGAAACTTACAATTGGTTCTATTAATTTTTTTAAAAGATTTATTTATTTATGCATACAAGAACTGGGGTACAGGCCAGAGGTGTGGGGGCAGTGAAAGGATTCACCAGAGTGGAGAACAGAACAGGCAGACCGACGAAATACACTGCTGAGGGGAGCAGCGGGCAAGACAGGAGAGGTCTGCTGTGCCATGTGGGTCACCTCCCTGGCCAGGAATCGTACTAGTGCTGCAGTGGCTGTGGATAGCTTCATAGGTTGCATCTTTACCCCTTGTGCCACCAGGGAGGCCCCTTGGGTCTATTAATTATCATCCTAACTTTATTGCTTATATTCATCCAAATTGAATGTTTCCAAGCTTCAAATTCACTGGAGTTGCAATGCCCAACAGGATAGTCATTTGTCAGTCACATGTGGTTATGTACATTTAAATTTATAGAATTACAGTGATGTACAATTTAAAATTCAGTACCTCAGCTGCTTAGTCACATCTGAGTCTTCAACAGCCACTGTGAGTGACTGCTGTTGGGGCAATATGTATGGACAAGACAATTCCCTCAAGGCAGAAAGAGCTATCAGAGAAGGCTGCCTGAGAGACTATCGCTTCTAAAACCTAAAGAGGCTCCTAATTGACCACTCAATCAAAACCCTAAAAAAGAATATTTCCCTCATACCTTTAGCCTTCAGACCCACCTTCCTTGGGTGATTCTATCTTCCCAAGATGATACAGATTTGGCTTTTATTGAGTCTGTCTGGATCATTTCTGGTTCAAGTATAATCTGATTTATTTCTGTCTTAATCATCTCAACTTCTTTCTCCACTGGTGGCAAGTGCTGAATGGCTGCTGCCAACCTGTTCTGAGTTGTATGTAGTTGGAAATTTGGGAAAGTTCCAATGACTGAGTCCCTTCCTCTTCTTGGGGCACCAACAATAGTGTCTTGAGACCATCTGGGGACTTTGTTTGAGAAGGTTGCTCTGAATTATTTCCTATGCACTGGCATTGCCGTCATCCTCAAGTTGTCTTATCTGCACCTGTCTTCCCTGTAGGTTTTTTCACAGCTGTGTCTGTAACTGTGTTTGCTTTGAGTCTGTGGTTTAAGTTATGCTGCTTGCAAAATTCTGGGACAAAAACCTTTTGCTGAGAGCTGTGCTGGGCAATGTTTAACAAATGGCTCTCTGGGCTAAAAGAAGGCCCTGACTGATTTAAAATTACCAGCCCAATGTCAAGGAGCACAGAGCTGGAAAGCTTTCCCATCCTATGAACACCATCACTGCAATGTCCTTCAAAAGCACGATGATAGTGAAATAGAGTAAAATAGAGAGTGATGAGTTGTATTTCTTACCTTTGCCTTTTATTATTTGTTTAATTTTAACTTCCTGAAAATTGAACGATTTACTCTTGCAAGGTGGTGTGAGCTGGTTATGGCATACACCTGTCTCCTCCTTTTAGTGAGAAAATATATTTAGTCTTGACAATAAGTGGTTTGTTCCTAATTGTAACACCTTTGTAACTCTGTTCAACAATGGGGGTGTACTCTAAAGTGGTTTGCTCCTAATTGTAACACCTTTGTAACTCTGTTCAACAAAGGGGGTGTACTCTAAAAGATTCCTGGATCATAGGAATTTGTCATCTAATCTAATCGACAGATTAGATCTGGGTAACCCTGGCTAAAACAGACCTGCCGTCAAAAGAAGTAAATGTATTCAACAATATAAAAAAGTGGAAATAGTCCAAGAGCAGAAATCCCTGCCTTCTACGAGAGTTTTGTCTGACCTGCATGACAGTGTATGAAGAAGCCAGAATATGAGGTGTTTGAGAACGCAGGTGGAGTGGAATGGCCCTCTGGTGTGTCCAGGGTTTGTTGACCTCTTGTTAATATCACTTGAGAAATCTAAAGAGTGTGGAAGATATCCCTTTTTCTGTTTTAATTTGGGAAACCCACTTTTTCTGAAAGCTGGACTCCTTTTGCATTTGACTTTATTGCACTTAAAAATGCCAATTAATATTTATAAGTTTCCTGTGATTTTTTTTTTCGACAATTGGGAACTTTGGAAAGGTGAGGGCAAGTGTCTGTTTGAGGGCAAGTCTCCTATGTAGGAGTTTCTCCAGTTGCGTGTAGGATGTCTGATACAGAGCAGATACCTGATAAATGTGGTTTGAGTAAAGGTGGAGAAGTGAGAAGAAAGGGGCCCAGCTTAGGGAGCAGACGACATGCTCCATACTGTTGGTTTACTTTGCTGTTAATTCTAAGCATGTGATGAAAACTGTTGCATAGCAAGGGACACCCCTGAAGTGCTTTCCTCTGATGCTCCTACCCTCAGGGAGCAAGCTGGGAGAGTGGCAGAGAAAAGAAAGAAAGAGCTCTTCAGATAAATCCTAGGTTTTCTCTTTCCTGGTTGGGTAACACTGGCTAAGTCATGCCTCCAAGCCTCAGTTTCTACATCTACAATGCGGCAGCGAGACTCCTCACTGAGTTGTCACAATTGCACAAGAGGAAGCTTGCAAAGGGACTGGCATGAGGCAGGCACTCAAAAGATGCAGGTGATGGATATGACATATTTCCATTTTCTCATTCTTTTTTTTAAGATTTATTTATTTATGCATACAAGAGCTGGGGTACAGGCCAGAGGTGTGGGGGGGTGAGAGGATTCACCAGAGACAGAGTGGGGATCAGAGCAGGTAGACTGACCAAAGTACACTGCTGAGGGGAGCAGCGGACGAGTCAGGAGAGGTCTGCTATGCCCTGTGGGTTGCTCCCTGGCCGGCAGGGGATTGAACTCGTGCTGCAGAGGCTGCAGACAGCTTCACAGTGTGGTGCTTAACCCTTTGCACCACCAAGGAGGCCCTCGTTCCTGGGTAAAATGGAAATATAGTCCTTAGTTGTATTCATCAGAAATACCTTAACAATATGTCTATACTGTCTTGATCTAGTGAAACTATAGTAAGAGGTGTTGATTTACACCTTCTGTGGTAGCAGGTGCTAGAGACTGGGGACAAAGAAATTAGTCATTCAGATCTACTGCTTTCAAGAGGTCCAGCAATCAATGGATGAGTGAAATACATATGATATGGTACAAATTAGGAATTTGGCCACAGGGAACAGATATCAAAGAGAAATTGATTAAGAATAATGTTTTGACTGTTAATGTTGAACTAAAGGGGACAAATATCTCCCAAATCTCTGTCCCATGACCTCTTTTGGGAGCTCTTGTCTTTCAAAATCAAATCCAGGTACATCCCCAAGGTACAGAGCAGTCTGATAGCCTTTCCCCGGCTCAGTTGAAAGCAGATTCTGCAGCCTAATATTATAAAGCTTTGTACTTTAAGATTTGATATCTCTGCCAGGTAATAATAAAACCAAGGTCTGACTCCTCAGGGTTGTTATAATTTTGATTATTTTGGGATGTAGGCAGTACTATCATGACCCTGGCATCTCTCAATTATGCCACAGATCTCAACTGTTCCAGAACCTTCATTCTACAGAACAAAAAAGATCTCTTGCTGAGGTTTTCACAGGTCTTTGTGGAACCTCTTTGGATTTGATTTGGACATTTTGAGGGTAATGTGTCAAGTTTTCTTTCATGTATTTGTACTTTTCTATTTCTCTCTTCAACCCACAAGGAGCATGGTGGTGGACTACGGGTGCTTTGGTGTTGAGTATACTTTGGTGGTGACACTGGAAGGGAAGGATTCTGTGCTTTCAAAATACTAGCAATGATGTAAACCAATGGTACCTCAATAAAAATATTTCAACAACATAAAAAGGTAGTTTCTTGTTTACTTTTTGAAAATAAGCATTAAAAATTCTATAGTTGGTTGCACATCAATAGAACTTCCAGGAAGATCCAACTTTAAGAAAAGATAATTAAGCTTCTTCCATCCCTCCTTGCTACCACCCAGTAGGTCCTCCTGGAACAAATAAGATGCAGTTTTATAGCACATCATATATGTGCCTTCGCTGAGCAGTTTGGGTGGCAGAAAGCAAGTAGACTCTCCATTGATTCCTAAGTTTCTCCAGGGTCTTTCATGTTATTTTTTGAAGTTTTGGTGTTCAAGTGTATCCTTTGATTCTCCTTACCTCAACCATAAATTGTTAAGGGTTAGTATAAATAGGAGGATTTCAGGACTTGGAGACAGGCGGAAGAAGGACTATGACAGAATAGAAAAAGCCTGGAGAGACAAAATTTAGTTGTTCCTTAATCCATGCCACGATGGCCAGCTGAACATCTGGAAGCCAGAGGTCCTTAGAGTGTGGTTTACCTTCCTGCAGCATCCACATCATCTGGGAATTTCAAAGAAATGCAGAAGCTCAGGTCTCCCCAGATTTGCTGAGTCAGAATCTCTTTAGTGGGGTCCGGAAATCTATTTCAACAACCCCACCAGGCGATCCTGATTCACACTAAAGTTTGAGAAGCACTGCTCTGAACCATTGATTCAGGCCCACTTTTCTTCACCTTTTCTGCCTAAGTAGCAGTAGCACAGTTTTGTAAAATATTAGATGATTTCTCACATAAAGAGAATTTAATGAGTGTGTACCCCATTACTCAACATACTTAGTGTTTATGTTGCAAACTTACAGTGTGAAATAATGCCAGTTCTCTCTCACTGTGCTACTATGTCCTCTCTCCTTGCAGTTATTATAAAAGAACAACACTTTTTAAAAGATCTATTTATGCATAGAACTGGGGTGCTGGCCAGAGGTGCAAGGGGTGAGAGGATTCATCTGAGACAGAGTGGGGAACATAACAAGCAGATTTATTGAAATACACTGCTAAGGGTAGCAGCGGGCAGGACAGGAGAGGTCTGCTGCACCGTATGTGGGTTAGCTCCCTGGCTGGGGATTGAACTGAAGTTGCAGTGGTGATAGCTCTGAGCCTTAACCCCTAGGCCACCAGGGAATACATCAAAAGAACAATTTTTTGAGACAAATAATATTAATGATAATTATGAGTGGTATAAGAGATAATGTTCCACAGTTTTCTTTGATCCAGAATAAGTCAGTCATGACTCAAAGAGAATCATGTGGGTTCTCAAACTTCCCATGTTTGTGTGTAAACTAGAATACCTGTCTAAATGGGAATACAGAATATAAATGAAAAATACATGGTGAACATATACTTGATTTGATTGACTATCTGAGAACAACTTAAATATCTGAGAATTCCATTTGCTTTTTTGTTGCAAAGATGATAGGCGAAGAGAGCCTCACCTCCCACTCTATTTCTGGCGGCATATTTTGTTTGATGTGTTTTGGGACTAGCAATGCAAAGTGCACTTTTGAAAAATCCTAGGGTAATCAATTGACTGCAGTTGATGACAGAATACTTGGAACCTTGTTCTGTTCTGGACACTCAGTAGCCCTGTGACCTTGGAAAAGTCAACCACTCTCTGAGCCTCCATGCCCCTTTCTGTAAAATGGGGTTGTAGTTCCCCTTGCTGTGCTGAAGATTGTTGTGAGGATAAGAACATGTATATAAAGGTCAGACTTGTATCTTATGAAAAGATACAAGATTCAAGATGGTAGTTGTGTTCAACTTTCATTCTGTGCCCCCACCCCTCTGCTTCCTTTTCAATAAATAAAACAGCTGAGAGCCAGAAGGAAGCTATAAGGTTACACATGTTTCTAAGCTTTCCAGGGGAGCCAGTGGGAGAGCCAGGAACCCATACAGAAACTACTAACTTCTTCTGGAGGTCCAGATTGAAGTTTATGGGTTTTGTTTTAGGGAGGCTTATCCAGCAGGAGCCTTGGGTAGGAGATGAACTTATTTGGTCTGTGAGTCTTGGAGGGACTTTCTGAGTTTGTGACACTGATAAGCCTAGAGGAGAAATGCCAGTGGGCTGGACTGCTCCCTGGACTTTGTGTGGGAAAGGATTAACACTTGCATCTGGAACAGTCAGCCCTGGATTTCTCATTAATAAGCAATTTAGAGGAGCTAGAATTCTATCATCATATAACCAAGCAGGATGTCAAATGCCAGGGCCAGCAATACCCATTCGTTTTCAACTTTGCTGAGTCCCAGAGAGTAATGTTGAGAGGATATGTCCAGAAAATAAAACTTCATGAATCTTGAAAATATTCAGGGACACAGTCTAATGAGTCAAAATTGTTTCTAACATGGATCTATGATACAGGGAGTACAAAGTACAGAAATTCTGGGACCAGCAATGGGTTCTGCTTTTGCGTATTTGTGACTACAAGGGATAGGAAATACAACACAGTAGAAAGCAAACATAACAAACTTGGACAAACTATACATTAGTTATTAAAAATAAATATAAATCAGCTAAGTTCTCCTTTCAGAGTAGAGATTATTTGATTGTGCAAATCAAAAATAATCAACTACATTCTGCTTAGAATTGTATCTAAAACCAAGTGACAATAAGATGGATAACAAGGGATTTATCAAAACTATACCAGGAAATCAAATCAAAATGAAGCAAAGGTGAGACTATTACTGTCAGATAAAATGAAATACAAGGACAAAGCATCAAACAGGGAAAAGAATAATATGGAAAGTTTTATACAACAAGAAGATACAATAGTTGCAAAATTTATGTATCAAGTACCACATCTGCTAAGTAAAAAAACAATCAAACTAGGAATTTAAGGAACCTTTGATGAAACACAATTATAATACAGCTGTTCAAAAGTTGCATTTTGAATTCCAGATATCAAATAAACAAAAAATATGTAACAATATATTGAAGAACATAGTCATAAAATTCAACTTAGTAGAAGCATGTTAGGATAGGAACACTACAACAGGGAATACAGAACTTTCTCTTTGTAAACTAGAAACGAAAAAGTACACACTTCCCTGTTTCGATGGAGCAGCTACTAGTATTGATCACATGTTTAGCCACAAGAAAATCTTAATAAAATATCCTGAATAGAGATTTTATAGACCATATTCTTCGATTAGACTCAATTGAGCTAGAAATTAGTAATAAAAAGTCTAGGAAGAACTAACTACATGGAAGTTAGAAGTATTCTTCTAAATAATTACTGGATCAATAAAGAAATTAAACCAAAATTACACACCATTAAAGGTATTTGGTAAACAGTGAAAAAAAGAACATTTTGTACAAAAACCTATGGGTTGTAATTGAAACTCTTTTATGTAAAAATTTTGTCTTACTGCTTTTATTATTTGCAAAGGACTATAAATCAGTGAACTTTAATTCACATTCAGAAATTAAAAGGATAAGTAAAAGAGAGCTAGAAGAAATGGGGAAGTAAAGATGCAAATGTCAGTCTTTGAAAAATAGAATTAAAGAAATAGCAGAAAGGAAACATCAAACAAAAGCCAGTTTCATTGAAGAGATGAACAAGAGGATGACAAACACGATTGATTTTAAAAAGGGCAAAAATGTTTGCTATATATGGCATGTGGAAGGAGAGAACCACAGATCTGTGATTTAAAACCTTATTAGAGAATATTATATGTGTAATTGCTATAACAAATTTTATTACCTGAAAAAGTAAATCAACTAAAATGGGCTCAACAAGAGATTAAAATATCTAGTTAAGCTAATCACCACTAAATTGATGATAAAATAAGTATCTACTATTTTAAAAAATCAACAGGTTCAAATAGTTTTATGATCAAATTTGGCCTCAATTTAAAAATATGACTTTTTAAATGCAATTTAAGTGATTATTAACTGCAGGATAATGATGGAAAGCTACACGATTCACTTTATTAAATTTATATGATCTTAATACCAAATATGTAAAGGCTCATAAGCAAAACAAAACCTGAATCAATTTACTCAAGGGATATAACTACAGATTTGTGAAAGTAAAGTGTTTGCAGAGAGATATCAGCAAAATAGCATAAGAATAAAACTGCCACACCCAAGTAGTGTTTTTTCAAAGAATTCAAGGACATTTTAAAATTTAAAATAAAGCAACCTAGTTCCTTATCTCAACAAGTTAAAGAGAGAGGAAGCTATTGGCTACTGAGTAGATACAATTAGATATGTATAAAAGCTAATATCCATTCCTCTTAAAAATTCTAAGCACAGGTCCTTCCTGGTGGCTCAAGGGGTTAAGACACAACCTATGAAGCTGAGGGCAGCCTCTGCAGCACGAGTTGGATCCCTGGCCAGGGAGCTATCCACATGTCACAGACCTCTCTTGACTCACCCTCTGCTCCCCTGTTCTGTTCCCCACTCTGTCTTCCCAATCCTCTCCCCACACCTCTGGCCTGTACTCCAGCTTCTTGTATGCATAAATAAATAAATCTTTAAAAAAACTTCCAAGCACAATTTGATAGAAGCAAAGAAGTAGATATGATAAAGTCTATGTAACAGAAAACATGAAAATAAATGTTAAAACCCTGAAGTTAATTCCACTAATATATGGAAAAATTAGGAGTAACTTCTACTTCTATTAAAATTGAACAATATTTGGCAAATGCTAATTAATACAATAAAACTAGTTGGTAAAATAATCAGCATAAACAACAGAGAAAGAGACTCAAGTATTGTATTGTATTGTATTATTCTTTAGTTTATGCCCTCTCATTTCAGAGAGGAAGGAAGCAATGCCCGGGAAAGGTCAAATTGACCGACCAACGTCACGCAGCTCTTTTTTGGACAACATCTAGGTCTCCTAACTCCCTGTGCAGTTTCCTTCCTACATACATGGTCTAAAAAGACTGTGAGAACAGGGTTTCCTCCAGGCTGTTCAAATGGTTAATAATCTCTATCTTTACAGCACGAGTGACTACTTTTTTTTTTTTTCTTCTCCTTCTTAGAAGGTGACTAGAAAGTGCCAGAACTGCATTATCCATCTTCGGCTCTCTGCTATGATTCTTTCCAGGCTGAGTTCTACAGGCATCACAAAGAGTTCCAAACATTTTCAAATATGACAGAAGGGTCTTAGAAGGAAACCACTGACTTCAATGACAGAATAAATGGGCATGTAGACCTGATAGGCTGGTAACAGGGACAGGAATGGGTGAAAATATTCTGACAGAGGTTTGCTATTTAAAAACATCTCTGAGAGACATTGTGTAAGCAACTGACTTTATGCTGGCATGCCATAGCTGTTTGCTTGAGTAGGGTTAACACTACAAGACATTTTTTTATTCATACTTGAGGGGAAATAGTTTTCCTAATCCTTCTGAACTTAATGTTAGATAATAGCCAGTCCCCAATGTCTGTAATTAGAATGCCAGTCCAGACCTCTGCCTTTTGTTCTATCACAGGGGTAATTTATACTTCTAGAGGTCAGTGGGAAAGTCTTTTTTGAATCATAAAATTTTTTTATCAAGATCTGGGCAGCTAGACATGGGTCTAATCAAAATCAAGTTTACAGTTACACAACCTTGGGTTCTCCATAAGTAGATCCGAGGACTAGGATTGGGGTGCAAATCAATTATGGAGGTTGTACTGCAGGAGGTACCTACAGGGGAGTAAAGAATTGAGACAGACTAGAAGGAAGCCAAGTATGTGCTAAAGATAGGTTAGACCTTAGGTAAGCTTGGCTCATTACCACTGGGAACTTCTAGGGGGCAGTGTTGAACATAGTTCAGTTTTCCAAGGAAGTGCAAGAAACTGGGCTAGTTTATTCATCAACTCCTATCCCTCATTGGCTGGAGTAAGTTTCTGGAAGCTTGACCACTTCAGCACTTCTGATTAGCCTTGCGTGGGGGGAGTGGAAAGTTGGCAGCTGCTTACAACAGGTCACTGTTCTTGGGGCACCATCATCATAGGTTATACAACATAAGTTATAATGACCTCCTAGAAAAATAGTTCACATCTTAATTTTCCACAACTTTTTTTCATAAATAGTTAGGGCTTCTAACTTGACCTCATAAAGATAATTTAGCCTGCATTCTTCAGCAGAGTGCACATAGTAAATTCATTCATTGATTAACATTTTTTAAGTTCTAATTATGAAGGGAAATAATGTTTTTAATTAAGATTCTAAATCTTTTTTTGCTGTTTACCTGGAAAATTTGAGTGATGGGTCCTGACCGGGAAGTGAAAGCCCCACGAAGTTCACTCCAGCTATGACACCTAAGCCCTATTATCTCATTGGCAGGAAAAGAGGCTCCACAAACAGTCACTTTTCAAACTGACAAGCAATTACTGCTGACAAAGACATATAAATTAAAATATTCCATGCATTTGCATTGTGACTAAAAATGGCCATAGTTATCCTGCTCACAGAATATGGCCGGTGGGGACAGACATGAACCCCTGGCTCTGAGTTTTTCTCTTATTCTTCCCTTTTCTGTGCTTCTTACATTTCAGGGACTAAACCTAAGAATGGAGGCATTAAACTCAATCCTGTTTTGCCTTGTGTGAGATTATTCTTTGGCAATGATAGCACTTCTTTTATTTTTTTTTACATTGTGATGATTTTCTTCAAATCCCAACTTGCTGTTATATTATTAAGGTTGGCACCACTAAGTGCTTGCTGCATTGCCATCTGAGGTTCCCATCATTGCCAGCAGGTCTCAAATACCAGTTTTCTGTCTAAGATATAAGGGCGGAAATATTATTTATGGGTAATTACAGAATCACCTTGTTCCATTTGATTGATTGGAAAAATTTCAATCAAGGCTTAGAGCTCATCCCAAGCAGATGACTATGCTGATAGTATTTAATGATTTATTGAATGCTGCCAGGTTCAGCTCTTTCTCAGTTTTTAGTTGGTAGATTCGGGGAGTGTTTTAGATGCAGTGATGGAGATTTTGGGTAGATCCAGAAACACAGCCCCCAACTGCTTTCCTCATTTTGAAATTGATTTGGTTGGATATGTTTTCTGCTTGTGTGCATAGATAAGAAGGGCCTGAGGTTCTCAAATGCCTCTTGATTGTACAATCTGCTGCCAACACATTGGGATGCTTGTCTAGCTGGAGGGGTCAGGGACACTCAGAAGGACTGAGTTAATAAGGAACTTGTTTAACAAACAAAGTGAACTTACTTGTATTGAATATACAAAAATCCATTTGTGTTATGGAATATAATTTCCAAATATGATAGTATTATTTTTAAGAACATATTTTTATGACTGATGTATGGTTTACAAATAGTAAACATGCATGGATATTAGGTGCATAGGTCATTGAGTATACGTCTCCATGTAACATGTGCTCCAATCAAGATTTCAAACATTTTCATGACCCCAGAAACTCAGTCCTGAATGATTAGAATCAACAACACCCCACTTTCACTATAGAACAGTTTGCCTGTTCTTCAATTTCATATAAATAGAAGCATATAAGTATACTTTTTGGTAGGCAGTTGTTTTCACCCATTGTCATTTTTGATTTTTTAGATTCATCCAATTAGCTGTAAATGTTAACTTTGTCTTTTTCTAATTGCTGATTAGTGTCTATTGTATACACTGTCTTTCTCAAATCTTCTGTTGATGGATATTTGGGTTATTTCCAGTTTGGGGTTGTTCAAATAAAACTGCTATACATATTCTCATATAAGGCCTTTTGTGGGCATATTTTCATTTCTCTTGAATAAAAATGCAGGAATGAAATTTCTGGGTCACAGAAAGCTTTGTATTTAAATTCACATAATTTTATGGATTAAAAAAGTTTGCTTAGGGTTACATGATGAAATGTAGCAGATTTCCATAAACCAGTTTTGAAATTTAGAATAAGTTTTTACCTGTATGTACACTTATCTGTACTTATCTCTATATAGTGTCTCAGACATTATTCTTATATACAACATAATGTTCAGCAACTCAGGGTGTACTTTGCTTTACTGGAATATGAAAGTATGACTTGAAGAACATTTTGAGTAGCATATTCAGCCTGTGATGTCCCCCTCTTGAGCAGGAGAGGAGCCATGGCATTAATTAATACTTCTTATGCTGCCCTGATTCCATATGTGGGTCTTACCCTATGAAGTGGGTACTCTTGGCACCAGGTTCTGAATGTGCCAGGAGAAAAAATGATTGCTGTGATCAGCCACAAATGATGTGTGTAAAAGGGTGTGGATTATAGACCTTCTTTCTAAATGATGGCAGAAAATGCAGTCAAAAAATCTTTGGAAGGAGTAACTGAGAATGGAGTAAGAATTATACTATATTGTATAAAAACGGGTCATTTATTTTACTTTTTAGTTCTCTACTTTCTTGCAGTGATTTGTAATAAGTAGGGGTAGGAGCTGGACTTGGGGGAGTTATCTAGCATCTTCTAGAGAAACCATATTCCGGTGTGGGGTCTGTAGACATGCTGCAGTCCATGGTAGACTATAACAGAATGGGAGAAAGACATGGCAATCAGCCTGTGGGAACACAGGAATTCATGGTTGACAGACTGATGATGGGATAGTCTCTTGAACCTTGAGGCACAGGCTAGAACTGGTATGGTTAAACTCATCCATTGCTATGAATTAACTAACCTCCACCCTGTATTGGCCCAGTTAGACTATGCAACTGTATCTCTCACTGTTGTCATTGTCTGACCTTGATAAGGCCACATGACATTGTGTTTTGACTGATTCTTTTTGGGCAATTTCTGCTGGGTGAGTGCAATGCTAGTTTTCTGCTGTAATCCAGGCAAAGATGGTGTAACTGATGAATTAAATAACTGCATTTTCAATTTCCTTTCCATCTATGGATTTCTTATATAATGATTGCTTAATTTGATATGGGAAATTTGTTGCTTGGCCAGAGCTCATGTTGGCAATTCAACATTATTAAAATGTGTGGAGAGCATCTTCACGTAGAGCAGCTTTGGTATTGTCTTCTGATCTTTGAACGGGTTTCTGTTTTTCCTGACTCTCTCTCAAACTCTATATCCTTTATGAAATACTGCCAGGTGAGAATGGAGCCTCCTGGGGAATATTTGGAGAGATTAATTAATGCTTTAGTTATTGGGTGGCTAGAGGGCTGTAACTCTCCACTGCAGGAGTGCGGATTGTGGCATTTACCTAATGTAGGTTACCTAAAGAACGGTTCCCTGTGTCCTAAAAAATATTAGATGTCAAGTCTCTCTCCCCTACATTGGTGCAAGTAGCAGGTTTTGAAAATTCAATGTTGGATTCGAAGTTTTTTCAACATTTTTTTTTTTTAAACCAGGAACCGGACTGCATATATTTGCTAGATCTTTTGTCACCATATGTCCCTGGTCACCCGGTGAGAATGGGAGCAGCAGGCAATTTAATTTGCTCACAGTATAATCTCAGGTCCCTTTGAGTAAGAGCTTTTAGCAGCTCTGCTCCCTAATTGTGGAATTTACTACCAATTTCTAGTCACAGTGCCCTGCCTGTCTTTGCTTAAATAAACGAATATTTTCTATATTCCCTGAAGTGTTTGAAACCCTTGCTGGGGTGGAAGGGAGTCTGGAAGAGGTGGGTAGAAGTGTTTATTGTTCAATGCTCAGGTTTCCCCTGGAAAACAAGTTGCACAAATTCACACTCATGTTACTCTTATTTCTTTGTCAGGGGTCTGAATAAGGAAAATAAGAGTAGTGAAAATAAAATCAAGGCATGGAGAAGCACAATGGGAAAAAATAGAAGGGGAGAGCAGAGATGGTGGAAGTGCCAAGGAGGGAATGAATCAACTATTCTCTCATACCCTTTCCTCCCACTTCTCTGCAACTGCAGTGAATTTAGTGGCTTTCTTAATTCAGTGACATTCACATATATCATGGGGTAGTTCCTTTTGCTGAAATATTTATTTGCCTTGAGTTGGACTGTATGAAACATTAACCACAGACTTGGTAGCTGACACACATTATGTTCCTTCACTTTGCTGGAAGCCTTTGCCCAGGGAATAAAGACCACAGGGAGGGAATGGGAGCCCCATCAGACCCCCATTCTCCCCCCAGCTGCTGCAGCGATACCCAGAGTACTGTAGTGGCAAACTCAAGTTATCCCCACAATTGTCTCACCTTTAAGTCTCTGAAATAGACTCTAAGATCCAACATTTTCCTTTTGTTACTTATTAATTTAATTTATTAACTGTAAGACAGAGAGCACATTTATAAGAATTCTGGTAAAAAGAAAGTGGTGGAAAGAGTGAACAGATTTATGAATATGATTTCATTATAAGTTTCCCAGGGGAGCTGGAAATCTTTTCCCTTTGCTATACAATAAGGCTATATAAAGACTCATTGGCAATAGATGTCACCTCTATTTCTTGCATTGGGTGCAAGAGATTTTGTGAATCCCAAGACTCCTGGTGACCTGTGGTAGGGATATAAAATGACATGATGAGTAGAGAGTACAGCATTCAATGGTTGATGGCACTTACACATACACCCCCCGCCCCATGCACACCCACACATACACTCTTTTTTTTCCCAATTATTTATTTATTTATACAAGCACTGGGTACAGTCAGAAGCATGGGAGGGTGAGAGAATTCACCAGAGCCAGAGCAGGGAGCAGAACAGGCAGACCGACGAAATACACTGTTGAGGGGAGCAGTGGGCAAGACAGGGGGTCTGCGTGCCATATGGGACTCTCGCCGGCTGGGCAGGATCGAACCTGCGCTGCAGAGGCTGCAGGCAGCTTCGTAACCCAACGCTCAACCACTGGGGAGGCCACACACATACACTCTTGACATCAATAAGTTAGCAGCCACTGTTTTTTTCCCACGAAAAGAGGTATTATTTAGGAGGCCAAGCAGGTACCTAGGGCTCTGAGACTCTACCCAGCCTTTCCCAGAATCTGATTATTTATGAGACTTTGGGGATTAAAGGTGGCATCTCTTCTTGGAGATGACTTAGAGTCCTCTTGCCCCTGTTAGAATGTGCAAAGAAAATCCAATATAGAGCTCCCACTTTGTGCAGAGAACCATAATGCATCCACGATAAAGGAGTTTCCTCATTTATCATTTAGGAAGCAGACTAGTAAATGATTTTCATGCTGGGAAAAGTTAACCCTTCACCTCTATTAGGTATCATTGTCCTTTTTTTTAAAAAAAGCTTTTTTTAAAAAGATTTATTTATTTATGCATACGAGAACTGGGGTACAGGCCAAAGGTGTGGGGGTGGTGAGAGGATTCACCAGAGACACAGTGGGGAGCAGAACAGGCGGATCTACTGAAATATACTGATGGGGGGAGCAGCGGGCAAGTCAGGAGAGGTCTGCTGTGCCATGTGGGTACCTACCTGGTAGGGGATCAAACTCATGCTCCAGTGGCTGTGGATAGCTTCATAGGTTGCATCTTAACCCCTTGCACCACCAGGGAGGCCTTATCATTGTCCTTTTGAAGGTGAGATAAATCAGGCAAAGTGGGGGCGTAGTTGGAGAACTGGACAGATTTGAAGGATGGGCTGGTTGCAGGAGTATGAGAGCGTGGGGGTCATAGATGCTCAGATCAGGAGAGACAGAGAAGAGTCCAAGTCAGGTAGGGATGGAGAGGTGAGAGAATGGGTGGATCGCAAGGACTATAGTCTGAGCTGGAGGTCGAACCTGAATTCCTGAACTAGACAAACTCAGGCAGAATGGATAGTGTTAGCATTTTGTTCCCTGATACTGTCTGTGATTTAACCTACAGTGTGGCTGATAGTTGAACCCAGAAAGAGTTATTAATTGAATGAATGATAAATAAATGAAATATAAACTAGAGGAACTGGGCAACATACCAGCACATATTTTGAGAAACCAGGGAATAAGACAACAATACCTTTGGTAGAGAAGGGGCATCATACCACTGCTGGCCCCAGGCACAGACAAGGATGTCTTTTTGGATCCAGACACAAGTTCTGATCAATAGTGCTTAGATTCTGCATACACATCCAGAAGAGTTGGAATCAGGATCTCTGCGTTCCCAGGTTCATTGAAGATATGGAGAGATACAGAGACAAACAGAAACAGAAGAGGAGAAACAAAAATACAGAAAGTGTCAGAGATAGAGCTGTTGGAGTTTCTTTTCCACCCCCTTCATTAACCAGGAGAGCTGGCATGATTGAGGAGAGGGTAGTTTTTAGCTTAATAATTATAAACTTAGAGGTCTACTTCTGTTAGATTTTAGATTTACAGAGGTCAAGATATCAAGAATAAATAATCCTCAAAATAAAGAAAAGGGACTCCTTATATAAGAGATTTCTGTTGTTATGAAATATCAGCAACTGTTTAAGTTCAGAAATACGGAGTGTGCATAGAGTTGGATCCTAGGCCTAGTGTGCAAACTGGGTCCAGGTGATAGGCCTGGCATGCCATTGTGCTCGGTCTTTTGGTTATGAGGTCTCTACTTGGATTCTCCCCATATATCTATGGCCATGAAGGTACCTTAACACTATGATGACTGAGTGTATATACACACACACACACACACACACACATATGTCAAAATTGTAATGCCAAATGTCCTTTTCACTGTTCTTTCTCATATCTAGGAGAGCTCTGGGCCTCTTCCTAACATCTCTGCCCCACCTCGCACATAAACAGAAATAATTATAAATTATACCTCAGGCTAGTCAATAGGAAGTCTTCCAAGTCCAGGGTTTAATTCATCTTGGGTGATAGCTCATCTTACACAGCCCCACCAGACAGGAATAACTTATTTTAATTGGTCATCATTCGTGAACTGGAGCGTAGTCTACTTTAGAAATGACACTGCCACTTTATTGTAACTGTATTTCTCTGACTCATGGTTATCTAACTGAAGGAAGTAGATCAATTTTTTATAAATCATTAAAGTATGTAGAAAAATAGATTTCTTTCCCCAGCCTTTTCTAGGTCTCCACACAATGCCAAAACTAAAAGACCATCAAATTCAGTGCAGTCTAGCTATGGTTGGTATTGCTCCAAAGCAGATGGCCTTAGGAGGTAAGAGTCACAGAGACAAAGGTCACAACATGAGGAGGGAATGGGAACAAGATAGACCATTCTTCAAGCCTCCTTGGCCCATTTTTAACTGTGTTGATAGAATCAAGGCTCCGGTTGTCCTAATAATGGTAATTGCTTTGTCCAATAGTCTTTGTTCTTTGTTAGAGTTGTTTGTTACCCAAAGCCTGGACAACCATATACTTAATATCATTAACCCTTCAAATGTCAGGGAGGGAGCAAAGATGTGCCTTGACTGTAGGCCGATGGAGACTGAGGGCCACAAAACCCCTTGCTCTCACTGAAGGCTTCTGTAGCCACATTGCTCTCTGGATAGAAGGACTTTAGTGCCATTTTATTTCTCTTTTTTTATTATTGTTACTATTTATTTGAATGTATTTTCCTACATTGTTGTTCATTTTTGTACAATATTTCTTTCTCTTTTAATCAAGACCCTTTTTTGAATGGGTTGAGAGAGAATAGGAGGCAGACCCACTCTATTGTCAAGAATTGCCATCATAATAAGGATAGACTCTTAATGGCAGGTTAATCTAAACAGTGGGAATAAACTCAAGCTGATTGCTCCTCAGTAACACCGGGGCCTCCTGGCAGAGAGAGGCTTGGCATCCAGTGGCCCCTGGCTGCCCTTTTCTAGGTTTCTAAGGCACTCACTTTTGGTTCCCCTAAAACACTTTTTTTTAAGATTTATTTATTTATGCATACAAGAACTGGGGTACAGGCCAGAGGTGTGGGGGGTGAGAGGATTCACCTGAGACAGAGTGGGGAACAGAACAGGCAGACTGACTGAAATACACTGCTGAAGGGCGCAGCGGGAGAATCAGGAGAGGTCTGCTGCGCCATGTAGGTTGCTCCCTGGCTGGCCGGGAATCGAACTAGTGCTGCAGTGGCTGCGGATACTTTCATAGGTTGCAACTTAACCTCTTGTGCCACCAGGGAGGCCCCCATCCCCTAAAACACTTTAATCATATATGTCTAGATTATAGAAGCCACCTATAGGTAGTTAGGGAGTATTTCTTTCAAATGGAGAGTGCGGTTTTCAAGGAAAAGGAGAAGTGCACTTGTAAAGGAGAGACAGGTACTTGTGTGGGTGTGGGGTGTGTACAAATGGTTTCTATCCTACTCAGAATCCATAAATATTTAAAGGATAAGTTTACTTTTTTTGAGGGGTTCAAGACTTCAGTGGAGGAAATAACTGCAGATGTAGATATAGCAAGAGAAGCAAAGTGGATCCTGAAGATGTGACTGATTGCTGTAATCTCATAACACTAACAGATGTGGAATTGTTTCTTGAGATGGAATCTCCTCCTGGTGAAGATCTGTGAATGTTGTTGAAGTGACAACAAAGGATTTTTTTTTTTAAATTTTTGCATAGAAGAACTGGGGTGTAGGTTAGAGGTGTAGGGGTGAGAGGATTCATCAGAGAGAGAGAGTGGGGAGCAGAACAGGTGGACTTACTGAAATACACTAAGGGGAACAGTGGGCGAGACAGGAGAGGTCTGCTGTGCCATATGTGGATTAGCTCCCTGCCTGGGGATCGAACTCAGAGTGTAGTGGTGATAGTGCTGAGACTTAACCCCTAGGCCACCAGGGAGGCCAGACAACAAGGATTTAGGATATTATATCAGTTTAGTTTATAAAGCAGCAGCGGGATTTGAGATGCTCAACTTCAATTTTGAAAGAAATTCTGTGAATAAAATGTTCTCTCACAGCATGCCAGGCTACAGAGAAATCTCTCATAAAAGGAAGAGTCAATAGGTGAGGTAAACTTGATTGTGTAGTATTTTAAGAAATTACCACAGCCACCCAGCCTTCACAACCACCGCCCTGATCAGTCAGCCGCCATCCACATCAAGGTAAAATCTTCATGAGCAAAAGATTAGACTTGCTGAAGACTCGCGGTGGTTGGCATTCTTCAGCAATAAAGCATTTGTTAATTAAGAAAGGCTTATGCTGGGCCTCCCTGGTGGCGCAGCGGTTGAGCGCTGGGTTACGAAGCTGCCGGCAGTCTCTGCAGCACCGGTTCAATCCCCAGCCACCGGGTGAGGGTCCCACATGGCGCGCAGACCTCTCCTGCCACGCCCGCTGCTCCCCTCAACAGTGTATTTCGGTCCTTCTGCCTGCTCTGCTCCCGCTCTGGCTCTGGTGAATTCTCTCACCCTCCCGTGCTTCTGACTGTACCTAGTACTTGTATAAATAAATAAATAAAGAAATCTTTTTTTAAAAAAAGGGCTTATACAATACCTAAGAACCATTTGTCTCTCTGTCACGCACATAGTTCAGAAGAGTGTGTGTTCATGTATAAAGTGAATTTGGACACATTGAATCATTCCTTGGAGGTAGTCAGTCTCCTGCAGCATTTCCGAGCATTTGCATATTCCCACGCTCTCCCTCAAAAACACCAAGTTCTTACTGCATTGGTTCCCCTACATTAGGACATAAATGAGAGTCACTGCTTAAGTCTAAGTATGGTGCCAATGTTTGTTGTACTCTGGGGAACATTTTCATGTGTTTGCATAAAACATACTCATACATGTTTGTACATGCACATGTATATCATGACACAGATATGTATTTTAGGGATTTTTAGATAACTATAATTAGCACCTACTATAGCTGTCATCTGTAAACGTTCAAGAATAATCATCCTTTTGAAAAGCTAATTTTCAGCTTTTGAAATATTTTGATTTGAGACACTTTAGCAGGCCAATTTTTCTTTAGAGAATCTGACTTGGAAATATTTTTCATGGCCATTCCATCAATACATTTCAAATAGATTTACTTTTTTAAAGGATTTATTTATTTATGGATACAAGAACTGGGGTTCAGGCCAGACGTGCTGGGGTGAGAGGATTCACCAGAGGCAGAGTGGGGAACAGAACAGGTGGATCTATTGAAGTACACTGCTGAGGGGAGCAGTGGGTGAGTCAGGAGAGGTCTGCTGCGCCATGTGGGTTGCTCCGTGGCCAGCTGGGGATCGAACTCGTGCTGCAGAGGCTGTGGTACAGATTCACAGTGCTGTGCTTAACCCCTTGTGCCACCAGGGAGACCCATAGTTTTACTTTTCCTGTTTTGTTCCTAATAGTTTGATCAGTTTGGAACAGTTTGGTCATGGATAATTGATTCATCAAAGCATATAGAAGTTGGGATTTCTTAATTATGGTTTTATAAAGAGTGATTTTGGCTATTTGTCAGAGTCTCTCAGTTCTAGAATTGGTACATTAGTATTCTGGAATCATTTGTTTGGAGGGCTTCCTTGTGAACATACCTCAGCTCGGTCAATGAATAGAGTTTGAGTCAATTTTGCTCTATTTTCCAGTGTTTCAATATAGTTTCCAAATGCTGCTCTGTGACCATAGCTTTAAAAGATGGGTTGCCAATATATAGACACAAAAGAAAGACATAATTACCGGGTTAAGAATGCCAGGAGACATCTCTGAGTGGATATGGAGCTGAAGACATCTGGAAAGTTTATTGCCTTTAATTTACACAGCATTTCCATGCTCCTCCTCACCCCCACCACCATCTGTAGGTGTTAGGAGATCTTTAAGGGAGCTTGACATTTAGCTTTGAAATGAATACACTTTTTTTTTTTTTTTTGGTTCTTCTTAACAACCACAGTAAGTTTTCATAGGTAATTTAGCAAATGTCAAACTCTTTCTAATAATGTAGATTTGATTCATACGTCCCAGCTTGTTATTCTCATTACTGAGAAGCCTCAGAACTTCTGTGGCTTTCAAATCAAGACACTTCCTTGTCACCTCTCACCCTCAAAGGCCGTGGCCTTCTAGGAAGGCCTAGGTCTCCCTCATCATGCTTAGTGTTTCTAGCTCCTGTCTCTTTTTCACCTACTCTGAATTCTCTATAGTTCCACCAGTCAGGATGCAAGTAGGTGAAACTGTTAGCTGTCTTTTGTTTTTCTTCCTGGATTCTTCCTTATCATTCAAACAGAAGTCACCGCTCTCTATTTATTTATTTTTTTTTTAGCAAATTTGTAATTGCTCTAATTGCCTTATTTTTTTTTAATTTTGCATAGAAGGACTGGGGTTTAGGTTAGTGGTGCGGGGGTGAGAGGATTCATCACAGACAGAGCGGGGGAGAAGTATGGGCTGATTTACTGAAATACACTGCTGAGGGGAGCAGCAGGAGAGACAGGAGAGGTCTACTGTGCCATATGTGGGTCAGCTCCCTGGCTGGGGATCAAACTCAGACCTGTGGTGATAGTGCTGAAACTTAACCCCTAGGCTACCAGGGAGGCCCAGAAGTCAATTCTCTTGATAGTAACAAAGTTCCTTGTCTTTTAATGATGACAGCAAATTGGGTAATTATAGCCTTGTGACTAGGCCATCAAGCATATTTGTTGACTAATATAGTCCACTGTGCTCCCTCCACATTTTGTTCTCACCCTTCTATGGGTGCTTTGGGGGAGGGTGTACTATATTATAACTATGAAGGCAGGGACCCCTCACTCCCAAAATACAAACAATGTTGTAACTCACATTACCTCAATTAAAAACAATAAAAAAAAATAAAAACATGAAAAAAAATGTTAAATTGTTAACACCCATATTAAATGCCTGGAACTGTTTGGGTTATATACTAAACTGAATTTAAAAAAAAAGAAAAAAACATATCTGTAGGGTGCCAATTGAAGGCATGGTCCTCTCTACATACAAATCTTATTTGCTTACACAATATCAAATTCCATATCTGTGATAATGCTTTTCTTTTTCTGAGATATGACATTTATTTCCTGTCAATGTCCTCTCAAGGACTACTCCTACTTCCTTGTCACTTGATTGTCTAATTGGCCAATTTGAGCCTAGAATTCCCTGGCCTTATTGATGGTTTAAAGTTAGTTCTATGACCTGTTCAAAGTCTATCAGAACTGAAAATGACCATGAATAAGAACGCCTTTTCCCACAGGGGTTGCTGAAAAATTAAATTACAGACATGGAATTGTGAGTTTTCATTAATGGGGATGGTTTTCCTGAGAATGAGGCCTCCCTTGGGAAACTCACAATCAAGAAATATAGAACGAGGCACGTACTTTGAATCTTGGATCATTGTATTTAAAGGCGGAACCCACCTTTGACCTTTTATCTTTTTTCCTTAAGCCAGTTTGATTTGAGTTTTCTGTCCTTTGCAACTGAATGAAACATTTTCTTCTCCTCCAAGAGCTATTATAGAGAGCTAATGACACCAGGTTGTCATTGATATATGGGGTGGGGGGAGAGGGTATAGAAACAAACAAAGACGGGGTGAGATAAAGCCTTATGAGTGAGGGGTATCTGTGAAGTCTTCGCATTATGAAGGGTCAGCCATGGAATTTCAGCCATGCCTTGAAGGATGAAGATTTATTAATCCAGACTATGTCTTTGTTGAGAATTTGTTCCTCTTTCTACTCCAGGTCACTGTCACCTTAGTCTCTGTTGCGTAACTTCTCTCTACATTTGAGGGGTTAGACCTTGACAAAAAGATAGGAACTGGGCCCCCAGAAGACATAACAGGAGGGATAGGGCTTGGGACCCTGGGAGGCAGGGGACCCCCAGAAGACATAACAGAAATGAAAGTCAGTAATGAGAAAAAAGCTCAAAACACTATAACCAGTTAATCTATATTAGGACATTGGCCAAGGTTGACCAATCAAGAAACTGCACGACCCCCATGGCTCATCCCCTAGACCCCAAACAGGAATATAACTATACAGATATCTGAACTGCATTCATCCATGGCACCCCTTTCCTGGTCCCTCCCACATAGGAGCTTCTTACCTGTCCTTGCATAAATCTCCTCAGGCTAGCTCCTGCCAGTAGGACACAGGCTTGGAGCTGGCCTTTGTCTTTATATATTTATTTAAAAAATATTTATTTATTTATACAAGAACTGGGGTACAGGCCAGAGGTGTGGGGGGTGAGAGGATTCACCAGAGACAGAGTGGGGAACAGAACAGGCAGACTGACTGAAATACACTGCTGAGGGGAGCAGTGGGCGAGTCAGGAGAGGTCTGCTGCGCCATGTGGGTTGCTTGTTGGCTGGGGATGGAACTCATGCTGCAGGCTTCCCATAGGTTCATAGTGCTGTGCTCAACCCCTTGCGCCACCAGGGAGGCCCCTGGCCTGTGTCTTAAAATAAACTTCCTTCAGCATACTGACTCGCTTACTGTTGTGTGTGTGTGGTGTTTCAATTCTTTGTTACCCGGACTCAGTTCCAGGTTTGGCTTATCATATTGTGTCACACATTGATTCTTTAATGTTCCCTTTTCAAAGGATTTTGTCCTTGGGTTATCTTCACTACAATGGTCTTTGGCTCAAGCAACAGTAAAAGTTTTTTATTTACCAACTCTGTCAACAAATGATTCCAAACTCCATTTCTCCTAGAAAGACGTGAGTTTTGAATTCTAGACTACACTTCAGTTGGCAACAGTTTTTTAAGTCTCGAAAGTCTGGCACATTTAATGTACTAAACTTAAACTCACTAATTTCCCCACCCCTACCTCTTTCCTGTCTTCCAGGTTGGAGCCCTAATTTTGCCTCGTGACTCTATGACATTGTATTGTCCACATCAAGGAACAGATTCCTACCTTTTAAAACAAGATCTGGTTTATTCTCTTCCCTCATACCTTTGCTATGTACCCTTCTCTTCATTCCCCTGACTTTTAGTCAATTATCTCTCTAGATTTTGTAAAATTTCCTAGCTGGCCTACCTTACATTTGTCTTTCTGTTGCCAGAAATTTTTTTTTTCAAATCTATTTTTATCATATCACATCCATTATTTGGGTTCCTTTTTGCCTCAGAATATTATATCCAAATTCCTTAGCATGGACTATAACACAGTTCTGTTATACCCCATGGTCTGACCCCTGAATTCTTTTTTGTGCATCACCTTTTGCAAGTCACCAATGTGTTCCCCACTGTGTCAGACTAACTGTAGCTCCCCAACTCGCTGTGGTTTGTGCACAAGTGTTGAAATGGCAAATGATATTTATTGACTTAGATGGGCAGAGAGACCATTTGGGTAAATCAAGGCTACAAAAAGAAGTCAAGCACAGTCAGCATTTGAGACAGAGAGACTAACCACCTTCTCTGAGTTGGATGGAGGTACAGTCTTTTGGGTTCCAAAATCCTACCAGGGCGTGCACAGCAAAGGAAAGGATAATAACATATGAATAAGTGAGCCTCTTAGTAGACTTTCAGGTCTGAATTGCCAGGCCCACCCTTCCTTACAGAAAACTGGGGAAAATCTTCCCTCAAGGTAGAGAAAATAAGTCAGGAATCATCTCACCTGTGACACATCCCCCTTGTAAATCTTGAGTTTAAACAAGTTTAAATCTTGAGTTGTAAATCAATTCCAGAACACTGAATTCCAGAACACCATGAAAACAAGCCCCCTGGGGCCTCCCTGGTGGTGCAAGAGGTTAAGACTCAACGTATAAAACTATCCGCAGCCACTGCAGCACAAGTTTGATCCCCAGCCAGGGAGCAACCCACATGGCACAGCAGACCTCTCCTGACTTGCCCGCTGCTCCCCTCAGCAGTGTATTTCAGTCAATCTGCCTGTTCTGTTCCCCACTCTGTCTCTGGTGGATCCTCTCACCCCCCACACCTCTGGCCTGTACCCCAATGCTTGTATGCATAAATAAATAAATCTTTAATAAACAAAACAAAACAAAAATCCCCCTGTATCATTCTTGCCCTCCCCAGGTTAATACTGCCTGGTTCAAAATTATTCTGAACTCAAGTTGCTTATGCAGTCATCTCTGGGGTCATACTAACAGGATTCTTAGATCACATATGGAGACCTGGAAAGACACAGTGGTTCCCACCTTTGGGTTTGTACATGTTCCCTATGTTTGATTTACCCTGTCTCTCCATTTCTACCTGATGAACTGCTACTCATCTCTCAGAATTCAGTATCAATGTCACTATCTGTAAAAATGTTTATGTCTTTTTATTGTTGTTGAGACAGCAGCTTTTGTACTCTTGTTATGCTGTGTATGCCCCCGTTTGCAGAGCTCACTGTATAATAATTATCTTTTCTCTTACTATGTTCCATTTATCTTGGCATCCCGAGAAAAGGTACAGTGGCCGACACAGAGCAGGTACTCACAAATGGTTTTTGAACAAATGATTGAATTAGATGAGGCTTAGAATGAGAAAAGGTAACAAATCCAAAGAGTCAGATAAACACAGTTTGCTTGTGAGATCTTGTTAGTGATATGGTAGAAATTACCTTGCAGAAAATGATTAGAGAGACCACTTTTGTTTTAGTAGGGAAACATTGCTTTAAATGTATAACATTGTGATTTTGCTTCAATAAAAGGTGAAATATCTAAACAAATGCATGAATAGGTTCTCATTAAATGATGTAGATATGTATTTACTGATTAAAAAACTTTTGATTTAAATATCAATTTAAAGTATTGATGTAGGACAATGATTCTCACAGTGCTGACTATGGGAATAAACTAGATGTACCTGTCAGTGTAGCTTGCTGCTGTAACACACACTCTGCAAAGCCGATGTCATTTTTTTAAATTTAATTTTATTTATCTATTTTTAAAGATTTATTTATTTATGCACACAAGAACTGGGGTACAGGCCAGAGGTGCAGGGGGTGAGAGGGATTCACCAGAGACAGAGTGGGAAACAGAACAGGCAGACTGACCAAAATACACTGATGGGGGGAGCAGCAGGCAAGACAGGAGAGGTCTGCTGGGCCATGTGGGTAGCTTCCTGGCAGGCCGAGATCGAACTCCTGCTGCTAAGGCTGCAGACAGCTTCACAGTGCTGTGCTTAACCTCTTGTACCACCAGGGAGGCCTCAAAGCCAGTGTTTTAACCCACTGGAAGTTGTCACTTATACCAAATGCAGTAAGGGTATTCTTGGTGGGGCAACTCTGCTCCAAGCAGCATATCTGGGACCATGATGTTTATATCTTGTGAGTCTCCCATCTCGTAACTTCCAGGTCTTCTTCTTACTTGCCCAGTGGGCAGCAGGTGTGGTGAGGAGAACATGACTTCATATGAAGCCCTCACTCACTCTCTGCTCCTGGGTGGGGTATGGCTGATGAGCTTTCTATGTGAGAACTCAGTGTTGTGGTCCTACCTAGGTTTTCCTGGATAGCTAGGAGGAAAATGAAATGTTTTACCATTTCCTGTATATTAGGGAATTAAAAATAAGGAAGTACGCATTTAAAGCAAACTGCAGCTCAATGGAACTAATATTCACATCTCTATTTTGTCTATCATAAGAAACACACCTTAAAAAGGCTTGTAAAAAAATCACAAAAGATGTGTGGCATTACTTTTTAACTTTGTAAATGGTTGCTTTGTACTCATTCAAGTAGACAGGATAATTTAACAGCAGTGATTCTATCAGCAGCATCATCACCATCATCATCATTATCACATCTTCATGGAAAGCCTGATATGATGTATAGGTCACTGCATCAGGTAATGGAGTTTCAAGAAGGCATAAAGGCCTTGAGGATCTTATAATTGAGTTGGGAAGTCAGAGGAACTACATTTCTAAAGTAAATCATAATGCAAGACTGCATGTACTTAGTGTTAAATGAGTGGCAGTGATATTGTGGCGAAATGGACCTCCTCGAGATAGATGTAATGGACTCTAAGAAATATGGGTATTGCCTCAATCAGAGAATTATAGACTGTAAAAGCCATGAAGGACTTTAGGGATGTAGGCCACCTTCTTCATTTTATGAGTGCAGCAACTGGTCTCTAAAGATGCCCCCCCCCCAACCCTTCCACCATTCCCCGATCATATGTAATCCCACTCTTCTGGAAGACCCTCTTCTTGAATCTGTGTTGGTACCAGGAATTATTTTGCACCAGAAAAGGTGTTGTGATAATTGCTAAGTATAGGGTAAGTGAAAATTGTGAGGATTTTCCGCCCTCCCCTCATGAGTATTAATGGTAGACCCCCATGTTCTTACACGTGTACCCCTATGGTGGACACCTGGAGTAGAGTGTGGGCATGTGTAAGTGGGTACACCTGGGCTGAGAGGTCGGCTGTGTACCTATTTGCTGCACTACAAATGATGTAAAAAGCTCAATAAAAGCCTGAAAAAGGCACTGAGGGCTCCAGGACTCTCCTTTACCCATCTGCTTGGATCATAGAAAACCTGCTCTGTGCCTTGCTGGCACTACACTAAGTCCTAAAAGGATCTGGCATCTCTGACTTGGTCTGTTAGGATGCATTCTTCAGGGGGAGTCAACATTATGTAAGAGATACAACTTCTCCCAGGATACCATGATGTGGGGATGTCCACACTAGCCATGTGGTGAGGCCATGCAGAGAAAGAGATACCCAGCTAGCCATTAGTCATTCCAGATGCCTGGCATGTGAGTGAAGCAGCTACCTTAACTTCTAGCCAGTCTTTCAGAAGACTCTGCCCCAACAGCCATGCCACCTGCCTTCAACCATGTGAGAGACCCCAAGTGAAAACATCCCAGCTGAGTGCAGCCTACTCACAGAACCTTTGTTGCGTGAGTAGAATTTGGAGTGGTGTGTCAGACAGCAGTAGGTAACTAGAACAATGAGGAAACTGGCATTATAGAGGCTAAATGAGCTGTCCAAAGGTCAGGAAGAGCCAGATTCCTGACTGATAGGTAATCCAGTGTATTTGAGACCAGGGCTCCTCAAACTTTAGTGGGCATCAGAATCACCTGAAAAGGTTGCTAAGCTAAGCTAAGATTTCTCAGCTCCACCCTCAGATATTCTGATTCAAAAGGTCTGAAAATTTGCATTTCTAATAAGCTCCCTTGTGTTGCTGATGCTGCCCATCTGTTGACCACACTGGAACAGTTCTGTGTGACCAGGCCTGAGCAAATCTCCCAGCACAGATTGGGCCACAGCATCTGCTGGCTTACCTTTGTGCTTCTTCCTAATTGCCTGCTTGCTGCGTTTCCAGGTAAGTAATTGAATAGTGCAAAGTGACAGACTGTTCAGGAGGTGCCCAGTTGCAGCTGAGGCTGATTTTAGCTTTTCCAGCTGTAGGCTGAAGAAGCCTACCTGGTCTGTGAGCATAGGCCCCCATATCCGAGTTCTGCTTTCTCTAGGTATGACAGCCCAGGTTTCATAACCTTGTTACCAGAAGCAATTAGGGGCATCATCCAGATTTTCAGATCCATTTCCCATGGAGACACATGTTAGGAATCTCCCACAGTGAATTTAATTAGCAGAAAGTGTGGTTCAGCCAGCAACCTGCAGTGCAGATAACAGTCATGGCTGCCCAGAGATAGCGGCTCCCTTTTCATAAAAAATGACAAGTTTTCTAAAAGGTGGTGATGAGGCCCAGCCAGACATCAGGTAGGACTCTGCGCCGTCTGACTTCATGTAACCAAGCAACTCACACACCTTGATTCTGTTCAATTTAAAGAAATCATCTAGGCAGAAATGCTGGTGAGAAAGGATAATGGCTTGTATATCATCATTTCCCTACTATACCTTGGCCTGTGTCAGCCTCTGGTGTGTCTGCAGATGTGGATATGCTACAGTAATCATATTTACTTCTGGACATGTTATTGAAGATTATATAATGAGTATTTATATCTTATATTAATGGCAGGTCTGCCATGAACTGGCTTTAGCCATCTTCCCATAAAATGCCAAAGGATTATAGCCTTCTTTCATTGTATCCTGGAGTTTAAACATGACCTTGTTAAACATTAATGAAAGTCATAGCAAACATTTGTCAAGCATCAGTGGTGAATAGATGCCTCCTGTACAGAATATTCATGCTATTACAATACCTATTAGATATGATGTGAGAAATTGATTGAATATGCTCCTTGTAACATAGTCCTATATGAGGATTAATGAACACATTAAATACCAGATGGCATAATTTGGCATTGACTGAAGTTATTGGTAAACTGAGAATTTATAATGTCTGCAGTATTTCTGGTTTGTACTAATTGATTGATGATCAAAATTTAGCCAGAACTTTTGCATTAATGAAGCCCTGTGATTTAGAGTGACTGGTGGTCATGGTGTTGTATAACTCAGACTTCAAAGGGGAAGGATTCAGTTCTGGAAGGGGATAGTGAGCATCCCTAATTTTCAATTATGATACCAAGTCACACTACTTTAAGCAGTAATATTTAAGAAATTTGCCCATTTTTCCTTCATCATTTCCAAGACGGAATAGTATTATTAAAAAAAAAACACACTTTTTTTTTTTTTACTTTTTTTCACATTTATTTCCCTTAACTAATGCCTATTTTTCAGGTTTTAAAACACTTTATGGTACAACCTATATTACTAAAAAAAAAAAATCTGGGTCAATCTCACACCTCTTCAAAATCACACCTATTTGTTATTATTTCCATTCATTTCATCATTTCTGAGATGGCATATGTTTATCTTACATGTATTGGGCATTTGCTTCTCTCTCTGTCTGGCCTATTCATAAACATTAACCTTTTCTTCATTGGTATTTTCGCCATTCTTTTTCATTTGTTGGAAAGTCTCATAGACAAAAAGCCTATGAGCTTTGGTCCTTGAATGATGTCAGTGGCATGGGTATTGTGGGTGCTCAAGAATGGGCATGCATTATGTGGCCAGGTTAGTTGATTATAAAGCAGAGGTTGGGAGGCAGAGGTGGGTTTTTGTGAACCCCACCTGAGTGCTTGAATGCAGAATAAGTGAACATCTGTAAAAGTGGGACAAGCAGGAAGCTCTCTAAAGAAGTTGAAGTTTTGGGTAATGTATTACTTTAATTTACATTCCCTTTACAGTCTGTGCACATGAGAATTATTTGGAAGAGGTTTAATTTTACTAGCTGCAGAAAGCAGTGAGGTCTCTAGCAACAGCGCAGAAAGAGCTAGACTATTTGTTAATGCACTTGGGCCATACTGTAGCCATACTGTAAGCAGGGCTAACAGCGGCAGAGTCAATAATCATGCAATTCTCTGGCGTGGAGGGTTATTTGTTTTACTGAACCAATATGTTTTTTCTAGTTAACATTTTCTGCAGTGTTCTGCTTTTGCCTATGCTGAAAGACTTGTAAATACAGCTTGAAGCTGCTGTGGAAGGAAAAGATATTGCCAACTTCCTCCTGATGGATTTAATTCACAGCATTCTCTTCTTTTCCCATGTAACCCAAATGTTCTGAACTTGTCTGTCTTGGGAAATACTGTCAATCTGTACTTAAAACCTACACTTTTCAGGTGGGAGGGCCCTCATCTTCAGTGGCCCCCAAAGAACTCGTAAAATGGCCAGAAAATTCTAATTTCATTTTATCATGACCTACTCTGATTTTGTCACATTTATTATCTTTGAAGTGACATGAATGTTTGGCCACTTTAATCAGTGAAAAAACTATATTTGGTTGAAAATTTGGTTTGTTACTACTTGGAAATTTGATTTATCTGTTTTGAGCAACCATCTGGAGTAAGTTTATTTGTATTACGTGTCATGCATATATTTTTGCTACAAGATCAAAATCTTTAAATTGCATCCTTTTGAAATTTTATATGTTATATAATGACAATTGCCAACACCACAATGAAGTGATTACATGGCTTTCAAAAATGGAAACATTGTGCAACAAAAAAAGATTACAATGTATAATGAACAAGTTCATTTACTTGAATATAAATATGCTGTAAATAATGAAATGCATACATTATGAGCAGAGATGAATCTTCTGTCATTAGAAATACAATTACAGTACATTGAAATTTCCAGGGTCTAACAAATGTAAATATGTTGTTTTCCATCTCACACCAGACCTAATTCATATGTGAAAGTTTTCCTTAACAATGTCACACATATATAAAATAACATATAGTTAATAAAGACTGTAAAATATTGATAAATACATGTATTTGTGTGTGTGCATATATGTATTTTTTTCAAAGAGCAGAATTTTATTTTATTTTTTTTTGCTCTGAGTAAAATTTCCCTCTCACCCTCCCTTATCTTCCTGAGAGCACCACTGCCTTCTCCTATGCCTTACATGCTCCTTAACAAAGTTATTTCACATAAGACTATAGTTACACAAAATGGTGAGCTAATGAACCCCAACTCTGCATATACATAGCATTGTGTGTACCTCTGACATTGGAGTCATACCTGTTTGGGTTGGAATACCATATTTGCCACTTTCTACTTGACTTTGAGTAAGTTACTTTACCTTTCTGACTTTTATAGAGTATCCGTAATATCCTCCTAGGGTTTTGCTGAGGATTAAGAATTGTATTTCATAATTAGGGTTTTTTTTTTTTTTAAGATTTATTTATTTATACAAGCACTGGGTACAGTCAGAGCACGGGAGGGTGAGAGAATTCACCAGAGCCAGAGCAGGGAGCAGAGCAGGCAGAAGGACCGAAGTACACTGCTGAGGGGAGCAGCGGGCGGCAGGAGAGGTCTGCGCGCCATGTGGGACCCTCCTCCGGTGGCCGGGAGCAGCGGGGGATCGAACCGGCACTGCAGAGGCTGCGGGCAGCTTCGCAACCCAGCACTCAACCGCTGCGCCAACAGGGAGGCCCCATAATTTGTTTTTGATATATGCTCGTGATGGGTTAATAAAGTTACTTCCTTTCTTCTACTAATTTGTTTGTTTTGATAATAGCAAAGTATTCTTTCGGTCAAGGTAAGCAGCTTCTCATATCCCCTTCCCTGTTGTATCAGGTAAGATGTTATAGCTACAGTTTACATGACATCCACCTAAAACATGGCTTAAACACTGAGAATGCTTATTACATCATATTGGAACAGTGTCTACCTGGTGTCATCAAAGATCTCTCTTCCTTCTCCCTACTTTCACCATATATTTTTTTAAAGATTTATTTATTTATGCATACAAGAACTGGGATGCAGGCCAGAGGTGCAGGGGTGGGAGGGTGAGAGGATTCGCCAGAGACAGAATAGGGAGCAGAACAGGTGGATCTACTGCAATACACTGCAGAGGGGAGCAGCAGGCAAAACAGGAGAGGTCTGCTGTGCCATGTGGGTCACCTTCCTAGCTGGCTGGGGAATCGATCTCATGCTGCAGTGGTTGGCAATCACTTGAAAGTGCTGTCTTTAACCCCTGCACCACCAGGGAGGCCCCCACTTTCACCATATTGAATTGTCCTTTGGCTCTCTCTCTCCATGTGGCTACAACATGGCTGCTACAGTTCCAGCTATCCAACCGAAAAAGAATGGTGCTGCTTCTTTGCATTTCTTTTATTGATGTTAAAAAGTTTTCCCTATCCTTTGTCTTTTCCCCAGCAGGCCTGTCAGGTCCATTGACCAAAATTTGTGAAATATCTCAATGTTTTAGTTTCAAGAAATGACTGGGAAGTAACTAGGGATTTTTAGCCTCTTTTATGAAGAGTAGAACAAAGAAAATTGGTAAGGCTCTCAAGACCATCTGGCCCATCCCTAAATCATAGGAATTACTTATCTTGATGGGGTAGGTGGAGATAAAGTCAGGTATGTCATAAATATATAATTAGTAATAGATCATTTTTAGGAAGCCCAAAGGAATTTTTGTTAGAGAGTGAAGTTGTGTGTATTCAACAGATGGCTTATGGGCAGAACCCTTACAAAACCCTTTCTTCCTTTTAATAGATGAGTTATCTGTCAAAAGATGTCTATTAAAAGGCATCATCTGGAAGTTAAGTGCCTTGTTCAGAGTCATGTTGTAAGTACAAGAGTTAGCATTATAGCAGTGCGATATCCATAGAATGGGGGGAGTGTTTCATGTGAAAACTATTTTAACTACATTCTTTCTTTCTGCTGCACACTAACTCTATTAAATTTCACTTCTATTGAAAGTTTTATGTACTAAAAGTATGTTTGTCTGTATGTGGCATATGGCAGAACCTATTTAGCATGAGCAGGTTTAGGGGTTCTGGGTGCCCCCCATTCTGCCTGCTAACAGCACGGGAATCCAAGAAAGTCTGAGGTAGAGTGTGTTCTTTTTGATAACCAAGCTGCCTTCTTATGGCCCTCAGGAAGACTCCCAGCTCTGAGAATCAGGTTTCTAGAAGGTGACATAGGAGGCACATCACCAGCTTGCAAAGACAGCAATGCATCTTACTGCTCAGTGTTTTTTTTCCCTCTAAGTTTCCTGCAGAGCGGTGCTGCAAAATGATATTCCACGTGGATACTGATTAGGGCACCCCCAGAACTGCACCTGAGAAGAATAGTTGGAGAGAGAATGCAGATCTTGACTACCTTGTAAGAATGTGTAGCAATTTTTTGGTAATAGTGTGAACAAATTCAAATCTTGTTACTTGCAAGAACCTCATGTACATGTGTTAGAACCTGTGCTTATTTCACTGATGTTTCATTGCATGCTGCTGCTGCTGCTGCTGCTGCTGCTGCTGCTGCTGCTGCTGCTGCTGCTTCCCCCCCCCCATTTTGTATCATTCACTTTCTGTATTTAGCAAACGAGGCACAGGCTTTCAATTCCGACCTTTAAATCCTGACTGCACCACTTTCTAATCCTGGATGCCTGTCCAAGTTAGATTCTCAAAGTCTCAGCTTCCATGATCGGTTAGAATGGTCTGCTGCTAGCATAGTCTAGTGCTAGTCATGGAACCAAACGTGCTAATATTTGTAATGTGTCTGGCACATCCATCTACTTCTCTTCCTTTATGTCTTTAAGCCACCTGCAGATTTTCAACAAGGGAGACTTGACATTTCTCAGTCTGTTGGTTTAGCCAGGACACTAGGTCTCAGCCCAAGTTACCTTAGAATCCCCCAGGGGGAATAAGAAATTATTGTTGCCCAGGATCAAACCAGACCAATTAAACAAGAATCTTTGGGAGCACATTAGCATTTTTATAGTATATTCCCTGGGGATTCTAACATGCAGCCTTGGCTGAAAACCACCAAATTGGACTATTGCTTCTCAAACTTTAGCAACCATGTGAATCTACAACCATATGAGTTCTTAGGTAAAATTCAGGCTTTGATTTCATAGATCTGGGGTGAAGCCTGACATAGCATTTCTTAAAAAAAAAAAAAAATTCCAGATGATGCTGTTGGGGGAAACACTGAGTCCTGAATGAACTCCACCTACTGTTGTTTAATGGACTCCACCCCCACCTCCATGCCAAAGAGGTCTCAAGCGCCAAGAACTACGACTTCCATCATGCGTGTATCTGCTGTGACCCTTGACTTCTTGAAAGCTGGATTGCTGGGTATAAGGGAGGAGTTAAGTAGCCATGCTTGGTGAAAAACTGAACACATGCGGGCCTGGAGGGGGCTTGATTTTGCCTGGCCTCAGTGTGCACCCAGGGTCCCAGCTCAGGAAGCATTAGGGTAGGATATATTGACCAATCTCTCTCTCTCTCTCTCTCTCTCTCTCTCTCTCTCTCTCTGCCCCCCTTTCATTTCCCTTGTAAATAACTTGTTATTAATTGTTCTATGTTGCCTGCCCTTGCATCTTGTTCTGACTTTTTTTAAGAGCTCGGGTGAGGACACACGCCAGAGCCATCCCATTTCCCTTTTGGGGTTACTCTCTAACAGTGCTGCTGGTTGATGGACCACAGTGTGTGTAGCAAGAGGAGCTGGGACACAGGATTACCTCATGGACAGAAAGATACTTTGCAACATGGCAAATGGTAGCTGGCAAATGTTCCTAAACCCTGGTGGACTGTTTTTCAGGAGTAAAAGTTTAGCCCAGTGGGCTGCACTCAAAATGGCCCAGTAATTTTGCCTCATTTTAGAATCACCTGGGGGAATTAAAAAAAAAAAAAATGACTGATCACAGGCCAGACCTGACCAATTAAATAAGAATCTTTGAGGGCACACTAATGCTTTCTGTAACATATTCCCAGGGGACTCTGACTTCACATCACAAAGCCATAGGTATGAGGTTTGGGAACTACAGAGAGAGAACTAAAGTTTCAAGTGTAGCAGACCTTTAGTAGCTGTTGGATAAATGGCGGTTCCAACTTGATAAGTGAAATAGGCCTGCTACGACACGGTTGGAGACTCCAGCATGAGAGGCTGTTAAGGCTTATATCTGGAAGAATCTTCAAGCTTTAGTGGAGCTCAACATAGGGACTTAGATCTCTGAAGACAGTGCATCTCAAACTTAAATTGCTTAGGCTGTGGGGGAGAGTGGGACAGCTGTTCAAACAGATTCCCACCCAGACTTTTCTCATCCTTATGTCTGGGTGGGGTCTCAAGAATTTGCATTCTAACCAGTTCCCAGACCTTGCAGCTGGTCTTGCAGAGAACTCTTTTAAAGGCCAGCGAAAGAACATTTGACTGGGAGCTTCCCTGTAAGCTGCATAGATTGCTTCATAGCCAAGATCCTCATAGATCATTTCTTTGGGCCAGAGCTCTCCTCCCTACCAGCATCAGCCCTAAGGCTCATTTTGGTCTTTGTGGTTCAGGAAGTGCCCCAAGCCACACCCTGTTCTGAATCCTCCCTCTGCTAAGGCTTTTGGCTAACAAAACAAAACAAAAATAAAAATACTCCTTTTTCTCCTTTGAGCCATCTGAACTTTTATTTCAAAACATTTCTCATTTTGCAAATGAAAGCTTTGGGTTTTAACAATTAGTCTTTCAGCTCTCTGAAATGGGCTTTCAGAAAACTCGGAACACTGAGCTCTTTGCTCTTCCTTGGGTTCAGCCCCACTCCCTAAAAGCAGACATCTCTGCTTTGGTGGGAGGGAAGTTGATAGAAGGAATGGGTGGAGATCACTAGGAGTGACAATGTATTGGCTTGTCTTTCCAACTAAAATGCAGCTGCACACTCAAGGTCCATGAACCACTTTACCACTGCACTCGCCTCAATGCCAGTGTCCATTTGCCCTCTCACCTCTGTTCATGCCCCTTTCTCCTCCCTTCTCCTCTTTTTCTTTTTTTTTTTTTTTTTTTTTTTTAATTTTTTTTTTTAAATATTAAATTTTATTTTTATATTCCCCATACAATTGCAAACGCCCCATTCTGACCCCAATCCTTCCCCTCCCGCCCCCCACCCCCCCAAAAAGTGTCTCTGGTTCATAGTTTTTTGTTGATTTTGATTTTCACTTTCTTATATTCATTTTCCTGGTCCCTTATTTAAGTTTTCTAGATTCCTGCTATGAGTGAGACCATCCGGTATTTTTCTTTTTCTTTTTGGCTTATTTCGCTGAGCATGATCCCTTCCAGTGCCATCCATGTTGCTGCAAATTGCATGTGTTTATCTTTTTTGAATGCTGAGTAATATTCCATGGTATATATGTACCACATCTTCTTGATCCAGTCATCTATTTTTGGGCATTTGGGTTGTTTCCAAAGCTTAGCTATTGTAAACAGTGCTGCTATAAACATAGGAGTGCAGGTGCTCTTTGGAATTGATGTTTCTGTGTCCTTTGGGTAAATACCTAGGAGTGGAATTGCTGGATCATATGGAAGCTCTATGTTTAGTAGGTCCAGAAATCTCCACACAGCTCTCCATAGTGGTTGGACCAGTTTGCACTCCCACCAACAGTGCACAAGAGTTCCTTTTTCTCCACATCCTCGCCAACATTTGTTGTTGCTAGTTTTTTTAATATGTGCCATTCTCACTGGTGTGAGATGGTATCTCATGGTAGTTTTGATTTGCATTTCCCTGATTACAAGTGATGTTGAACATTTTTTCATATGTCTGTTGGCCATTTGCATTTCCTCTTCAGAGAAGTTTCTTTTTAGCTCTTCTGCCCATTTTTTGACTGGATTATTTTCTTTGTTGTTGTTGAGTCTCATCAGCTCTTTGCAGATTTTTGTGATCAGTCCTTTATCATTAGTGTTGGGTGCAAAAATGTTCTCCCAGTTGGTGGGGTTTCTCTTTGTTTTTGTTATTGTCTCTTTTGCTGTGCAGAAGCTCTTTAATTTGATGTAGTCCCAGCTGTTTATCTTTCTCTTCACTATCACTGCTTTGGGTGATGTGTCTGTAAAGATGTCTTTGATGTGCAAATCCCGTAGTGTTTCGCCTATATTTCCTTCTATGTATTTTATGGTTTCAGGTCTTATGTCTAGTTCTTTAATCCATTTTGAGTTGATTTTTGTGTATGGTGTGAGGTAGTGGTCAAGCTTCATTCTTTTGCATGTAGCGACCCAGTTTTCCCAGCACCATTTATTGAACAAACTTTCTTTGCTCCAATGCATAGTCTTTGCTCCTTTGTCAAAGATTAGTTGACCATAAATCTGTGGGTTTATTTCTGGATTTTCTATTCGATTCCATTGGTCTGTATGTCTGTTCTTGTTCCAATACCATGCAGTTTTGATGATTATGGCTTTGTAGTATAGTTTGAAGTCTGGGAGTGTGATGCCTCCATTTCCTTCTTTTTTTTTCAGGAGAGCTTTGGCTATTCGGGGTTTTTGGTGATTCCATATGAATTTCATCAATAATTGTTCTATTTCTTTGAAGAATGCCATTGAGATTTTGATTGGAATAGCATTGAATCTGTATATTGCTTTTGGTAGGATGGCCATTTTAATAATGTTTATTCTTCCAATCCATGAGCAGGGGATGTCTTTCCATTTCTTTGTGTCTTCTTCTATTTCTTTTAACAGTGTTTTATAGTTTTCTTTGTATAGGTCCTTTACCTCTTTTGTTAGATTTATTCCCAAATATTTGATTTTTTTTGTTTCGATAATAAAAGGGGTGTTTTTTTTGATTTCTTCTTCTTCAGATTTATTGTTTGTGTATAGGAAGGCTACTGACTTTTGCGTGTTGATTTTGTATCCTGCCACTTTACTGAATTGATTGATGAGTTGAATTAGTTTTTCTGTGGAGATTTTGGGGTTCTCTATGTATATTATCATATCATCTGCAAATAGTGATAGTTTGACTTCTTCTTTTCCTATTTGGATGCCTTGGATGTCTTTCTCTTGTCTTATTGCTCTGGCTAGGACTTCCAGTATTATATTGAAAAGCAGTGGTGAGAGTGGACATCCTTGTCTTGTTCCAGATCTTAACGGAATTGCTTTCAGCTTTTCACCATTGAGAATGATACTGGCTGTTGGCTTGTCATAGATGGCCTTTATGATGTTGAGGTATGTTCCTTGTATCCCAATAATTTCAAGGGCTTTTATCATGAATGGGTGTTGCACTTTGTCGAAAGCTTTCTCAGCATCTATTGATATTATCATATGGTTTTTATATTTCTTTTTGTTGATGTGTTGGATAACATTGATTGATTTTCGGATGTTAAACCATCCTTGTGCCCCTGGAATGAATCCAACTTGGTCGTGGTGAATTATCTTATGGATACATTGTTGGATTCTGATAGCTAAAATTTTATTGAGGATTTTTGCATCAGTGTTCATTAGGGAGATTGGCCTATAGTTTTCCTTTTTTGTGTTGTCCTTATTCGGTTTTGGTATTAGTGTAATATTGGCTTCATAGAACGTGTTTGGTATTGTCCCTTCCTTCTCAATTTTTTGGAAGAGTTTGTGAAGGATAGGCACTAATTCGTCTCTGAATGTTTGGTAGAATTCATTTGTAAATCCATCAGGTCCTGGGCTTTTGTTTTTGGGGAGGTTTTTAATTACCATTTCAATTTCGCTGCTTGTAATTGGTCTGTTTAGGTGTTCTATTTCTTCTTTATCTAGCTTTGGGTGATTGTAGAGTTGTAGGAATTTGTCCATCTCCTCTAGATTGTTGAACTTGTTTCCATATAACTGTTCATAGTAGTTACTGATTATTCTTTTGATTTCTGCTGTGTCCGTTGTGATTTCTCCTCTTTCATTGATGATCCTGTTTATTTGTGCTTTCTCCCTTTTTTCCTTTGTGAGCCTGGCTAGGGGTTTGTCTATTTTATTTATTTTTTCAAAGAACCAGCTCTTGGTTTCATTGATCTTTTGGATTGTTTTTTTAGTTTCAATTTCATTTATTTCTGCTTTGGTTTTTATTATTTCTTTTCTTCTACTGGTTCTGGGGTTTTCTTGTTGTTCTTTTTCTAGATCTTTGAGCTTCGAGATTAGGTTGTTTCTTTGAGTTCTTTCTTGTTTTTTGATGTGAGCTTCTATTGCTATATATTTTCCTCTTATTACTGCTTTTGCTGCATCCCATACATTTAGGATATTGGTGTCCTCCTTGTCATTCAATTCAAAGAATTTTTTAATTTCTTCTTTGATCTCCTCGTTAGTCCAGTGGTCTTCCAGTAGTGTGGCTTTTAATCTCCATGAGGTAGGATAGTTCCTTGCCTTCTTTTTATGATTTATTTCTAGTTTGATGCCTTTGTGGTCAGAAAAGATGGTTGGTATGATTTCAATCTTGGTGTATCTGTTGATGTTTGTCTTGTGCCCCAGTATGTGATCAATCCTGGAGAATGATCCGTGTGCGCTTGAGAAAAATGTGTACTCCGTTTTTTTGGGGTTTAGTGTTCTATAGATGTCTGTTAAGCCCAAATGCTCTAGGTCCTTATTTAGAGCTTTAGTTTCTTTACTTATTTTTTGTCTTGTTGATCTATCCATTGTTGATAGTGGTGTGTTGAAGTCTCCCACTACATATGTGTTTTCTCTGATGTCTGTTTTCAGAGAGGACAACAGTTGTCTGATATATTTTGGTGCTCTTTCGTTTGGTGAGTATATGTTAATGAGTGTTATTTCTTCTTGAAGTATTGTCCCCTTAATCATAATGTAGTGACCATTGGGGTCTCTTTTTATTTTTTTGAGTTTGAAGTCTGTTTTATCTGATATAAGTATAGCTGTTCCTGCTTTCTTTTTTGGCCCATTTGCTTGTAGGATTGTTTTCCATCCTTTGACTTTGAGCCTATTTTTATCTTTTGTAGCTAAATGTGTTTCCTGGAGACAGCAAAAGGTTGGGTTTTGTTTCTTAATCCAGGCTGCAACTCTGTGTCTTTTTATTGAAGAGTTTAGTCCATTTACATTTAGAGTTAATATTGATATGTTAGCATCTGTATTTGCCATTATGTTTGTCTTTCCTTTGATTTTATTTATTTATTCTTTTAATAACTTTTTTTTTTTTTGGTCTTCTTTCGTTGTTATTCGTCCCTCTGAGGTTCTGGCTTTAGGATTCCTTGTAGTATTTTTTGGAGTGGGGGTTTAGTCGCAATGAAATTCCGGAGTTTCTCTTTGTCTGGGAAGGTCCATATTCTTTCTTCATGGAGGAAAGAGAGCTTTGCGGGATAGAGTATTCTTGGTTGGCATCTGTTTTCTTGGAGTCTGTTGACTATGTCCCTCCACTCTCTCCTTGCCCGTAGTGTTTCTTCAGAGAAGTCTGATGTCAGCCTGATTGGTTTTCCTTTGAATGTTATCTGTTTCTTCCCTCTTGTCAGCTTCATTATTTTTTCCTTGTCCTGGATTCTTGGGAGCTTTACTATTATGTGTCTTGCTGTGTTTTTCCTTTCGTCGTGGAAGTTTGGTGTTCTTCTTGCTTCTTGTATATCAATTTTCAGCTCCTTCTTCTCATTTGGGAAGTTCTCTTCAATTATATCCATGAATATTTTCTCTGTTCCTACATCTCTCTCCTCTCCTTCTGGAATTCCTATAACTCTTATATTTCCTTTCCTCATGGAGTCAGATAGTTCCCGAAGTCTTTCTTCATTCTTTTTCCTTCGTACTTCTCTTTCCTTTTCTGTTTTGGTTCTTTTTATTTCTGTGTCTTCAAGATTACTTATTCGTTCTTCCATTTCATCTATTCTGCTTTCATTGCTTTTCCCAGAGTTCTTTAGTTCCTCCATTATTCTTTGATCTCCTGCATTTCTCTTACTTCCCTCTTTAGGGACTCAATTTCCTTCTTCTGATCTATCACTTTTTTAATCATGGCAATTTTAAATTCTCTTTCTGGAAGGCTCAGAAGTTCTTCCAAGTTGCTGTCGTTGCAATCTGGGGAGTGGTTTTCTTTTTGTGGTGTGCTTCTTTCCTGAGGAGTTTTTAGGTTGCGTGTGGTTCTTCTACTCCCTACTGTCTGTTTTCTAATTTGTCGTATGCGTTGGGACACTGTGTTGCTCGGACTGACTGACATCTTGGGTGAACTTCTCCGCTCCCCTCTGGCTCTTCCAGGAGCCATCTCTGTCTTCTGGGGGAGCTTTCTGCTGGTTTTAGGCAGTTTTTACTGAAGAAATGTCCCTGTTCTCAAATGGCGAAGCGGGATGCAGTCCCTGCGCCTCCGGTTTCAGGCACACTCTTCTGCGCACCCGGTCTGCCCCGGACGTGGGTGCCTGCTCCCTCTGTGGGCTCAGACTGCTGGTCGGAAGGGGCCTGGCGTGGAATAACTTCCCGGCTGGCCACTGGGTCCTCCAGAAACCTTCTGCCCTTTTCAAGCAGTCTTAAGAAATGTCCTGTTTTATAGGGTGTTAGTGACTTTTTTTTTTCCTGGTCGCTAGGTGGCGCCAGAGATCTCTCCTATTGTCCTTGGGGGGCTGTTTTTCGCCTCCCCCCACCCCGTGGGACAGAGAACAGAGCGGGAATGGTAGGGTACACCTCAACAGCTTTGGGGTGCTGTGTCTGCCTTGTGCCCCACCGTCGTGGAGAAACCACGCCCCGAATTTTCGTGCCCCGGGTCTCAGTTCAAAGCCCTCAGTTCCAGGATGCGGGCTGTAGCCCAGTTCAGTGTCGCGGGAATGGCGCCTTTTGCACCGCTCCCGTGCCTGGGCGCCTGGTTCCTGCTCACTCAGGGAGGGACCTTCACCTCAGTGAGGACCTCCGTGCGTCTCCCCGCAAGCCTAGGTCGTCTCCCCGCAAGCCTAGGTCGCAGGCGCGGGGACCTGGGCAGCCGCGATCCAGGTCTGCACTTGCTTTTCAAGCGCGCCGAGTGCGCCGCGTTTCTGCGCCAGCTTACCGGCAGCCCGGGTTGTGTGCGCGTCTCCTGGGGTCTTTGTTCTTCTCTAATGGCGCCCGGAGCCGTTCGCTCACCGCCGCGGCGGATCCTGCAGGGTTCGCCTCAGCTCCCGTTCACGGGGTGTGGTGGCTGCAATAGTTCCTTTCCACTCACAGTCCAGCTTGCTGCGTCGTTTGTTCTTGTTGGCCGTTTTGGTTTGTTGTTTCCTCCTCTCTGCCGGTCGAGAGTGCCGCCTCTGTGGGCGGGGGAGGGGAGCAGGGTTCTGCGCTTCCCTCCCTTCTAGTCCTCTTTTATGGCAACTTTCTTCTTCGGGCAGTTCGCTGGCGTCACCCGTTTATCTTCCGTGTCCTGGTTCTCACTGGGACCTGCTGCTTTTCCTCCCTATTCACTTTTTTTAATGGGAGATCTTACTCACAGCGTCTCCTCGCAGCCATGTTGCTCCGCCCCCTCCTCTCCTCTTTTTCTTTATTCTGTGTTCCCTGCATTATAGCTCTGGCTGCAAATGCAGTGGGATTGAGCAAGATAAGTAGTCAAACACATTTTGCATTTTTTTCTGAATTCAAAGAACTAGCATTTTTGGAGAACACATGGTCTTTTTTTCTCAATTGTCAGTGTCAGTGGCATCTAAAACTTTCTCTTTTCCTCTTTTTTTAATGCTAACACAAAAGTAAAATGTAGGGAAATTTGTATTCACTACAAAATATTCTCTTATGCATGGTTTTGGATGTCAAGCTTGGGGGAATGTTGTTGTGATTTAATGGTGTCTGTGTTTAAAGCTAGTGCATGAGGATAGGAAAGTGTGTGTATGGTAAGAGCCAATCTCTGGAATTACACATAGGTATATTCAAAAGATAAAGATGCAGCCAGAAGGGAAGCTCTGTTTCAACATGCTGACTGCCCTTTCTAAATGCACACAGGCCTGTCTGTATTGGAAATCTTTCCACCAACAGCCAGGGAAAAGGACTGCAAATCTGAGAAACAAACCGTAAAAATGCGAGCAGCTAGCTGGAACACTGTAAGACTCAGGGGAGGGACCTCATGCAGTCAACAAAGGTAAGGGTCATTTAAAGGAATAGGCTTTATTCAAAATTGTATATTGTACTTAGATTTTTTTTCTAGGTGGCCAAATTATATAGCAGAACATAGCAGGATCCTAGAGATTATCTTTGTGGTAGATTTCAATATGGAAATTATCTTGTCCGTCTTTTCATTTTTCCCTTCCAAAATGCTTTTATCCAGCTGGCTTTTTCTTAGCTTAATTTTTATTGTTGTTGTCATTGTTATTGTTTTTAGTTAGAAAGGAAAACCTCTATGTTAACAAGGAGAATGTAATTATCTGAGGCTCTGGGGTACTAACCAAAGTCATGTTCTTGATTTGAAATGTGATTATAGAGGTTACATTTTGTGAAAATTTAAATTTGTAATTTTTCAGTTTGTATGTCTCTCTCTTTTTTTAAAGGTTTATTTATGCATACAAGAGTTGGGGTACAGGCCAGAGATGCAGGGAGGTGAGAAGATTCACCAGAGACAGAGTAGGGAACAGAACAGGCAGATTGACTGAAATGCACTGCTGAGGGGAGCAGCAGGTGAGACAGGAGAGGTCTGTCTCACCATGTGGGATTCTCCCTGGCCAGCCATCGAACTTGTGCTGTAGAGGCTGCAGATTGCTTCATAGTGCAGTGTTTAACAACCCTTGAGCCACCAGGGAGGCCCTATATGTCTCTTTTTAATAAAATATTGAATAGTTTATCTGAGAAATTCAGAAAAATAGAGACATCTGTAAAATCTCTTTTGTATAGTTTGCACCTAAGAGTGAATTTTATTATTAATTTTGAAGGCAGGAAAGCCTCAGGGCCATTGATAAAGGTGTATGAGTATATGAAATATTTGAGATGAAAGGAACTCAAGCATATTATAAACCATTCTCTTCATTGCGCCAGTAAAAAAGAGGAGACTCAGAGGGTGAAGTGACTTAGGAAATCCTGGTAACAAGTGGTGGATGCAGAATGTGAGTCTAGGGTCCCGTGTTCCACACAGTCATCTGCATTTGAACATCGACAACCTGTATTGATAATGAGAATTGATAATTGATAATGTATTGATAATGACAATTGTATTGTCATTTAGTGGATACTTAGCAATACATATACATCATGTCATTTAATGCATAAATCATTTCATTTAGGAGATGGGCTTTTTTTTTTGAATATTTATTTTTTATTTATTCATACAAGAGCTAGGGTACAGGCCAGAGGTGTGGAGGATGAGAGGATTCACCAGAGACAGACTGAGGAACAGAACAGGAAAACTGACTGAAATGCACTGCTGAGGGGAGCAGCAGGCGAGACAGGAAAGGTCTGCTGTGCCATGTGTATTGCTCCCCGGCCAGGGATCAAACTCATGCTGCAGAAGCTGTGGACAGCTTTACAGGCTGTGTCTTAACCCCTTGCGCCAACCAGGGAGGCCCTGGAGATTTTTTTTTTTTTTTTGTGGGACCTTTGCCCGGTGCCCAGGGATCGAACTGGCGCTGCCACCAGGGGAGGCCCTAGGAGATGGGCTTTTTAATGCCTTTTTTTTCAGATCAAGAAACTAAGACTTCTAGATAAGTGACTTAGTCAAGATCATACAGTGAGTATCAGGATGGAAACCCAGGTCTCTGACCCCAGACATCACCTTCAAAATATACTGCCATGAGTTTTTTCACATCTAAATTTCATGTTTTTATTTTGAATGCTTCTGGACTCATATTTTACATTTTTCTTTTGGCATGGAGCACTAAATAGGAGAGAATAAAAGGACATGGTTTTATAGGGAAGAAAGTAAATAACCAGAGAATTTGCCTATCAGTACATCTCTTTTCTGAATACATTAAAAAATATATGCCAACTATTTCCTTAGGCCTTAGAGCCAGCATTCTATCTACTTAAATGGGCATCTTACCAGCCTTGATATGTCTAACTGTGGTATTAAGTCAGCTAGCACAAAAGGCTGCTAGAGGAACTTTTATTCAAGGAACAAAACCTCCTCAGTCCTTGAAGTGAAGGTTACAAGCTTCTGTGGTGGAGTAAAAATAAACTGGGAGTGGCCTCTCACCCCAATGACAGGGCCTTTACCCACTTCAGTTTAGGGAAGCAAATAGTTGGCCTAGGGATGTCAGTTACTGCCTTGCATGAAAGCCACCGTATCCCAGAATTAGGAGCCTAATTCAGTTCCCTGTGAAAACAGCTACTTTCTGGATGATTTTGTGATACTTTGAGGATGGGGTTATGCACTAAGTGCTGGCATTACTGAGCTATAAAGGCCAGGAGTAATTTTCCCTAAGCATCGGGGACCACGGAGAACTTGTTGTTTGCCTGTTATTAGTCTACATTGGAGAGAAATTTGTTTGTTGGAGGAAAGATATTAAAACACTCTAATTCAACATTTGTGTGAGAAATAATAAAATTGATAAATTACAGGTGAGCAAGACTTGTGAGTGCTTTAGTTTCTTCCTTCTGGGACCCACTTTAGCTTTCTAGTGTTTACTGCATTAATGCTTTTTTAGATGAACTATTTGTCTATTTGAGCGTGGGATTAAAGACACATGTTCTTGGCATCAAAACCAAAATGCAGCCCAAAGATCTGCCATTCGGCTGAATATTGTCATGCAACATGCATTAGTATCTGTGTTTCATCCAAAGATGACAAAACCCTATTTTGTATAGGACAGTCTTGATTTGTCAAAACTAAACAAGAGAGTTTTATGGGATCTGCTGATTCTAATGTTTACCCTCTCTCCAACTAGTTCTATCACTGAAAGTGTTTGACAGTTTCTTAGGGAGCCTAAAATAAATCACAAGAAATTTTATCTTTCCTTGATTTTCACATTAGAATGCACCATGTTTTTCTCATGTACCTTTGAGAGTCTTGCTATGATGGTTTTTCCTTTTCTGCTTCTCAGCCCTTGAAGGAATACTCTAGTATGCAAACTTCTTTGGGGTATATACTTTCTCTTTCTAAATCTTATCTGCTCTCTAACCAGGCTTCTTAATGTTTAGTGCACATAAAAACATTTGGAGGGCTTGTTGAAATATTGACTGTGGAGTCCCCCTCAGATGTTTTCACTGAGTAGGTCTGGGGTAGAGCTCAGGGAAGTACATTTTTTAGCATTCTCCCAGATGATGGGGTTCTGTGGACTACTCTTGGGGTGACACTGTGTGTGGAACTCACATCATATCTAAGTAGATATGATGACCTTCATCCCAGGTCTTTCTCAAGAACTTCAAACTGATCTTTCAGATTGATTCACTTCTGGAGGGTTCTATTGGCTGGATCAATTATAGAATCTTCTATATGGGAATTCCTCACTCTGTCTTCTCCCCTTTATTCCAGGTCGCCAAGCTTGAAGACTCAGTCCACTTGCTCAGCTCACTCATCCTCATGTTTCTTCATTGGTACCAAGTCCAGTATAACCCCTCTAGTCATTGACCCTCAGAGTCATCTCAGTCCACAGATATTTCTGTGATTCTGGAAGTCTTTCCCAATACTTGCCCCACTTAGATTCCTTTATTTAGCTATAGCTATCACAAGCTCTTTGTGTCTTTAAAATCTGCTTCTTCAGCTTAGGACGACTGTGTCCTTGCTTTTCATCACGACTTTGTCCTTGTTTTTCACCTAGGATATGGCAATATCTCATGGATGGGTAGAGAAAAGGTTAGATTATTATAGAAACTATGATTATTTAGATTTATGGGAAGACGTGAAATAATCTAGTTCAATTTAGATAGTAAGTTCTTAGAGTAAGTTGGGGTATGGATTTATTTCTTCCTCTACTTTCTCAGCCCCCGGGCAACTATTTCTGAGACTTATTTGGCATCTATGTTGTCTAACTGAAAATGGAACCACATCCTACTTGGAAATCTTTGTCTTCCTAATATTGCACCTTTTGTTGCCCTTCTGCCACCCTGGAGGAATAAGCTATTCTTAATAAGCATGGTCAACCTGTCTTCCGAGTAAAAATTTTTAGGTCTAATAGGAAGTCTGGGACTTTGGGTGCATATTTCTTTAGTTTATGAAGACTTAGATCAGGGTACCTGAAGTGGAAACTAAACTTGTCTTTTCTTAATGATTCATAACTGCCACAGAAAATGCTACTTTTTATGTCATGTCATTTTGCTGTCTTTCCTCCAGCTTTCAATTGTGGTTTTATAGGTGTTTAGCCAGCCTCCCGCAGCTTTCCTGCCTGAATTATGTACTAATTTGAATCTGCTAGGACTAGCAAGTTAGATAAGAATGTAACAATTATATGCAAAATATGTCAATAGGTCCAGGGTGCTGAACTGAGGGTCCATCATTAAATCATGTCTCTCAGCATTTGTACTTTATCACAATCATTTCAGCAACCCAGAGTGACTATTCCTTCCTCCCGCCCTCCCTCTTGTCCCTGAATTTGAATTTTAAACTGTGCTGCTTTCTTGAATTGAATATTCTGATGGAGGACTGATCTTCAGATGAGTACAGCTTAGTTATATTTTTACTCTTTTATGAAAAATGTATCTTCATTTCTGAGAAATCCAAGGTAAGGATGCTCTTAGAATTTAATTGTCATCATTTAAAATCTACAACGTGAAAACTCTGGGAGGGAAGAATTTTATAGTCTCCATTTTATACATTGGTTGCATCTGTATATTTTGTTTCTTACAAAATGCATGTTGAAATTTTAAATCATTTTCCACAATGTTGACTTAGAGTACATGATTGGGAATGGCCTTTATGCCAGTTGTATAAACTATGTTAATTACAAAAGATTTTGAATGTAATTGGAAATGAGAAAAGAGAGGTATTATAATATTGGAAAGAAATCGTAGTATTAACTACCAATCTTTATTGCTGTTTACATTTTATATTGACCAACTTAACTTGCTGAGGGCTAAAAATTGATTTGTCCAGCCTCATTTCCATTATAGTTAAAGTCATTATGCGAAACAACAGCAGCTTTTGCAAAGGGGAAACATATATCTGTCTTCACAATTAACTAGAAAAGTGACATTTGATATTTCAGTCTATTATGTCCTTACTACCCAGAATATAATTGTTAAAGATGTGACATTCCAACATGGCTACTACTAGCCATTTAGTTAACATTTTCTGTGCTCTGACAGTAAGGTTAGATCCTGTACCCCTTGCACTGTGAAGCCTAAATGTAACTGTAGATTTTTTTTATGTTTAGTAATCAGTTATTCTGCATCTATAAAGCAAGGTATGATGGAATACAAATTGTATGGATGAAAAAATGTTTAACATGCACCAGAGGAGAGTTCACCTTTCTCAAAGACAGTGTGGGAAGAAGGGACAGGTAGACATATTGACTGCACTTCTGTTGTACGACTAGAGACTTTTCAGGAGAGGAGGTGTTCTTAGCCTGGATTCCCTAGAAGTTGAGTCTGAGATGAGGATTCTGGTACAAGTGATTTATTGAGGGAGAGATCTCAAGAGAAAGAAGGATGCAGGAGAGAGCAGGATGAAGCAAGGGAAGAAGCCATCAAATACATGCTTTTAGTTTATATTGAACCTCAGTCTGTTCTCACCAGGAGTTCTGGAATGTGATTGGCACCAGAGGGTTGCCTGAAGAAAAGGGGTCAATGTTTTGTACCCTGTGACCATCTCTCATTAGTCAGTTACAGGCTGCCTCTGGGTCCAATGCGGGGTATATCCAGGCAAGTGCCATCTGTCTGCTAAGGCAATTCTTTGGCAAACAAGACAGATGTGAGCCATTGACAGCCAACTTTAACATAGCTGAGGGAGGAGTCCACTTGTCCAAGAGTGAGGATTTGAACTATTATCTTTTTATTCTCAGATAAAATACTCTTTTCACTCCCTCTTCCCATTTGGTCATACATGGTAACAAACCAGCTCTCTGACTGATACCTAATTGGAATGTAGAGACAGTGTCACACTGCCTAAAAGTTCCTCCTTCACTCCCCAATGGTCTACCATTCCCATATCTCTTTTGTGCTCGATTTTGTCAGATTCATACTGAAAACTAAATATTAAGCAGCAAAAGGACTTAAAGCTGTTATAGCCAGCATCCAGGAGGAAGGTAAAGAGGCCTTCAGGAGGAAGTTGCCTCACCCATCCCATCTGTAATAGTTCTGCATATTGACTTTTGGAAAATTTGGGCCAGAAATCACTGTCACTGCGTGGACAAATAGATGGCATTTAGAGGATCATTTTGCCCCTGGGAAGACAGATTTGTCTTGTTTTTTCCCAGTGATGCATATGGAAAGACAAACACACTAATGCTATCCAGGTCTAAAACAACAAATACCCCACTCACCTTGACATTTAATGTCTGGAGAAGTTAGGGGGAAATTCTAACCAGGAATTTTTTTTTTAAAGATTTATTTATTTATGCATACAAGAGCTGGGACTACAGGCCAGAGATGCGGGGGCTATGAGGATTCACCAGTGACAGAGTGGGGAACAGAACAGGCAGATTAACTGAAATACACTGCTGAGGGGAGTAGCGGGCGAGTCAGGAGAGGTCTGCTGCGCCATGTGGGTTGCTCCCTGGCTGGCCGGGGATCGAACTCATGCTACAGGGGCTGCGGATTGCTTCATAGTGTGTTGCTTAACCCCTTTCGCCACCAGGGAGGCCCTCTAACCAGAAATTTTGACACTGACTGCCCACCAGAAACCTAGGAAATGTAAATAAAACAAAAGAGTATCTTGGGGGATTAAAGAAAATCTTGGTATTTATCTTTTTTGATTGCTGAGTAATATTCCATTGTGTTTACATACCATATCTTCTTGATCCAGTTATCTATATTTGAGCATTTGGGTTGTTTCCATAGCTTAGCTATTGTAAATAGTGCTGCTATAAACATAGGGGTGCAGGTGCCCTTTGGAATTACTGTTTCTGTGTCATTTGGGTAAATACTTAGGAGTGGAATTGCTGGATCATATGGAAGCTCTATGTTTAGTAGTTCAAGAAATCTCCACACAGCTCTCCATAGTGGTTGGACCAGTTTGCACTCCCACCATGGATGGAACTAGAAGGGATCATGCTCAGCGAAATAAGTCAGAAAGAAAAAGAAAAATACCGGATGGTCTCACTCATAGCAGGAATTTAGAAAACCTAAATAAGAGACCAGGAAAAAGAGTAATCAATACAAAGTAAAAATCAAAATCAACAAGCAACTATAAACCAGAGACACACTACGGGGTGGGGGGGAGAGGAAGATGAGGCAGGGAAAGGAAGGACTAGAGTCAAAATAAGGGGGGAGGTGCAATTGTATGGGGAATATAACCAAAATGAAAATGCATACATTGTGCAAAGATGAAAAAAGATGTAAGAATTATATAAAATAAAATATTAAAAAAAAAGAAGAAAATCTTGGTATGGAGAGAAATGGGGCAGGCATTGGTATATTTTAAAACCCCCAGGTAATTCTAATATACCGCCAAAATCTAATCTGTACATAGATATTCCAATCTAACAATCTACCCAAAACTCAGTCAATTAAAACAAATATTATAACTTGAATATAAGGGTCTGCTGGATAATGTATCGAGTTTATGCTGGAGTCACAAATACATCTTGACTGTGTCTTTGCTAGATGCTTCTGCTACTCTTGGCTAGGTTCTCATATGGGGCCAGTTGACTGCTAATGTGTCTAGCATGGTAGTGATTGAGACAACTGAGCTAGTTCCTTGTGATATCTCATCCTTCAGGGTAGTTCTGCCTGTTCAGATGGTGACTTGGCAGAGTTCTAAAAAAATGGAGGCGAGAGCCACAAAATTTCTTGAGTTCTAGGCTCAGAACTGACTTCATTTTACAGTGTGTCATTGGCAAAGCAAGTCACAAAACTGGCCTAGAGTCAGACCAGAAAGGGACTCCTGAGTAGGAGGTCCATTTTTGCTGATAGAGGGAGACTATAATGCCAATAATGAGGCCAATAATGCATTTAACCGACCATTGAGAGTAAGTAGGATTCTTAACAGTGGTTACTTTAGGTATTTAATTCACAAATACATTCATTGTCATCCATCCCTGCCCCCCACCACACACACATATACACATTCTTAATTATGGGCAGTATTTGAAGTTTGACCTACAGCCATACATAGAGATATTTACATAAAATACAGACCTATACCTATATTTAAAAGTCTAATCTTTCCTATTAGTTTTGTGTTCTGTACTCAATTTACAGAGAGTAGAGACACAGGTAGATGGACAAGTGAAAACACATCCTGAAAGTCATTTCCTGAAGTTTTAACCATGGAGTGTTAATTTTGAAGCATTAACAGTGGGAGTGTGTTCTGAGAAATGATTATGGAGATTTAATCTCTCACGTTTTGGCAGTCTCTATTGGAAGAACCTTATATTTCTTTGGTTCTTAACTTGAGGAGGGGTTGAACTGAAGAAGATGGAAGGGCAATGGAGGAATACAGTCCCTAGTATATTTCTGCCTGGATAGAAACACCTTTAAATAGATTGTACACTTAAAGATGACCCATCATTGGCTTTCCAACCTTCTCAAAGAGAATATTAATGTTTTATCTTTGGATTTTGCAATAATCGATGCCTTCACCATCTGACCCTACCTTTTTAAGGTAACCTCACCCTTTCCAGCCTATACTCTGGCTTTACTGGTGTCATTCCTGGTTCCTTATTCATGCTCATGTTGTTCCTCCCTCTTATTATCCCTCCCTGGGATGCTATGTCCCTGTTCTCCTATCTACTCTTTCAAATCCATGTTCTTAAAAAGCTATTGACAACTGTCCTTGGAGTATCCAAAGACTGTTGCCCACACTGGTAACTTAGTATCTTAACAATTGACACCATTCTGTCTTAAATAACTTTCTGGCTTTTCTCTTCAGGTATGTAAGTTTGCTCATCTGATTGGCCTATGAGTCTGCTGGGTGAAACCAGGTCAACTGTTTTTTTTTTTTTTTCCCACTGAAAAGCCCCCGTCCTGGTTGCACCGTCACGTCTTCCTCGCTGTTCAGCGGTGGATTATATTCAGGGGCTGCAGCACCTGCCTTGGCCTCGCTCCGACTTGCAGGTCAACTGTTTTTAGTGGTCAGCTATAGCTGGGCACAATCATAGGTTGTCGACTCCATGAAGCTTGGGAGTCCCTTTGCGTTGTTCATGACTGTACCCACAACACTTGGCATTATAGAAGATGTTCACTAGCACCTATTGAATGAATGAAGACAAGCAGGCAAGCATTAAATACTTAATGAATTATTGTTTCAGCAACAAGAAACAATTAAAATGTTAACATTTTTAGTGTGTTTGTAATCCAACATTGATCTTCTTGTAGTGTTAAAATGTTCCTTATTACATGGGAAGCAATTTGTCAGGTATTGGGCAGGTAAGGATAAACAAGATCTAGTCCTGCCATCAAAGATCTTGTAGGCTTGTGGAGGAGGGCCCCAGTATTGTGCAACTTATGTATACCACATAATGAGGCTTGTGATGTTGGAGTAACTAGCTTATGTTATCCGTAGCTGCAATAAATAGTGTTAAAAATCCTAAATCTTAGGACATAAACACTATGATTATTGGCACCCCAAAAGCTTCAGGCCTTGAACAAGTTCTGGACCTCACAATTTTCAGCTATAAGATGAGAACACCTTACAGAACCTTTTAGTTCTTTCTGTCTTTGCCTGAATTCTCTTTTGAAAGCCTTAGTATCTGTTTGATGGAACCACATGATTTTAAATCTGTGGGAACAAATCCAAAACCAAAAATGTGTGCCATTATTCTTCCATTTGTCTGGTATGCTTTTCAGTGCCAGCACGACCCTCCTTCATTTCAGTGTGTTTGGAATATTAAGGCTCTCAGTGCAACTCTCTAAGACAATTACCCGAAACCCGTGTTATTCAGCAGAAAGCCATCCTGTCTACGTTCCTGTTTGTTAAAATAAAACAAAACAACAAGAACAGAAGTATTTCTTTCTTCCTGATTGGACCTAATTGAAAGGGTATTTTGTTGATTCCTGTTGCTCATCCACCTACCCAAATGTTCCCTTTGAATCTGCCCAGGAACATAATGTGATGTTTAGAAATTCATCAGTGTTAGTGGTTCTCTCAAACTGAACAACTGAGAGGTAGAATGCCTGTTCCAGCTCATAACCCCAACCCAGAGAGAACCCCTGGGGTTGTCCCCAGGGGGAGTCAGAGATACTCTAACCCCTGTGACTCAGGAGCGGTGCCCCAGTCCCCTGCAAGCCCACCATAGCTGCCAATAGCATAGGGCTTTCTCTTTGCCTATTTTTTAGGGGCTGTCCAGTTTTACAAACCTCCAAATTGAGCCCTTTTGTAAGCTAGCCCCCAAAGGGAGTGGGTGCTGTATCTTAGACATTGGTGTGTTAACCTGTTTGAAACATCAGCAGGATGGATTCTTTCCATGCTCCTCTCATAAGCGTCTCCACATTGAAAAACGCTTTGTTTCTGGTGCTGCTTTTGCCTGTCCTCCTACACAATAAGCAAATGTCTCCATGACAGATGGGCTTCACTACAGTCCCTCAAAGTCAGCAAACTAGAGGCTTATTAAGCCAGAGGGAGAACAAAATCCAGAAGCCTCTGTAGAAAGCTTCCTTTCTCTTACTCCATTTGGGCATTTTTTGTTCCAAGTTGGCTGAAAGCTAAATGTTCTCGGAGATTGAAATCTCTCAGTAACACAGGCAGCAATGGGCTGACATTCTCTCAGCATCGTCAGGGCTAGAGCTGATTGTGGAGACAAATATTACCATTTCGTGACAGGAAACAGGCTCGGCAGGTCAGTCTGTGAGTGAATTTTGTCTCTGCGAGTGCAAAATGTTGCCTGTGGGAATTAGAAGGAAGGTTCCCTGTCTTGGAAAACATTCTCTGCCCAAGGGTATTTAAGGAGATGGCACTTATACCTAAGACCCAGCATCAACTTGTCAGTCCATGGCTTTCCCACTAGAGTGAAAGGCGTGGAATTTGCAATGGCCTACAGAACCTCCAGGATCTGGCTTCTTGCCTCCTCCAACTATGTTCAAATCTGATTTGTTCTATGTTACCCTCCTCACTTGCTATGTTTACCTAGCCCTATGGCTACCCAAAAGTAGTGGGGTTTGAAATGCAACATCATTTACTTTTCTCACAACTCTGCACTTTGATTAGTTCCATGGAGGAGGCTCATGGCTACTGTAGATGCTGTCAGGTGAGGGTGCTCCACAAGGATTGGGGGTCTGGAGGATCTGCTCCCAAGACCTTTAAGTCTCATGGCTGCTGGCTGTCAGTTGAAGGCTCAGCCTCCATTCCTGTTCACCTTTGGGTGTCGTGGGCTCCCTATAGAGTGGTGCCTGTGTCCCAAAGGTAAGCGTCCAAAGAAAGAGAATTGAGCTGCAGCTGTATTGGCTTTTATGACCCAGTGTGGACATCACCTCGGTCATTTATGACATATTTGCCACACTCTCCAAGTAGAAGCAATCATAAAAGGCAAAAATCCATGTTCAAAAGACAGACTTCAACTTACGATAGAGGGCTGGGGATGGCAAGGCTCTAGAAGGTCATACGGGACAGGAAATATTGTGGTGGCCATTTTTTGAATCTAAAACTGACTGCTTCTTCATTATAACAGGCATGGTCCGTCTTTGGGCTTTGACTTTCTCTTTGTCTATAATGTTCTTCACTTAAATTGGCATATGGCTCACCCTCTCAACAAGTTGAGTTTTTAATCCAAATATTTTCTCTTCCACATGATCTTCCTTGGATGTCTTGTGAGAAATGAAAAACTGCCCACTTTCTAGTCTCTCCCTTGTTTGTTCTTTCTCCACGGGACCAGACACCATCTTACTTGTATATTTTAATTTTTACCGTTCCCTTCATTAAACTGTAGAACTTAAGGGAAGGGATTTTGCCTCTTTTAATTGTAGTTGTTTCCTCACAACTAGAGGAATGCCTGGCACATAGTGGGGACTTAATCAATATGTCTGAGTAAATTAAATTATCTTTCCTCATAAGATGTCAAAAAGGGCAGGGGCCATTTGTTCTCATTTACCTTGGTCCTTAGGTCCCTAATACAGTGGCAGGCAGATGCTTTATGCTAATTTATTCAACTATGTAAGTAAATATAGTAGTTTAAGACTTTCTCATTTTGAAAAAAAATCGACAATAAACCAACAGTTTTCCTTTCACAGTCACTTATTCACAGTGATTCATCTAGAAGGTAACAGCTCCAGCCAATATGGATATTAAATTCTGTTCTAACAATGCTCCTCTTGCCTCCAATTAGAGCCAGGAAGCTATAAGAACAGAAAGAGGAAAATCGCAGGGGGTGCCCGGGAGACGAGGCAGAGCTTTGACAGCCAGCCTCTAGGTGTCTGCTTGCTGTAGACTCTATTGTTTATCATCTGAAGGGGCTGACCTGTAAGTCAATTGGAAGGTGGTTTCCCCCCAATCTGGTTCAATGTTCGCAATTCAACTAATAGATGTCTTAGAAAATGGGAAGAAAGCAGGAAGACAATTACCTCACATATTATGCAGTTGATTGGGCAATTTTGCTCTCCTTGAGGAATGACCCCTCTTATTTCAGCATCGCTCTTTGAACAGGTAGTCAGTGCCTTGTGCTTGTTAGTGCATTCTCTGGAGGTGTTGGGAGTAAAGTTGTGACATTTCAAAATGAATTAATAAAGGATGTTCTTGTGTTGCATAGGTTTTTGAATTTCACTTAAATATTACTCACTAACGAATACAAGTTGGAATCAGGCTGGAATGCCCTGGACCCTGTCATTAAGTAGATTGTTCCAGAAGTTCAAAATGAGTCTGCATTGAGAAGGATTTATGATGATATTTCAGGGTAGTTGCCATTTGACAAGTTTTTTTTTTTAACCTGTCAAAGAGAAACATGAGCTGTGACCCCAGAAATCTTCACCTTTGTGCATAAAATTGTATTGGTGTGTAGATGTACCACCTGGGTCATTTCAGCAGAGGCCAGGTGCCCCTCCTTCCTTTTGCATCAGGGCCCTGAATCTTGGAATATCTATGAAGGGGCAGAGGGAGGCCTGTTCTCCTTGTTTGGCAGGTGTTTGGAACAAAGGTGATCGCAGGGTCCTGCCTGGGTTGCTTCCTCCTCAAGCAGAGGTTATAAGAATGAAAGGACTGAACATGCTTTGAGTTCCTTCTGAGACGAGGTTAGGAGAATATAAACTATTAATGTAATTTATGGGCAGAAACACTTAGAATCTAAATGAAGCAACTGAAGTTATTTTGATTGGCATTTATATCTCCTTTTTATAGAGATCACATATAGTAATGTTATAATTCTTGACATTTTGATTGTAAAATACATAGGACTTTAAGCTTTCTGGAATAAAGCAAAGATGATTAATATTAATAATGACAACTAAGTACACAACAGATATGAGTAGTATGTTTTGTATTTATATAGCTATATTTAACTCATTGGAAAACAGTGTATACTTTATTATTGGGAATGCAATAGTAATCAGATATTTTATTATCTAGGTCATACAAAAAAGACATTGAAGCTAATCCTAAAATTCTATTAATATCTTTACTCATATTATGGAAAAAACAATAGCCATTTGAGTCTACTGTTCAAACAAATGCATTCAAAGCAATGTGTTTGATTATAGACATAGGTCAAAATTCAAATAAATTGACTTAAATGCATTCACTCCTAGAGTCACTTGGGACTGATGAGGAAGACTGGATTTCTAAAAAAATAAATAAGAAACCAGGCAAATCTAAGCATGTTTATATCACAGTGATAAGCTTGTTTTTTTATTATTATTATTTCCTTTTCTTTTCTTCTATATGCAGGATGCTGAGTGAAGCAACTCTGGGCTCTGTCAGCAAAAATACAGTTGCAATAAGAGTGCGAAACAATTTATGGGGGAAACAATTTCAATAAAGAATGCCCATCTTTTAGATTATTATCTAACACATGGAAAATTGCAAAATATTTTACCACCTTTATTTCCTAGTTCCTCCTACCACCCCATGACTCTATCCTGTCCATATAGGAAAAGGTAGAGGAGAAAACAAAAAAGAATTGACATTGTGATCAGTTTAACTTAAGGTTTGCTTCTAAGGCAAAATAGAGCAAATCAATAAGATAAATGTTTCATATATCAAGTCTTAATTCAAAGGCATTTGGAATGCTTTAAGGACAACTGTAATAAGATATAAATATGTGGTGAGGTAGAGGAAAAACTGTGTATCTGTGGAATATGTGTCCCCCTCCAAATAAATAAGTGACCCATACAATGAATTTTTGAAAGTTCTAGTCATTTGTTAGAGTGGGACTTAAATTGGGATCTGACTCTTTAAAAAAACTATAAAAAAAAGCCACATAGCTACACACTTTGCATAAATATAGCTACTCAGAAAAAATACACCTGCTTCATCTTCTCAGATTTGAGAGAAGCTTTTGTTTTGATTTTATTTAGTATTTTTGTTGTTTGTTTTGTCTACTTTCCCCTGTGGGCTTTTTACATAAGATTCAGATGATAGAGACAAAATAAATCACTTATCCTACTTCCTTTGCAGTTTGCTGTGGTTTACAAAGTCCATCTTATATGTGGAGATATGATTCCCCACCAGAGCGCTCACCTCTGATCTTCTATACTTTATTTTTAGTGATGCCCGCGTTAGCCTTTGCTGCATAAACAAACTACTCCCAAATATGGTGATTTACACCAGCAGTCATCAGTTTGCTCATGATTTTGTGAGTTGGTAATCTGGGCTGGACTGGACTGTGCCATCTTTCAGTTTATCTTGCCCAAGTTATGAATGCAGCAGTTGAACCCGGCAGCTTAGCTGGAACTGAATGGACAAGGATGACCTCACTCACATATCTGATTGGTTGGTAGATTGATGACTGGGGCGTCTAGATTGGACTCCTTCAAACTGCTGTGTCAGACTTGCAAGCAGAAAAAGGACAAGCCTCAATGTGCGAGTATTTTTCAACCCTTTCTCTACTTTGCATTTGCTTATATTCCATTGGCCTAATCAAGTCAAGTGGACAAGTCCAGATTTGAGGGGTGGTGAGACAGACTTCACTGTTAAAGGCAGGTCCTGTAATCACGCTGTGGCTTCTTTGCTGTTGTTTTCTAGGACAAGTTCAATTCTTACTATGCTCCTGCAGGGGAGAGATCACCTTCCCCTTACATGACAGTTGGAAGAAAAGAGCTGTAGCTTCTAACCTGGAATTCAATCCTATAGGGCACCTGTGAGATGCTCTTTCAGAAAGAGAGGATTTCACCTTTCCAGTTGAGAAACCAGATGGTCTAAGAGGTGTGGGGAGAGTAAGGAGGTGATTGAAATGATGCAGGTGGAGATTTTGTGTGTGAATGTGAGGGCAACTGTACATGTGAGGGATGGATGAGCTTATATATAGTGTTAACCAGTTTTATTTATTTTTTGAGGGTAAAAGAGAATTATTGAATAATTTTAGACTTTAATAAATCATTTCCCCTCGTCCACAACAGATTGTGGGCTAAGATAGAGCCCAGGGCCTTCTTTTTTCTGGCAGGATCTTTCAAGGTGCCTTTTATTTCAGGCAGCCCCCTGGAGTTCTCTCAATGTTTTCACAGTCACAGTCCCCTTAGCTACCATGTGGTGTCTACCATTTTTCTGGCTTCAGTTCCCTGCAGAGATGTCAGCTGCCTTGGCCGCTGATGCTGGCAAATGCCCTTTGAAGATTCTGGAGACACATAAGTGCTGACATAGGCTTTGTCTTCCACTGAAGATGAAAATGCTTGCACCAGTATAGTTGGTGCAGGCACTCCCTGTGTTCCTAAAACCTTTTTAAAGGTTTTTCTATAATTGTCCCCTGTACTGGCTGTTCTATTGGGTTTCTTGATTCAATTGGATGAGTTCTCCTATAGAAATTTCTTATTTTTTCATGCTGTGATAACCCTGCTTCATATAAACCTTGCATCAATTACCTATAACCATGAGATGCTGTGAAGCAAACAATTGCAAAACCTCCCAAGTCTATGGGCCACTTGGAAGACTCTCAGATCTAACTGTGGTCAACTGTGGGAGTCAGGTGGCTTTGCAGATGCTGGCTGCACTCTCCAACATGTCTGGGAAGCTTGGCTTGAGAAATGTGGCTCCACTTCATGTCACCTCTAATACCTAGCAGCAAGCCCAGGTTTATAATCACAGCAATGACAGGGTTCTGAGAGAGTGAGAGATACAACAAATACTCAAAGCCGCTTGAGGCCAACACTCAGAATCTCCGCAAAGTCACTGTTCAAAGCAAGTCCCCAGGCCAGTCCAGAATCAGGAGGGAAATAGTCTTTATATCTTGATGGAAGGAGTTGCAAAATCACATCCCAAGGGACATGGAGACAGGGAATGGCAGAAAATTAGAGACATCTTTGCAATCTATTTAACTATCTCACCACGAAACACCTGTGAGTCCTGAGGCAAACACAGGTTGGCAACCCATACAATGTTAAATGCATTTAAAAAGATTAATTTTTTAATCCTTCTAAAAAGGTAGAAGATAAATTGATTTGGGTAGTGGAAGAGAAGGTTGGTGTAACTAGCAAAATGGCTTTTGCCTTAATACAAGTGATAAATCAGGAGGGTCTAGAACAGGGATAGCAAATAGGTTGTGCACTATGTGATTGATTTGGAGTAAGTGCCTTGAGTGGGGTGTTGAGGAGAATTATGTGGCCACTTGCCTGGGTGAGCTGAATACAGAGCCTTGATGGATTGACTGCATTTGCCATGGTCATTGAAGAGAGGAGCGATAGCACAGTGCCAGGTATTTGCCATTTTTGTTCTCTCATGGCAGTGGCAGTAGGTTAACGAGTCCTTTGGAATTAATTAGGAGGTAGAATTACAAAGTACTGTGGTAAGTGCAAATGAAGGAAAATTGTCATTGTAATCCTTGATTCTGGATTTGGGTACCAGGTGGATGATCATGTCTTTTTCTGAAGTGGGTCGTGTTATATAAGGAGTAGATCTGAGTCAGTGTTATATAGGTCAGTTTTGTATTATATTATATACAGGTTACTTTTCCTCTGTCATCTTTTGAAGCCTAACAAGCCACCCATAAGCTTGGAAGCTGTAACGGTTAATTTGTCTATAAATTTGACTGGGCCACATGGAGCCCTGATATGAGCTAAACACTATTCTGTGTATTTCTGAGGTGGTTTTCAGATGAGATTAATATCTGTGTCTTAGACTGAGTGATGCAGTGTGAGTGGGCCTCATCCAGTTAGAGGACAGCCTGAGTAGGGCAGAAAGGATGATCGTCCCAGAGCCAAAGAGAATCCCTTCTGTTTGGTAGCCTTTAAACGAGGACATCAACTTTTTCCTGCTTTCAGATTTGAACTGTAACATCAGTTCCTTCTGGGTCTTGAATTTCCTGGCCTTTTGACTAGAACTACACTATCAGTTTTTCTGATTTTCAAGCTTTTGAACTCAGATTAGAACTATACAATCAGTTCTCCTGGGTCTCCACTTGCAAACCTTGGGACTCATCAGTCTGCATAATTTCAAATAAGTAAATAAATAAATCCACAAGCAGGTTATTATTGTTATTTATTGTAAGTATGGTGTATTGGCTTCTCCAGAGAACAGTCACTAATATGAAGGTTAAAATAAAAACGATTCAGTCCTTAATGTTTTGTAGGTCAGACACTAGAAAAGGATAGCATGACATCCTCTGTGACATGTTGGTCCTCAAACCACCTTTTTTTGTCCCCTCATAACATGGTCCCAGATATAGGCTTCTTTAGAGTCTGGCAGATGCCCCGAGGAGCAAACTTTCTCAGAGATCAGCACTTCTGAAGCCTCTGCTTCCATCTGTTTGATACAGGCCCCCTGGCCAAACTAAGTGTAATGACTCAGCCCAGAGTTTGCATCAGAGGCAGCTACCCAAGGGCAAGGGTGCCTGGGAATCTAGTTCACTGGGGCCACTAAAGATAAAATCTGTCACGATGGGCAGTTTTAATGTTCCATCTTGGACATGTTGATTTTGAAGTGTCCATTTAAGGTCAAAGTAGGAAGAGTTAAGGGGCAATATCGATCTGAAGCAAAGAAAAGGGGATTTAGCTGGATAAAAGATTGGAAATCACCAGTATATAGACAGGGGTATATAAATATCTGTGCAAATAGATGCCAACCAATGAGAACAGATGTTGGCGATAACCAAGAAACAGGGTCTCAGAGGTTCTACCTGCTATGTCAGGCATTTTCCAGTTAGTTATTGGATTATTGAGTGTGGGGGGTGGGCATTAGAGCTCCAGGGAAGGACACAGGGCAGTCAGGGTAGTGGGAGGATACGTGAGGAGAGGATAATTTGCCCATTGGTAGGAAATACACAGCATTTTCACAAATGATCTGTCTGTTAGTCTCCTCTATACAGACAACAGCTGAAGCCCTAGGTAGTATGATTAGCATTGTACTGGGGTAAGGTGTAGGTTAAAGCATATGATCTGACAAATATTTACCCAAATTTTGGTCTACAAAGAGCATAATTTTGTATATTTCAACCTAATCCACAGTGAAACAGAAATAGGTCTAAAATGGATACCAAAATTTAATTAACAGGCATGTGAATAAGAGGAGCTTCCAAAGGAAATTTCAAGGAATGACTTCATGGAAGGCAAAGGAGTAGTAGGAGAGCAAGGGAAACACAAGGTCATGAATACTATTAGTATTCAAGTTCAAGTAAGGTGAAGAGTGGACTTGTAGTTGGCAATTAGGAAGCCATCGGTGACCTTGGTGAATTCAGGTGCAGGGAAATGATCAGGAAAGGTCATGTTTTGACTCTTAAGAAGCACTGGGGAAGTGAGAACTCGACAAAAATTAGTTTAGAGTAATATATCCAGAAATTTTACCTGATAGTGAGGGGAGATAGGGAAACTAGGGAAGTGGGGTAAGGGGAATATTGTGCTTTTTAAGATGAGAAACACTTGCCCATGTTTATTAGCAGAATGGGAAGATCATATTTAAGTCTTAACCCTCAGGATCTTTGAAAGTGACCTTATTTGGAAGTATCATCTTTTTTTTTTTAAAGATTTATTTTAGTATGCATACAAGAACTGGGGTGCAGGCCAGAGGTGTAGGCAGGGTGAGAGGATTCATCAGAGACAGAGTGGGGAACAGAACAGACAGACTGACTGAAATACACCTCTGAGGGGAGCAGCGGGTGAGACAGGAGAGGTCTGCTGTACCATGTGGGTAGCTCCATGGCCAGAGATCAAACTTTGCTGCAGTGGCTGTGGATAGCTTCATATGTTGCGCTTTAACCTCTTGCACCAGGGAAGCCCTGGAAGTATCATCTTTAAAGAGGTAATCAAATTAAATTGAAGTCATTAAGGAGGCCCCAAATCTAAAATGGATATTGTCCTTATGAAGAGGGGGAATTTGAATATAAAAAAGACATACACAGAGGACAGATTATGTGAGGAGATATAAAGAGAATGTCCTTTTAAGATTCCATTGTTTTCTTGCTGTTAAAAGACAAGGAGTGTCTGGGGCTACTAGAACATGGAAGAGGCAAAGAGGAACATGGCTGTCACCTAATTTTTAGACTTCTAGTCTTTGCAGTTATGAAACAATACATTTCTGTTGTTTTAAGCCAATGTAGCGTTATAGCAACCCTAGAATATTAACAGACATGGATTTGGATATTGGTAGTTTTAAAAATAGCTCAGGTGAGACTAATGTGCCCAGATTGATTTTCATAACTATTAAGGGAAATAAATGTATAGCAGATGTAACCTTAGTAGAAAATAATGTCAAAATCAGTCTAGGAGTCATGCAAATATAATTATCATAATATGATATTTAAAATTTAGTAACATGCTGAGTAATTTTAATACTTGTTACATATTTCTTCTTAACTTGGGGCTTTGCATTGTAAAAGAGGCATTTGCTATCTTGCTCTTCTGCAATTTCTTGCCTGGTTGTTCATTTTTAGTATAATTTCTCACCTTGAGCTATGAGATTCTGGATTTTCACATCGTGTGTGCTTTACAGGTCTCCTCATGCTGTTTCCTTTATTTTTCATGCCTAAGGGCACTGTCTTGCACCTATCCCTGTTGGACTTTGTCCTGTTCATTTATAATGTAACATTTCTCCAATTTGTCAAAGTTACTTAGAATTCTGATCCTGCAGTCCAACATTCTAATTCCTATTACTCAAGGAGAGTCCCCAGGACAATTGAATTAAGAATTATATGAACTCCAGGAGGAATCAATTTGAAGAAGATCAGATAATGGAAGGTTTATTATATTATGTACTGCATTAAAGTGTAAAGATGTATAAAAGATAAATGATCAATGCAGGAATTATAGAAAGAGTTCCTTTAACTAGACTATGGCATCAGTACTCACTCAAGCATAGTATGAGATGTGAATCTTGAAACTGTCACTCAAATTGTGGTCCATAGAGGAAATCTGGACACCGATATGTATGTGCATAGAGGAGATCATCTGAAGACAGTGGGAGAAGACAGCCATCTACACATCAAGGTGAAAGGTCTCAGAAGAAATCAGTGCCCTTTTGACAACTTCGTCTTGCACCTTAAGCCTCTAGAACTATGAAACAATTAGACTCCAGTCGGCGGTGCTTTGCTGCAGCCACCCTAGCAGATTAATATACCTATGAAGTTAGAATATTCATTTTAAACAACATCCATAAGTAATCTTGTATATAGAGAACATTTGAGAAGAACAAGTCTAGTGGTTCTTAATCTTTGGGGTTCATCAGAATTATCTTGAGAACTTGTAAAAATACAGATACCTGGACCCTACTCAGAGATTCTGATTCAGTATGCCTGGGTAGCACCAGAAAAATATGCATTTCTAACAGATTCCAGGTGATGCCAATGCTGTTGGTCTCCAAGTTAAGAATGGGACTAGCAGCATCAGCTTCATCTGGTAATTATCAGAAAACCAAATTTAGAGTCCCATCCCAGACTTACTAAGCTAGAGGTATGAAGGGCCGAGGCCAGCAAGGTGATTCTGAAGGTTGAGAACTGGTCATTGGGAGCTCAACTAAATCTGAGCAAAGGGGCCATGAGTAGTTTGAAAGATCTCTCCCCCAGATGATCATTTTGATATTTTTTTTTCCAGAGGTATGCTCTCATTCTTCCACCTGGGGCAATAGGCAAGGTGGTTTCTTAACTTGAATGAGTATCAATCACCTGATTATTAGACCCCCACCCCCAGTTTATGATTAGTTTAGGGAAGTGTCCCAGAACTTGCATTTCTTACAATCCAAATTGATGCTTATGGTGCTTGTTCAGGGACTACTTTTTAACAACCTTTGAAATAAGTAAGGACTTGAAAATATTATGATGTGGTTGATTTAATGAACATAGCAGGCACTACTAGTTGGACAAAATACTCATTTGTATCCATTTTCACCATGTGTTTATTTAATACAGAACTGAAGAAAAGGCTACTATGCAGCTAGGAGTGAACATGGGATACTCTGAGACAATTCTAGTCCAGGAGAGCTAAGTATAAATCTGTACTGGTGAGAGACAGTTCTAGGGTTATTGCTTAGTCTAGTAGAACACTTGCATATTTTCCTCTTTTGTGGCTTGGAACACAGAGATGATGTCTGGAACTGAAGTAGTCTTGTTGGGATCACAAGCACATACATAAAGACAAAGAACAAACAAAATTTAAGTAACAAACACTAACCAATTGCACTGCTGGAGTTCCTGAAAACATCAAAATAAAGACCGTGGAGTAGCCTGTTAGATCACAGAACCAAGCCAAGAACCCTCTACCTCCAGATGCTGTATAGTGTGGTACAGTAATTCTTATTGCTTAGACCCCAGTGGATTGAGATTTTGGTTAATTATAGCTAAGCTATTCCTAAATGATGAAAAACCATCTGTGTAATTTTAAAAACAGCAACCAACCTAAGCTTAGTAGACTTCATTCTCTTAAGTTAGAACAGAAAAAAATCAAACCAAACCCCAATAACATAATAAACTGTAAAGCTATCATCAATCATCATTATGGCATATAATAAAGCCATTTTAACCTACACATAAAAAAGAAGCAAACAATTTCATTAAGGAAATGCAGTTTTTGAAAACAATATTAATTCTGATGGCTATAAGTTGAAATTTGTCAGAGAGCTAAAGAACAATATTTGGAAGAGCTAGGAGACCCTTGACCATTTATATTATCCTCTTAATGAGTTATAGTAGAGGCAAACAAAGATACTCATTTACTGAATAGTTTATTTAGTTTTTTTCAGTAATCATTAATAAATGAAGCTCATTTGGCATTTTATAAGTATGTTAGAACTTGACTATATCTTTCTGGCTCACACTAGGCCTCTGCATTTAATCAACACCTTCCTATAGAAGTTCCTTTGATCAGTTCATAAATTGTTCTAGCCTGCTGTGTCCTGACACATGTGTCTACATGAGCACACATATGCAGTGAAATCATTAAGCAAAGGTAAAATCACAGAAAGACTCAAAAAGTGGTATGCTATCTTGCAATATCTTTTGCAGATGTGCTCATTGTTGAAAAGCTGCTTTGCTCAAACCCAAATCCAGTCTGGTTATTATTATTTTTTTTTTGGTTACAAAATAATTAGTCTCTGAGTCAGCTTTTAATCTTATGTTAATGAGGACCCCCTACAGTCTTGGCTCATACCTCCAAATTAGAGATTGATCTATAATTAATAAGGTTTATAATGCCAGTACCTGAGACAAAAGAGATCTTTGGGCGGCTGGAAGAGAGAGCAGGGAAGTGCAGCCTCTGCATTACAATTGCATTGCTACCACATGCCAACTTGGCTCCTGGTGACAGAGGCAGGTGTCACTGGGTATCAAGTCCGTGGGCTCAAGCTCCTCTGACAAGGAAAGCAGCTGAACTGCCACTCGGAAGTCTTAGAAGGGTAGGTGGGTCTTGCAACCAGTTTCCATCGTTAGCAAAAAGCATTCCTGCTACTGCCACCCAGGTCAGCCCTGCATAAGGTTCATATCCTACCTTGAGAATTTTGCTTTGAACTGCCTTGAAATTGTAAAAAAAAAAAAAAAGAAAAAATCACTAGACGAAGAAATCATTTTTTCCCCCCAGTTATTTTTGAAGTCATGTGATTTTTCTACACTGTCGTTTAACTGCCTCAAGATTCCCAGTGATTGGAGCAGAGGAGCACTTGCTGATTAATTAAAATCTAATTTTCTATTCTATCATAATTGCAGCAGTAGAGAAAAAAATAGTAAGTCTTATTATTCCAAAAATGAAAATGATCCCTGGACTGTTTGGGCTTATTATGAGCTCTGTGTTACAATTTGCTTTAAATTGAATCAATAGAATAAACATGGAAATGAGTTCTGTGAAATCATTTATTTTTAAAGGATCTAAATGAAAGCCTGCATCACTGTGTTTAAAATTTTTTAGATTCTTCCTGGACAGACTTCTTGATAAAGACAAAGGGAAAAATAAGGGCTCTATATTTTGTGTTAGATCAGGGAAATACTATGGGCCTGCCAGTGTGATATTTTATAACCTTGATTTCTAGCTCTGTTTAGGGCACCATAGTAGAAGATCCCCTGTTAATTCAAGAGATGATAAAAAAAGAAAAGCAAAGCAAAATTTTAAGACAAAATTCATTTCAATGCATTTTGAATTTTTTAGACTAAATAGTACTGGAGAGTTGGGATGACAGAACTAAAACACACAGGAAAATATTAGAGAGACTGGCTGGGCAGACTGTGTCCAGATTTGGTTCTGAGCATGTGGGCTGGGGTGTGAAGGGCGTCTACATGAGAGTAGGTGACCTGGCACTTTGGGATTAGAGCTGGCTCTCCCAATGCAATTACCTGGTTCACTGGTTCTAATGGGAAGGAAGAGTTGATTTTACTTCTTCCCTTTGCGCTGAGTCTTCATGAAATCTGCAAAGGTTTATAGCCTCTAATTGGAGGACGGGAGCACAGGATGTGGTCAGTGTCAGACACCCGGAGAATTTTGATTTTGCACTTTGTGAGTGGCCTGTTTAAGTGGATGAACTATATAGCAGTGCTAAGTGTAAAACAGTAAGTTCCAAAATTTTATGTTTATACTTAAAGAATATTTTTGTGTTTATTTTTCATATATATTCATACATCAATATATTTGTTATGTATTTATATATATTATATGTGCATATTTTATGTAAACATATAATTTATATACAATAGATGGACATAGTTTTATAAGCAATGTTATATGTATAATATATACATATATTTATATTTTAAGTCTTTTATTTATTTTAAAGATTTATTTATTTATACAAGAGCTGGGGTACAGGCCAGAGGTGTGGGAGGGTGAGAGGATTCACCAGAGACAGAGTAGGAAGCAGAAAAGGCAGACAGGTCGAAAGCACTGCTGAGGGGAGCAGCGGGCGAGACAGGAGAGGCCTACTGTGCCATGTGGGAATCTCCCTGGCCGGCGGGAATCGAACCCACACTGCAGAGGCTGCAGACAGCTTCACAGCACTGCGCTCAACCCGCTGTGCCACCAGAGAGGCCCTATTTTAAGTCTTTTAATATATGTAAAATTACAGGCATAAGCATATATAGTATCTATATATAGTCATTTTTTAAATTATTTTTTACATCATTGTTCATTTTTAAAACAATATTTGCTTCCCCCAACCCCCTCAGGTGTAGTCCCCATAGAGTTTCCTTCACCAATGCACCTGTGCACCATCACCTCAGTCACCTGTGCTCCTCCCTCCCTCCCTCTGATCCCTCTTCCTCCTCCTCCCCTGCAGGATGTTTCTGGTTTATAATTGTCTGTTTTTGCTTTGTTGTGTTTTGTACTGTTATTTTTTTACACTGATATACATGCATATTTTATAAAATAAATGTGAATATATCTTTACATTTTATACATAGCTTGTAAAAATACATGTGTGCGTATATATTTACAAAAGTGTTCATCTATATATATCAATAGTTGCGTGTTTGGATGTGTGTGTGTGTATGTATCTGATATAGAATATAGGATATACACCAAAATATCAAATGGCTAAACTGATCATATCTGGGAAGTGACATTGTAGATAATTTATTTTATTGTGTCTTGCTAATTTTCTAAACTTTCTGTGAATGTAAAGTATCCCTTTGGTAACCATAGAGAAGTCATTGAAGCCAGGGGCCTTCCTGGCCTGCATGTCCTGCACATCCATCCTCAGGACAACTTTTGCTATCGTGATGAGTGAGGTCTCTTGCTTGCCCCCAAACCCCCCTCTTCAGCCTAGACATGGTCTGTGTCTTCTCCACCCTGGATCATAGTCCTGACTGAGTTTGGATGCTCTGGGCTTGGGTCTCACCCTGACTTGCATAAACTCACACTGATAGGATGACAGAGAATCCCCTGGTCCCTTCATGTGTTCCCGCTGTTTGTGTTCACTGATATTTTCTCCCTTCTGTCAACCTTTCATGCAGAGAAGGAGGACATGAAGCTGATTCTAATGTACATACAAATTCTAGACCAGGATTTTCATGGGCTTGAGAACTGGGAGTGTGGTGGTTAAAACATACATTCTGGGGTCCCACTGCGGGATTCTGATTCATGACGGGAGCCTGAGAAACTGCTTTTTTTTTACAAGCACCTGGGTGATGCTCCTGTTTCCTGTTCCTAGAGTACCCTCTAAGGATCTAGGTCTCATGGTTCTCAAAGTGTGCCCCCACACCAGCAGCATCAGCCACACCAGTGAATTTGTTAGAACCAAGGACTTTAAGTCACCTTTTCAGAGGTGTTGGGTCAGAATTTGCATTGTAGTAAGATTCCCAGGATATTCACATGCACATGAAGGACATAGAAGCCCTGCCCCTGGAGAGGCTCTACCAAGAAAGGCAACAGAGGTTCCCAGAGCTGCCAGCCTGCTGCCCTCCTCCCCAGGGCACTTGGCCCGAACCACAGCGTCCTAAGTCTGACGTAGACTGGAAAGGAAGGCTGCATTTCTCAGGGGTGGAGAAGCAAGTTGGAAGGTCTAAGGCAGTATATTAATTCACAGGAAAACAAAAAACACTAAACCAAAACAGCCAAGGATTATGCAGCAGCCTGAGTGGTCTCCCTGAGGAGGCAGGTCAGGGAAAGTCAGACTCAGCAAGTGCCCAGGTGAGCTGAAAGCAAGCCCAGCAGCTAGGGGCTGGGCAAGGGCTTCAGGCTCCAGCAGTGAGGGCCTTTTGCAGCTGCTCTGGGCATTCTTGCCTGCAGCCTACTGGGATGGGAACAGGCAGGGTTTGCTCTGTAACTCTGCTCCTCTTGTTTCCAGGACTGAACAAATTAACTTCCAATCAAAGGGTTCTTTAGAGAGGGGAAGATGCCAATCAGGTCATGCATTATGCCTTTAAAATAATGATTTGGGGGCCTCCCTGGTGGCATAGGGGTTTAGTCTCAGTGCTATCAAGCTGTTAGCAGCCACTGTGGTTTGAGTTTGATCCCTGGTCAGGGCACTAACCCACATGGCACAGCAGACCGCTCCTGTCTCGCCCACTGCTCCCCTCAGCGGTGTACTTCAGTCAGTCTGCCTGTTCTGCTCCCCACTCTGTCTCTGGTGAATCCTCTTACCTTGGCCCCTGCACCTCTGGCTTGTACCCCAGTTCTTGCATGCATAAATAAATAAAAACAAATCTTAAAAAAATCATTTTATATATTTCTGCTCTGAGTCTTTGTTTCAAAGTTTAACTTTCAGGGGCCAATGCTGTTTCTCTTATTTCAAGCTCATTGGCTTTAGCACAGAGCAGGTCTCCATGATTCTTTCAGATTGCACAGTGATGCTTTATGTGATCCAGATTTTCTTGTCCCTCACTTAAAACAAACCTATAGGCTATAAATTATTACTCCCATTTTTCACATGAAAAACTGAGGCCAGAGGGCTTAAAACAATTTATGTTCCCTAAAATGGTAATATTGACATTTAACATCCCAAGTATCTATGAATGTGAGCTTGTATGGGAATAAGGTCTTTGAGACTGTAAATAAAATAGGATTAAGGTGTAAGCCCTTAATCTAGTATGACTTGTGTCCTTATAAGAAAAGGAAAATGTCATGTGAAGTCAGGGACACATGGGGGAACCCCATGTGAAGGACAGAGGCAGATCTGGAGAGATGCAGCTGCAAGTCAGGGAAGCCAAGGACTGGTGACCACAGCCAGAGTAGGATGAGCCAAGGAAGGACCTACCAGAAGCTCAAGAGAAACCATGGCTCTGCTGATACCTTGATTGGAACACCTGACCCCATAACTATGAAACAATAAATTTCTGTTGTTTTAAGCCATCTGGTTTGTGGTGCTTAGTTAGGGCAGCACTGGGAAGCTAATACAGAGGTGGTTTTTTTTTTTTTTTTGTATAGAAAGTTATCCAGGTTGATGATGGAGGCAGACACATGGGGCCCCCCTCCTGATCTCCCTCAGCTCTCATGATTTCCACATGTGCCAGTGATGTCAGCCTGCAGACACCTGCTCCTCTCCACCTGAGTACCTTTTCATGGCCATCAAGTGAGCACATTGAAGTCTGAGGGATTAACACCTCCTGGAACTTCCTTCAGACGGATGGATGAGAACTGGAGGCTGAGTCCACAGCTTTGGCTCCAAGTGGAACCACACGAGGTGTGCCCCACACTGTCCTCCAGACACCCTACAGTGGTGACCTGTTCAACAATTCACCATGGGTGGACTTCCTCCCCTTGCCAGTCTCTCCCATTCCTGATGGCACTTCCTAGAGCTACCTGCAAGTAGCTACCTGCCTCTGGGAACCCTCCAGGGAAACTGAAAACAGACCTTAGACCAGCTCCTTCCTAAGTCTGTTTTCTTTCCACTCGATAACTTTTAGGGACTAGGGAATACCATTTTCCTTCTTTGGTTTTCCCTTAACTTGAGCATGTAATTTGCAACATACTTAGATCAAAGAATGCATTAGTTTGTGCTTTCTTAGATTTTCTTACAGATCCTGAAAAAGGTGAGAGATATGAGTTGGGGGATGCTTTGAAGTAAGGGTGAAGTTATATTGTGATGTCTCATGCATGTCAGGCCCGCACTGGGTGCCCTTTGTACTTCATATTATTAAATCTCCTGAATGGCTTTGTGTCAAGGTTATTCTTGCCCAGGTTGGTCTTTGACACAGAGCAAAACTGCTTTGATGTGAAGCATCATGTTAACTCACTCAAAAAGACTGAAAAATTCCCACTTACATGGTACTCTTCAGGGAAGAAACGAGGCGGGGCAGTGGCATTACTGCCAAGACGCTCTCCATTTCCCTTGCACTCTTGATGCTTTGGGTTTCTGACACCCTCAGTGAACATGTGTTAATAGTATTGAATAACCAGCACATGGAAAAGTCTAATCTTATAGTGTCTGAAGATGATAAATTTGGGAGACCCTTTTGTAAATTATAAAATATGCTAGTTTTAACCAGTTTTATTTTTTTTAAGTTTTTTTATTGAAGTAAAATAACATTATAATATATACATTTCAGGTGTGTATCATGAAAAATTGATTTTTAACCATTTATCATGTAGGATTCATTGGATTGAATACATTGCCAATATTGTGTTAATATAACTCTCTACCCTGACTCATTTTACATGTCAGCTTGACTAGCCTAAGGGATGTCCAGATAGGTGGTCACACTTTAGGTTGGATGGATCTGTAATGTTGTTTCTGAAAGAGATTATCATTTGATTGAGTAGACTGAATAATGAGATCCTCCCTCACCAATGTGGGAGCCATCATTCAATCCATTCAACAAAAAGGAAGAGGAAGGATAAACTCTTTCTTTTTTGAGCTGAAACATAGGTCTTCTGCCTTTGAATGCCATAACTCCTGGCCTTTAGGCTCTGGCATGTTCTCAGACCTTTGCTTTCATCTGGGATTTACACTATCTGCTCCCCTTGTTCTCAAGATTTTAGACTCAGACCGAAATATCCCACCTGCCTTCCTGGTTCTTCAGCTTGCAGACAGCAAATTGAGGGACTTCTTGGCCTCTATATCTCCATGAAGCAATTCTTATAATCTCCTTATATATATATATATCCTATTTGTTCTGTTTCTCTGGAGAACTCTGACTAATGTGCTGTCTATTTCCAGAATTTTTCATCATCCCAGACAAAATTTCTGCAATCATTAAGTAATAACTCCTGCTTCCTGCCCCTCCCAGCCATTGATAGCCTCTACTCTAATTTCTGTCTCTATGAATTTACCTATTCTAGGTACCTCATAGAATTGTAATAACATATTTGTCCTTTTGTGTTTGACTTATTTAACTTAGTATAATGTTTTCAAAGTATTCCCACGTCATAGCAGGAACCAGGATTTCACTCTTTATAAAGGCAGAATAGCATTCCATTGTATTTGTATACCACATTTTGTTTATTCACTTGTCTATCAACAGACACTTGAGATGCTTCTGCCTTTTTGCTGTTGTGAATAATGCTGCTATGAATAATGATGTACAACTATATTTGAGCTCTTATTCTCAACTTTCTTGGGTATATATCTAAGAGTAGAGTTGCTGGATCACATAGTAATGCTATGTTCAAACTCTGGGAGCCTTTTTAAAGTTAAGGAATTTAAGAGTGAAAAAGCAATCCTAACTTTACACATTCTCATAGGAGAAACATTTTGCTGTTTTCAGTTTGTGGTTATATCTGTTCTCTTGTTCATAAGACGGTGGCATAGGTATCCTATGAACATCTTGCAGAGATTTCCTCAGAACCTGCATAAACTTCTAAAGCAGAAGTTTCATTAGCCTCATGATCAATCTTTCTCTGTGGATTCACATCTAATGGCAATTTGTTATTTACTAAAAATTGGCAGAGCTCTGATATAACAAATAAAATGAAGTGAAAAATGGAAGGGTAATTTTTGGTTCTTCTGGAGATCAAATGTACTGACTGGGCCTTTGCATCTCAGTCCATCTCCTTGTGATGTTGGGGTTAACATCAACATGAATAGGTTCTTCTTTAGTACCAGCTTAGAACCAGCCAGGAGACGTCCCTGCTTTGAGCCACATGCTTTGAAGAGTCCATACTTGCTATGGTCTGAAGACTAAGACTTTTTATCTAGATGATTATTTAAGTACCAGGAAACTAAAATTTCTTTCTAAATGGTCATGATTTGCTTTCAGGTTCCACATGATTTGCTTTTTTTTTTTTTTTTTTTTTAAGATTTATTTTTATACAAGAGCTGGGGTATAGGCCAGAGGCATTGCAGGGTGAGAGGATGCACCAGAGACAGAGCAGGGAACAGAACAGGCAGACGACAGAAATACACTGCTGAGGGGAGCAGCAGGCGAGACAGGAGAGGTCTGCCGCACTATGTAGGATTCTCCCCAGCCAGCTGGGATAGAACCCGCACTGCCGAGGCTTGCAGACAGCTTCACGGCATAGCGCTCAACGCCCTGCGCCACCGGGAAGGCCCTCCACATGATTTGCTTTTCAGGGCCCTTTTGTTGACTTCTATTTTCCAAATATGTTCATACCCTGGGATGCAAGAGCGGCCAAAGTGGCTGTTTGGAATATGGGAGAATGCATCTAAAACTTGAAGTTGCAAGTTATATAAGACCTTTTCCTAAGACATCTTATAGGCAGGACAGAATTGGGGCATGGGAAGAAAAGAGGGTCAGCACTCTTCTGGGTCTAATGTAGGCTTTCCCTGTACCCCAATAGGATTCCTTGATGTTCCACAGGAGTCCAAACATTCAAATTTCAACTTGGTTTTTCAGATCATTATGATGGTGCAATATTTTCAAAAGCATGTGGACAGAACATGCTTTATTTAGCAGTGTGAAGCTTGATTTTTAAGTTTTAAGTTTTTAGGCATATAGTATATGAGCTATTGTTACTATCCTGCTCTGGGTCCCACAGAATTAATAATGGTCCTCTTCTCTCTTCTCTCATCCAGTTTGCCAAAAACAGCCACATTAGTCCAAATACCTGAATAAATATGGGTTGAACTCATGAGGAGAGCTATTTATTAATATGAACCCTGTTACAAGGTAGTGTCAGTGTCATGTAAGTGGATACAGCATCAGAGCCCAGGCTCTGATGTGTCATCTCCAGAGTGAGGGTTGACTGTCCTCATGCTCACAAGATGGCTGCCTCAGAACCAAACACCACTCTATCTCATGATAGTGCCTAAGCACAAAGCAAGGGGGCTCCAAAGAGTTTTCTTTTCCTATTGTTCCCTATTCAGAGTGGAAAGTTTTACCCAAATGCCCCAGCAGAATCTTCTGACGATCGTATTGGACCGAACGTGTTATATTATCTATTTCTAGGCCAATTACAGGTAAAATGGAGAGGGTTCTTTGATTGGCTTAGGCCAATTAGGCTTTGTCCTCCGGGAGTTGGGTACACTCTGCCTGAAAAAAAAAATAGAAAAAAGAAAAAAATGAGCCAAAAGAAAGGGAGAACTTGCTTTAGGCTGGGAAGCCATAGCAACAGATAGTGCAGTTACTTTCCTTAGAATTGTAAAGGAGGATTAGTAATTAGGAAGTAAAGAAGGAAAGGGGATTTGTCACAGGGTAAAAAAGGCCGTCACAGCTGAGCTTGTAATAAGCACATTGTGAGAAGAGAATGTTCCAATGAAGTTCTATGGGCCTTCATTATAAATGGCATATGATTAATGACATTGCATTTCATTAAATTTGTGACTTGTATTTGTTTCATAACACATCACTAATAAATAACATCTGACGGATTAATATTGCTGTTCTCCATCAATATTTTCATGATGTCGTTTCACCAGAATTAACTGTTGCCAGGAGAAAAATCAACCTTAAACCCTTCATTGCTCATGAAGTAAAATGGCTTAATCAGCTCATCCTAGAACAGATAAAAAGGAATCTGGAGTCACCATTTAAAATCCTGACGAAACATTCAACTTTTGACATTCTGAGAAGAAGAGGCAGCTGAGTTTGACTTCTTTTTGTCTTATTCCAGGGATGGGTATAGAAGTATCGTAGGAAAAGACGCATGCCAACCAGGTATCCTCTGTATGAAGGCTGCTCTGACCTCAAGACATTTCTTACCTGACCGGTCTCTTGCCTGCCATTCAATGTTTATATCCCAGTGGTTTCAGGGTTATATGCTGTGAAGTATAATATACAAATACATAAATATTTATGGGCCATAAATATTTCGACCTATAGTACCATGTATATAACAAATGACCTGGAGGTAATAATTACATCTCAGTAGCTACATTTCTACTCTGTCCCAGCAAAAGTCATTTCTGGTTAGGAAAGGGTTATAGTCCAATGATAGAAGTGATCTTTATTTTTGGAAGTGACATGTGGCAGAAGACTAGAGTGTGAACTGACCTCTATCAGGTCAAACATTGTGGGCTTCCTGGAATTTCACACAGCTTGGTGGCCCATTTCCAAGAACAAGCTTCCCCCAGAGAAAGGAAATGGAAGCAGCCAGTTTTTTAAGTCATAGACCTAGGCATTAGCACGGAGTCATTTCTGTTTCTTTCTTTCTTTCTTTCTTTTTTAAATTTTATTTTATATATATTTTACACATTGTTCTTCCTTTTTGTACAATGCATGTTTTCTCCTTTCAAGTGTAGTCCTACAAAATTCCTATCACCAATTCACCCATGCACCATTGCCATAGTCCCTTGTATAAGAACACATTCTCTCCCCTGTTTTGATCCCTCTCCCTCCCCCTCCCTTGCAGAGGGTCTCTGATTTATAGTTGCCTGTTAATTTTGTTTTTTGATTTATTATAATTATTTTTTTTCCTGGTCCCTTATTTGATTCCCCTACATTCCTCCTATAAGTGAAACCATCCAATATTTTTCTTTTTCCTTCTGGCTTATTTCACTGAGCATAATCCCTTCCAACTCCATCCATGTTGCTGCAAATGGTGTGAGTTTATCTTTTTTGATTGCTGAATAGTATTCCATTGTGTATATATATACCACTTTTGATCCAGTCATCTACTTTTGGGCATTTGGGTTTTTTCCATATCTTACTAGTGCTGCAATGAACATAGGGTGCAGGTATCCTTTTGAATTAATGTTTTTGTGTCTTTTGGGCAGATTCCTAGGAGTGGAATTGCTGGGTCTTATGGTAGCTCCATTTTTAGTAGTTTGAGGACCCTCCAGACAGCTTTCCATAGTGGTTGGACCAGTTTGTATTCCTACAAGCAGTATAGGAGAGTTCCTTTTCACCACATCCTCGCTGACATTTGTTGTTTCCTGTTTTTTAAATATGTGCCATTCTCAGTGTTGTAAGGAGGTATCTCGTGGTTTTGGTTTTCATTTCCCTGATTATAAGTGATGTTGAAAATTTTTTCATATACCTTCTGGCCATTTGCATTTCCTCTTTGAAGAAGTGTCTATTTAGTACTTCTGACCATTTTTGACTGGATTGTTTACTTTGCTTTTGTTGAGTTGTGGGAGCTCTTTGTAGATCTTTGCGATCAATCCCTTATCAGTTGATTTGTGTGCAAAAATGTTTTCCCATTTGGTAGGTTGTCTCTTTGTTTTGGTTAATGTCTCCTTTGCTGTACAGAAACTTTTTAATTTGATGTAGTCCCAGCTGTTCATCTTTTCCTTCACTTTCTTTGCTTTGGGGGATGGTCTTTAAAGATGTTACTGAGATGTATGTCATATACTGTTTTGCCTGTATTTTCTTCTATATATTTTATGGTTTTAGGTCTGTGTCCAAGTCTTTTATCCATTTTGAGTTGGTTTTTTGCATGGTGTCAGGTAGTAGTCTAGCTTCATATTTTTTTGCATTCAGCAGCCCAGTTTTCCCAACACCATTTGTTGAACAAACTGTCCTTGTTCCATTGCATATTCTTTGCACCCTTGTCAAAGATTAGAAGATTAGTTGTCCATAAATATTTGGGTCTGTTTCTGGGTTTTCTATTCAATTCCATTGGTGTGTGTGTCTGTTTTTGTTCTAGTACCACACAGTTTTAATTATTATGGCTTTGTAGTATTCCATTTATTTTGTTAAGCAATCAGAGAGCATACATTCAAAGGACCAGGGTCTGGGACATAGACTCTACTTCTTGATCTGTGGAATATCAGATAATTTGGAGGCCACATTTTAAAACCATCATGTCATCTTGAATGTCATCTCCGCAGAGAGGCTTGGCCTGACAATGTCCTCTTAAGCAGTCCTGTCTATACCCCAGAATCATCGTCTAGCACCAATACCTCTTTGATTTTCTTCAGAAAACCATTACCTATACTTTCTCTGTGGAAGCATATATTGAATCACATAATTTTAATCTCACTGACTGCCTAGTATGTCATTTCTAGCAGAGCAGGAATATTAGGGATCAAGTTCACAGCTCTATGCCAACATAGCATGAGAGTTACTCACTAAACACAGGGTTGGTACACAATATGCATTTGTTGAATGGGTGATATTTTTGTTCATAACTCCTCTAATATCTCAAAACAGATGTATCTAATACTCACCACTAATACTTGTCCCTCAGCCTTATTTTATAGTCTGGGATTGTCATTAATAGGACCACTCCCAGACCTGAAAATCCAGCTAATTATCACAGACATGCCCTATGAAGCCGTTATTTATAACTACCTAGAATTAACAAGAATGTGGCTGATCTTTATGAAAATGCATCCAATACTCTGTCACACAAATTCCCAGTTCTGACAAGAAAAAATTGGATTAGGAAATAGCTAAAGAACAGATATTCATGAAGGCACAGTGTGCTGAGGTGCCGAGAAGAAAATGCCTCCATGTATTTGTTACTGTCCATGGTTATAGAGTTATTGGGAAGCAAACAGTAGCAGTGCAATGGTAATTCTGAGAAAATGGGCTGAGTGACTTATTGCCTGTTGGTTCAGAGCCTGCAAATCTGTTTTCCAAAGTGTAGCCGGGATAAAGCAACAGAATAATGTGCAGCTTTTTACCGGCTCCCAAGTCTTTTATTGGGTCCCAAGAGGGAGAAGCTGAGTGAAGAGAGGAAGAAGAGAAACCACACACCAGATTCTGTCTGGGTTGCAGGCTAGGATGCTGCAAGGTAGATATTTATTAGTCTTCAATTTTCATCTTAAATTAGTGATGCCTCGCCATTAATGAGAGCAGACCTCACTATGATTGTGCATCTCTATTTCTTTTTGGAGGAAAATAAAGTCAATTAAAATCAGTGCATTTCGGAGGGGAAGCAATTCACACAGTCTTTTATTAGCAACACAATGGTGTTGTTTTCCTTTGTTACCAAGATAGCAATTAACAGGTTTCTAATGGCATAAAGGTGGGTGACAAGTAAAACAGGCTATTAGGAAGGTGGCTGCTTTCAGGCCTCTAAACAGAGTAGGAGGCTTGAAGGATTTAAAAATAAAGTAAAATATATGCTCTGTGCCAGGGGTCTACTCACAGGAAGTTGTAGACCTGCTTTTAGTCAACAGTCTTATGTCGTTTGGTTGAAATATTTAAAGAATATTGTTTTCCTGGTGCATCTCAAGTATTAAAATGATATAAAACAAATCTTCAGTTCATTTCTAGAAAATAAGGAATGGTTATAGAAGATCAGATTGCTGTCAGATTTCAGTTGGGAGTTTTAGTGGTTATTTTTGTATGTTGCATATTTTAGTATTTAGAATTGATTCTATTTATGTATTATACACAATTGTTTTGTGTTTTGTTTCCAAGAGTAACACGTTTGGCTTCAGGAGAAAATGAAAAGACATGCTTGCTGACATTTTCCTCAAGAAGTCCCTGTGAAACTGAAGAAAGGGGAAATCAAAGAGATAACATTTGACCAAGATCAGTGAGAAAAGTAGGAAAGGACCCCAGGTCTTCCAATACACAGAAGTTGAGCAGGGAAAATGCCTAGTACAGAAACCTAATGATATCAAAACAGAACTCTTCATCTTTCCTTTCATCCTAAAATTGTTTTTTTCTTAACTCCACTAACCCTCTCCAAAAAATGTCACTTATCTGGTTTACCAGACTAGAATATTCTACTTCAGATTCTTTTTCCTTGTCTTTTGGTTTCCTGTCTTCCCCTAAGATTAGACCTTTAAATATCATTTATTTCTATTTTTAATTCTTATACCCATCCTTTTTTATTGTTGCTCTTAATTTTTGCATTTCCGGCTAGTAGTTCAATTTTGGTTTAGTTCTGGATTTCCTGAATTCATATAGAAATCCAGAATGGAATTTACAGCAGATTGGCAGTAATGGGTTGAAATTCAGGAGAATGTCAAGGTTTTCCAAAAATCCAAATTTGAAACCCACTTGTAAAAATTCACAGTAGTTTCATGACTGTGAACTGAATGGAGGTGATCAGAGGCACTAGGTTCAAGAGCCCTCCCTCCCCCTTTTTTTTAAAGATCTGTAAGGTTGTTTTTTTTTTTTAAGATTTATTTATTTATGCATACAAGAGCTGGGGTACAGGCCAGAGATGAGGGGGTGAGAAGATTCACCAGAGACAGTGGGAAACAGAACAGGCAGATTGACCAAAGAAGACTGCTGCGGGGAGCAACGGGTGAGACAAGAGAGTCGGCTGCACCATGTGGGTAGCTCCCTGGCTGGGGATCCAACTCGTGCTGCAGTGGCTGCAGATAGCTTCATAGGTTGCATCTTAACCCCATGTGCCACCAGGGAGGCCCCTCAAGAGCCCTTTTTTGAAGATAATTGGAGCAGGAAAAAGAGCCTTGGGAGTTCTCGAAAGGGAGGGGAATAACACAATAAGTGCCGCAAACTGGAAAGCAAGGAAGACCTGACCTTCAAGGTCTTGAAATGATATCGATGAAGTCATCACTGTCAAATACTATAAAGATGTTCAAGAAGGATATAAAGTGACAGCATATGATTGAATTTGACATCGACGTGGGGACTTTAAAGATTTAGTAGAGTCTTAGGAAACTCACTGGAATAGGTACAAAGAGTGAGCTGTGGGGAAGAAATTGGAAATTAAACAAATAGGAGATAATGTCTTTAAAGTGTACCCCAAAGCTTCTCAGATCACGTGTACTTTTTTTTTTAAAGATATTTATTTATTTATTTATTTATTTATTTATTTATTTATTTATTTATTTATAGAAGAACGGGGTGTAGGCCAGAGGTGCTAGGGGTAAGAGGATTCACTAGAGACAGAGTGGGGAGCAGAACAGGCAGATCTACTGAAATACTCTGCTGAGGGGAGCAGCAGGGGCAACTGGAGAGATCTGCTGTGCCATGTGGGTTAGCTCCCTGGCTGGGGATCAAACTCAGGTTTTTGCAGAGATAGCACTGATACTTAACCCCTAGGCTATCAGGGAGCCCCCCAGATCATATGTACTTCTACTATTGTCTTAGTCTGGGTTTCTTCCCTCCCTTGACAACACAAAGCCCTAGGAAAGGACTTGAGTGTGTGTAGTTTATTGTGGAAAATGATCCCAAGGAATAGGAATAGGATCCAGGAGAAGTGAAATAGGGAAGATGAGAACACGGTAAAAGGATGCATTATAGAGTCCATCAAGCTGAAGCTGTTTATGCTTCAGGGCCACAAGGTGGAGTAAATGTTAGCCTAGTTCCCCACTCTTGCTCCCTAAACCAACTTTTTCTGAAGCTCTTGCATCATTGCTGTTGTGTCAATGTGATTCCATCAATGCTGTTGGCTAGAATACCCCCCTTACCCTCATAACCTTAGCTTCTCAATATTCCTGGAGCTGTTTGTCTCTCCACCCCCATTCTCCCCAAAGTTTAACGGATATTTTCATTTTGCTCATCTGGAAAGGAAACCTCTTTGCTTCTTCAGAACACTCTGTTATTTCTTCTAATCCCATCCCTGTCATTGCATTTAGATCTTTGGTAAACATAACCAGGATGTCGTTCAGGCCACATCTGCATATTTTTCATCTAAGCCAGGTAGCCACCCACACACACATACATGCGTGTAGAAAGTCAATGAGTTTGGATAAATACTCCCCTCTTTCCTTCTCCTGGGCCAGTCAGAGATGCTTCTACCCTGTTCTTCATAAGGTGGTGGCAGGATGGAGTCTGTCAACCTGATAGCATGCGATGGGCTTGCCTTTTCTCCCCATCTTACTCTGGGGGTAAGAGTGAGAGAAGGTATGGGGGTAAATAAACTGGAGAAGACCATAAGTGAATATGATCACATATTATATTCAACTCTTAATTTCTTCAAATGAATACTTGAATGGGAGAAAGGAAAAAGGAGGAAAAAACCCAATATTTTCAAATACCATCTAGTCCCCCAATTTTTATTTTTTTCCTCCTTAGCTTGACTGTAATAAACTATACATTCACTGACATAAGGCACTATATACTCCCAATATGTTATCCCCTTAGATTGCCTGATAAGATGCTGGGCATATGGTCATCACTGTAATATTTATACTGCTGTATCATTGACTCTGAAATATTGTTAAACCAGGGGCATAGAGAATCTGTCTCAGTTTTAAATATCTACTAGAGCCAGTGAACACCTTAATGCCGAATATGTAAGGATTTGTTTGGTAATCTCCAGCCACAAAAACAAGTAGCAAATTGCCTGTGTGTGAGAAAATTGTCTGCTCTGCCACTGGGCTTAAACACTGTTCTCTTTTGGAACTCAGAGGAGAAAGTAAGAGTCACACATCAGTGTTGTGTTGTGGACTTGCCCTAGTTTTCCAGTCCCTTAAAGGGGTCTACCAACTTTAATGACTCCAACTTCTCAGCTCAGCCCAATCTACCTACTAACCCACTGATGGAAAACCTTGGCCTTGCTTTCCTTCGCAGGTTTTCCTTGGTAGGTTTTATTATCAGTTCTAGCAGTTCATACTATAAGTACTTTCTCACTGTCTTTATCAAAAAACTCCTGATTCATTTAGATACTAGGACACACTCATGCACACACACGCACCATTCTGGATGCCTTCTTTTTATTCTCCCAAAGTTATGATTGCTTGGAATGTCTTTCTCATTTAAACTGTGTTGGCCATCACTTCATAGATTTGTGTGAACAATATTGTTACATTATAACTGGGTCAGACTGAATGCTGTTGATTATTTCTACTTTGTCTTTATTTCCAGAGATCAATGTCACTGGCATGGGGACATTGAGTGATGATTTAGTCCAACTCTGTTTCCATTTGGACAATAAGGAAATCACTCAACAGTATACATTTTTAGTAATAAGGAAATATATTAGTGGTTTTATTAATAAGTAGTGCATTTAAAAATATTTCCAACCAACCAAACTCTAGCTAGACATTTAGAAAGAATTCTATATGAAAAGGATCTTTCATATTTCATACCATTTTTTTTTTTGACAAAATCTACTAATCGTCCTAGATAAAGTTTCTATAGTCTCTTACAGGGAACCGATGGGGGCGACAAGAAGGTAGTCAGTTTCCCTCTGTGTGATGTAGGAGACAAATAGGAACAAAAATTAGATATTTTATTTCCTAAGGGCACTCTTATTTCCCTCTACATTATCTAGGGGCTTTGTATTAGGTTGTGATAATAAAATAAATTTATTAAGCTAATGTTTCCTTGGTTCTTCTTTTACACATCCCCTGGGGCAAGGTAGTAGACCTACCTTTTTGGTATTTTTTCACCAAGGGCAAGGAGGTCTTGTTCTGGCTTCACTTCTGGGTATCTTATCGGGAAAGAGTTTCTAGTAAAGTGATACTCCAACTCTTTGAGGTGATAGGAATGGACTAGGCAAAAAGGACCTTTCCTTTGGGAATCTCTAATATTATCATATAATACATATAAGACATGTATCTTCTAATATAGCTTTGGATGTGGTCTCCTGCTAGTACCCCCAATTCTTTAGTCATGTTTGTAGGGTTTGTTTTGGTTTAGCTTTGTCAGTTCCTTTATCCTATTTCTTTATATTACACATATGAGTGAAATCATCTGGTATGTGCCTTTCTCCTGACTTATTTAACTTAGCATAATCCTCCAGTTCTATCCTGTTGTCACAAATAGCAAGAGTTCATCTTTTTTTTTTAAATATTTATTTATTTATACAAGCACTGGGGTACAGCCCAGAGGTGCGGGAGGGTGAGAATTCACCAGAGACAGAGCAGGGAGCAGAACAGGCAGAAAGACCGAAGTACACTGCTGAGGAGAGCAGCGGATGAGACAGGAGAGGTCTGCCATGCAATGTGGGAATCTCCCTGGCCAACCATGTGGGAATCTCCCTGGCCGGGGCAGCAGAGGCTGTGGACAGCTTCACAGTGCTGCACTCAACCTGCTGTGCCACCGGGGAGGCCCCAAGAGTTCACCTTTTTTAAAAAATAAATGAATAGTATTCTACTCTCTGTGTATATACCCTAACTTAATCCACTCTTGATACCATATCTTAATCTACTCTTGAGACCTCTCTTTTCAAGTAATTTTAGTTTCTCATATCTTTCAACCCTCTGGAAGAATAGTACCTATATTCTGCATAGTTTAATTGTAAGACATGAGTCAATACCTAAAGTACTATTTAATTTTGTTTTGTTCCTCATGGGGTCCCTAAGGGAGGCATCAAGACTGCAGCAGCAAGAAGGAACATTTATCCACTGTTGGTGGGAGTGCAGACTGGGCCAGCCCCGATGGAAAATAGCACAGATGTTCCTCAAAATATTAAAAAAAAAACCTACCACATGATAATTCCACTTCTAGGCATCTACCTGAAGAATGCAAAAACCTACCAATATATGCCCTCCTATATTTATTGTAGTGATATTTCCAATAACCAACTTATGCAAACATAAATATCCAAGGACAAAGGAGGGGACTGAGGGAGAATGAAGGGGTTAGTGGGTGGGCTGGGCTTGTCCTGAATATTAAATTGGAACTTGCTGAGGGGCCTTTGTATCCTGTTGGCATCCATTTCCTGCAGGCTGTCCCTGGATGGGCATCTTGACCTTGGTGATGATATTCTCAGGGAGGGACTCAGCTGTGCATCATTATCAGTTACAGGTCCCAAAGCATAGGAGAATGAGTGCTTTGTTCCTGGTGGTTTTTTGTGATGCACTTGGCACCCATTAAAACCTATGTTGCTGCAGACACAAAGTGCTCTTCCCTGACCCCCTTCCATAGGAAATCTACCCAAACAAAGTATGTGGTGAATATATTGAATAATTTAAGTGGGTTTTGGAGGTGGAAGAGGTCTAGCTGAGTTCCCTTTTTCTGCACTTGCCCAGTTCTGTTCTTTCCTTCCTCTCTCAGAGTATTGCGTCCTCACGCCTCCTATCTTGCAAAGCAGAATCTGGCTGTTTTTTACCCAGAAGCCAAACACCAAGCCTGAAGAGGGGCAGAGTTTGAGAGTTTGTCCTTTTTCCACAAACCAGTCTGCTGAATCCCTCCAACTTGCTGGGCACAACTGGGCTTTCCCTTCATCACAGTCCAACAAGACTCTTCTTTCAGGTACGCTGAGGTGGTGTCTCCTCCTTTAGACCCGGCACGCAGACCCTTGCACTGCAACAGATGCTTCCCCTGGGACAAGGAGTCTTCAGGTCAAGGGCTGCATTACCCAGAACCCCCACACCCATTGTATTTGTTTGTTAGTTCCCAGTGCTCCTGTGACAGATTACCGAAAACATAGGGGCTTACAAGACTCAGATTTTTATCTCACGGCTGTGGAGGTCTGAAATGGGTCTCTCTGGGCTAAACCAAGATGTCGGGCTGTTTTCCTTTTTGTAGGATCTAGTGGAAGATCTGTTTTCTTGTTTTTCCAGCATGGAAAGAGTGCTGCATGGGACTGGCCCCTGGCTCTTACTGTTCTCCCATTTCTTCCACATTTAAAAGACCCTCGTGCCTATATATAGGCCCAATTTGGATAATCCAGGCTAATCACTTTAGCTTAAGGTAGGTTGATTAGCAAACTTCATTTCATCTTCAACTTTAATTCCCCAGTTTTTCAAATAACATAACCTATTCACAGGAGGGGGGCACTAGGGTCCTGTCATCTTTGAAAAGCCTTTCTTCCTTCCTGCTACACCAGGACTTAAGGATCTTCTTCCTTAACAGAGCCAAGTCTATTGGGTCCAGTGAGAACACTCTAGACCCGTGGAGAGGCTAAAGAACAGGTGCTGGGGGTGCTAAGTGTCTGTTTGCACATGCAAGATAGGGTGTCCGCATGTTTGCACCAAAAACTCCAGATAGTGTGGGATGGAAAACATAGACAGGAAGTGAGGGGGCAAGCTACTAGTCCCAGCTGGGAATCCACTGTCTGTACTGTTGCTCTGATGCTCACTGTAGGGACTGGTCTACACCCTAAAAGGCAAAAGGGGATATTGTGTCTTAATTTTTTGGCTAAAAGAATGCTAATTGATATTTAAATCCAAATTCTATTAGTTCTTTGTGGAGATTAAATCTACAGATGTTTCTGATATTGCTGCATTTTATATTGTGTTATGAGGTTGGATTTATTTCTGGACAAGATTGGGAATAAATAAAATGAATAAACTCATCACTTTACTGGACCTTTTCTTTATACTTCAAGCTTAGATGTCAAATAGAGTATTAATTTATAATTTTATTTATTCGTATACAGGATGACCTATGTTCTTGAAAAAAGAGGAGTACATTGTGAATATCTAGTTATCCTGAAAATTTGAGTCCTAATGAAAAACAAAACCTGCTAGACTCAGATTGATTCTGGTAGAATATTTCCAATGAGGACATGTCCATAGCAAGCCAGGGTATTTATTCTTTTGAGCTACAAATCCTGGCAACCTACAATTACCAAGATTTGTAGTGATTTCTAATCAGCGATTTCTAATCTTGCCAGCCTAAAAAGCCATAAAATGAATCTCTCAAAAGTAACAAGTATTCTGGTAGCCAAAGCGTAAACTACAGAGATTTTGGTGCTAAATGACCAGAAGAATCGGGGATGCCAGGTTTAAGCTTCTGTATCTCATGCCTCCAAGAATTAGATGTCTGTATTATTCTGAAAGTTAGAAGTTTGTTTCTCGGCACTTTCATGCTTTTGTTTTGTTTTGTTTTGTCTTTTTCCCTAGAGGCTGTATTGCTGTGCTCTTTGTAACTGCAGAGTCAAATGAGGTAGTTTGCAGTCGCCTCGTTCGCCTTCCTAAATCTTTGCTTCATTTCATTATCTTATTTGCCCTTATTGTTTTTGAGGAGGCTAAACCATTCTCAGAGTGAAATATTAACCTTTTGGACCCTTATTCCTAATTTATGAACTGGTAAGGAAGTGCTTGTTTCTTCAGTTTTCCTGGGACACTTAAAACACTCCTGGCAACTGACTTTGTATGACGAATTGAGCTGTAGCGTTGGAGCATTTTCCTGGGAGTGGCCTTAAAGTAGGTCTCGGGCAACATCCAAGAGGCTAGCAGTTGGTTGATTAATTGAAAAAAAATCATTGAAAGCAGGGGGTCATAAAAAATGATTCATAGACACCTTACACATTTTTATTTTAACTTAAAACATATAAATTGACATTCATTTGCCAATCTGTGATGTAAAACTAAAGTCTTTTCTCTTAATTGGTATTATGTGTTGTCTCTCTTCATAAATCATACACTTAATGAATCCCCTAAGATTTCCAACTTCATTTTCTTTACATTCAAGCAGAAATTAAAGTGACTTTGTAAAGCAATCTGATTGAATAATCTTCCCCGATTTTTATATATAATTTCTCCCCAAGCCCTTCACAGTTTTTTCAACCACACCTACTTCAACAGTTTGTATAAATTTTTATTGGCTTCCTTTTATCAAGTCATTCAGAAGAATTCAATTTATTTGTCCATGCACCTCTCATTAAACATTCATTTTTTATCAGTTGCCTACGTTGTATTTACATAAGATTATTTTGCTTACACAAATACAATATAATGATAACTTTAGCATATTCGGTAATAAGCTCATGGTCAGCAATGGTAAGGTATCCAGTCAAAGTAAAAGTGCACTGGTTTATTAGAGAGAAGCCTTTGAATGAGAGACAAGGCAGGTGTTTTCTGACCCCCACCTTAGGTTCCTTGGCTTACTGAGACATTGCTCATATCTTTGGTCTCTTCCTCCCTCTAGTGCCATGTCTCTTCATCTGAGGTGAGTCTGGAAGTGTCAGGGAGCTAACTTCCCTGGAGCCACCCTCAATGAATGAGATTCCTCAGGGATGGGAGCTGATGGATAAAAGTTACTAGTTCTTATGCTAGCTAGTTCATTTATAGCCCATTCATTGCCTCCCTCTTTTTCTGGCTGCCCTTCTCCATTCCTTCCAGGGTCTTTCTATTCATCTCCTTCCCAATCAACAACTTGCACCCAAATTCTTGACTTTCGGTTCTCTTTTGAGGGAATCTAAAAACAAGGCAAGCCCCACTCAGAATGTTGTAAGGAGAGAAGTGAGGGAATTGATCTAATGAGTGGATTAAATGGAAGCTACATAAGAACCTTCCACTATTTTTTTTGAAATCTAATTTGGTCTGTCCCTCCTTCAACTATTAAGCAATTTCTACCCTTATTTATTTATTGCTCATGTGGTGCTTCATTGCAACTAGTACTTGCTTCCCTTGTTGTAAGTTCCAGGAAGATATAACTTAGGGAATATATTACAAGCTTCTGGGTGGGGCAGGAGTTTAATTCATATTTTCTTTCTATCCTGTTCCTAGTTTACCTCTTTAATTCTCTATTTGCCTTGAACTGTACGCCAGATGGCATCCTGGGCATCTGGCATCATCTGCACCCCAATTTCTGTTTCCCATGATGAGTCCTACCTCTGCTTCAATTTACCTGTGGTTTTTTGCTCCTGATAGAACACCCCTTAGCTGAAATACTGCTTTGAACATATACCCTGAAACTTTTGGCCCCAATTCTAGCTCCTTTTTTACTGCCTCCTCTGTTCTTCCCTGTCCGATGGCCATGGCCTTACCCCTTCTCCCAACTCTGTGTTTCTAATGCATGTCTTCGTGGATGCTTTTCTGTAACACTTACCTTCCTACCACTTACAATCATCTAAATGTTTTTCTTCAAAGATACACAATATTGAATTAATGCTGTTTCAGAAACGGAACAAAACTATTGTACTCTCTCTCCCCCGTTCTTAAGAACAAGTGTTTGGATTGTAAAGTGATTGAACTACACTCCATTCTCTCTTATTAATGGAAAATTGGCCATAAATTGCCGAGGCGTGACTAGCTCATTTCCCAACACAGCTGCAAATGCTTTATGCTGGGATCACTTTCTATTTCTCAGAATGAAAGGAGAGAACTCTATAGAACTGACACCTCTCTGAGCAGTGCTGGGTGTCACTCCCTACAGAGAAGGACTGTTCTGAAGAGACAACTGATTGAAGGTAGCGCCGCCTTCCGCCAAGGCTGTTTCCTTGGAGTGCTTGTCTTTATTTTCCTATGACTACGTGAATTCAGCTTTAAACTTTGGAGAGGCAGGCATTAAGGATTTTTTTTTTCCTTTTTAAAAACAAATCTAAAATACATCTATACCTGGGAAATGCTCTGTATTCAATGCAAAATAATTCATAATAACAACTTATTTTAATTTTTGAAAGCACATTACATTTTACCAAGCATCTTCAACCATAGATTATCTATTTTAATGCTCAAATATTCTGGTAAAATGTTTATTAGTATTCCTATTTTGTAGATGAAGTTAAATCTGTTCCAAAAGATTTAACATTGTGCGTTCAAGGATACACTCTGTGAAAGAGGAAACTTGAGCTCTATCTTCTCATACCACTTCTGGCATCCCAGGGGATCACCATCTTTTCTTTCTCCTGAGACCAGCTCTCTTTTGGGGAAGCCATGTCTTCCCTGATTTCAAGTGAGGATCACAGAGTGATTGCTAAATCATGTGCTCTGTTGAGATCTCTGTCACAGGGTTGGCAATCCATGCTACAGAAGAGAGGCCTAGTCAGTTCTCAGGTGGTAAACTTCATAGTTCTCAATATCATGTTTCCAATCTCATGAGAAAGCCAGTCTGGTCCATGGGAATGAAGCTGATTTTGGAAGGGAGGAAAGTTGAGTCAAATTTGCAGTGGCTGGTGTCAGCATGTGGCCAATGGGTTCTGTGCTCCACACAGATTTCTTGTGGAGTTACTGTAGTCACTCCCCTAGGCCTATGGACATGACTCTGTCACTTGTATTCAAAAGACACAGATTTTCTTCCAATGTGTTAGCTCACTGGAGCCTCACAAAAACCCATGAGTTAGGCATCACAGTTATTACCATTGACATGTTGGAGTTGAATGGATTGAGATCCTTTTTCTTGAGACCTACCTGCAGAAATACAAATTAGTAGGTTACCAAGCTTAGATTAGAATTCCCCTCACAGATTTACACAATCCAATACTTTTCTTCTTTACCATAGAGTATATCTACTGCCAATGGACAGGGAAAATAAAACAAGAGTCCTAGCACTTGGTTAGGTTAATTTTCCATTTCTCTTGAAATTAAAAAACTCAGATGTCCACCCTCTGAGATTAATAGCTATTTCTTCTTTCAGTTCACTTTACCCCAAATAGATTGCTTTTTAATTTAATCATTGATTACCTATCATTGAGTATCTGTTTTACCTCAGGACTGATTAATGTTGGAGATTTTAATCATATGTAAGATATAGTCCCTGAAGGACTCTGTAGCTTTTAAAAATTTCTGTGATGTTTCTTTTCATTTCAGCAGCAGGATGAGTGCCCATCCTGTATTTGGGAGTGGCCTGTTTGCTCCAGCAGCTGTGAGTGCTGCCCCTTTTCCTGAAAGATTTGTCTTAGGCTTTCAAAAATGCACCATCTAGAAGTGTCTGTAGGTTGTGCTCTTCCCTTAAAGCAACTCTCAGTCAGTGACAGACTGATCCTGGTGTCATTCACATGTTAGACCTTCCTGTGAGGTCAAGCTGAAACTAGACCTCACATGAAACTATGTATTTACTTATCATCTTTCCCTGTTCTTGCCTGCATTTCTCACTTGCTGACAGGCTCCTCCTGAGAACACTCCATCACTGCTGGAGCTGAGACTCCATCTCATGCTCTCCTAGGAAGCCCAACTCAAGACACTATGTTCCTGGGTTTTTTACTCCCTCATTTTCATTTTCACATCTATCTCAGATTTGTCTGTTCAGCTGGTTCCTGCACCCACCTACTCATGTATTTGCTCACTATGTTGCTAAACTGGTAGAGAAAGAGCAGTATGAGGACTTCTGGGTTTGGTATCAAATCTATATGCTCCGTATTCCATAGACCTACTCAGCTGGCTAAGCAATAGGTCTGAAGAGCGAGGGTGTCCAGCATTTCCCGAAGTAGCAGTGCAACAACTGTACTAATTTCAAATTAGGACACAAAATGCCTGAGGATGTAAAGTTTATTTTTTCCCTTACACAATCGAATTCTATGGAAGAGCAGCTTTCAGGATGTGTAGAATAAGATTAAAAGCCATGATTTTCATTTGCTGTGAAGTGAAGACAGGGGCTGGGGACTCGTAAGTGGACCCCTCCGATGCCCGTATGCCTGACTGACGGAGGGGTCTTGCACGAAGCAGTGGCAGAGGGTGGGGTTGCTCACACACACAGCCACCATGTGTGGAGTTAGAAGTGCATCCCAGAATCTATGTTCTGTGGAAAAGTACAGAGTAAATGGGACAAACATATCAAAAGTGGTAGCTTATTTAAGAGGTAAGGGTCACCAAGTGAGGACAGAGCCAGCCAGCCATAGGATAAGAAGAGAGAAGGCATTGTAGGCGTGGGGAGAGCTCAGTAAGTGCCAAATGGGATGCTTACTGACATCTTTTATGTATTCCAGAAAGGGTTTAGTTGGCAAATGTGACCAAAGGGGACAGATATTTATTGAGAGCATATCTTTTTTTTCATAAGATTTATTTACTTATACAAGAACTGGGGTACAGGCCAGATGCGCGGGATGGTGAGAGGATTCACCAGAGACAGAACGGGGAACAGAACGGGCAGACTGACAAAATACACTGCTGAGGGGAGCAGCGGGCGAGACAGAAGAGATCTGCTGCTTCTTGTGGGATTCTTGCTGGTTGGCTGGGAGGCTGGGATCGAACCCTGCTGCAGAGGCTTCTGACAGCTTCACAGTGGGGTGCTCAACCACCTGCGCCACCAGGGAGGCCTGAGAGCATCTTTTAAAGAGACAAGCACCATTTCAATTTCGCTAATTGTAATTGGTCTGTTTAGGTGTTCTATTTCTTCTTTATCTAGCTTTGGGTGATTGTAGAGTTGTAGGAATTTGTCCATCTCCTCTAGATTGTTAAACTTGTTTCCATATAACTGTTCATAGTAGTTACTGATTATTCTTTTGATTTCTGCTGTGTCCGTTGTGATTTCTCCTCTTTCATTGATGATCCTGTTTATTTGTGCTTTCTCCCTTTTTTCCTTTGTGAGCCTGGCTAGGGGTTTGTCTATTTTATTGATTTTTTTCAAAAAACCAGCTCTTGGTTTCATTGATCTTTTGGATTGTTTTTTTAGTTTCAATTTCATTTATTTCTGCTTTGGTTTTTATTATTTCTTTTCTTCTACTGGTTTTGGGGTTTTTTTGTTGTTCTTTTTCTAGATCTTTGAGCTTCGAGATGAGGTTGTTTCTTTGCGTTCTTTCTTGTTTCTTGATGTGAGCTTCTATTGCTATATATTTTCCTCTTATTACTGCTTTTGCTGCATCCCATACGTTTAGGATATTAGTGTCCTCCTTGTCGTTCAATTCAAAAAATTTTTTAATTTCTTCTTTGATCTCCTCATTAGTCCAATGGTCTTCCAGTAGTGTGGTTTTTAATCTCCATGAGGTAGGAAAGTTCCTTGCCTTCTTTTTATGGTTTATTTCTAGTTTGATGCCTTCATGGTCAGAAAAGATGGTTGATATGATTTCAATCTTGGTGTATCTGTTGATGTTTGTCTTGTGCCCCAGTATGTGATCGATCCTGGAGAATGATCCGTGTGCGCTTGAGAAAAATGTGTACTCCGTTTTTTTGGGGTTTAGTGTTCTATAGATGTCTGTTAAGCCTAATTGCTCTAGGTCCTTATTTAGAGCTTTGGTTTCTTTACTTATTTTTTGTCTTGTTGATCTATCCATTGTTGATAGTGGTGTGTTGAAGTCTCCCACTACGTATGTGTTTTCTCTGATGTCTGTAACCTCCCCAAAAACAAAAGCCCAGGACCTGATGGATTTACAAATGAATTCTACCAAACATTCAGAGACGAATTAGTGCCTATCCTTCACAAACTCTTCCAAAAAATTGAGAAGGAAGGGACAATACCAAACACGTTTTATGAAGCCAACATTTCACTAATACCAAAACCGAACAAGGACAACACAAAAAAGGAAAACTACAGGCCAATCTCCCTAATGAACACTGATGCAAAAATCCTCAATAAAATTTTAGCTATCAGAATCCAACAATGTATCCATAAGATAATTCACCACGACCAAGTTGGATTCATTCCAGGGGCCCAAGGATGGTTTACATCCGAAAATCAATCAACGTTATCCAACACATCAACAAAAAGAAATATAAAAACCATATGATAATATCAATAGATGCTGAGAAAGCTTTCGACAAAGTGCAACACCCATTCATGATAAAAGCCCTTGAAATTCTGGGGATACAAGGAACATACCTCAACATCATAAAGGCCATCTATGACAAGCCAACAGCCAGTATCATTCTCAATGGTGAAAAGCTGAAAGCAATTCCATTAAGATCTGGAACAAGACAAGGATGTCCACTCTCACCATTGCTTTTCAATATAATACTGGAAGTCCTAGCCAGGGCAATAAGACAAGAGAAAGACATCCAAGGAATCCAAATAGGAAAAGAAGAAGTCAAACTATCACTATTTGCAGACGATATGATATTATACATAGAGAACCCCAAAAACTCCACAGAAAAGCTAATTCAACTCATCAATCAGTTCAGTAAAGTGGCAGGATACAAAATCAACACGCAAAAGTCAGTAGCCTTCCTATACACAAACAATAAATCTGAAGAAGAAGAAATCAAAAAGACCATCCCTTTTGTTATTGAAACAAAAAAAATCAAATATTTGGGAATAAATCTAACAAAAGAGGTGAAGGACCTATACAAAGAAAACTATAAAACACTGTTAAAAGAAATAGAAGAAGACACAAAGAAATGGAGAGACATCCCCTGCTCATGGATTGGAAGAATAAACATTATTAAAATGGCCATCCTACCAAAAGCAATATACAGATTCAATGCTATTCCAATCAAAATTTCAATGTCATTCTTCAAAGAAATAGAACAATTATTGATGAAATTCATATGGAATCACCAAAAACCCCGAATAGCCAAAGCTCTCCTGAAAAAAAAAGAAGGGAATGGAGGCATCAGACTCCCAGACTTCAAACTATACTACAAAGCCATAATCATCAAAACTGCATGGTATTGGAACAAGAACAGACATACAGACCAATGGAATCGAATAGAAAATCCAGAAATAAACCCACAGATTTATGGTCAACTAATCTTTGACAAAGGAGCAAAGAATATGCATTGGAGCAAAGAAAGTTTGTTCAATAAATGGTGCTGGGAAAACTGGGTCGCTACATGCAAAAGAATGAAGCTTGACCACCACCTCACACCATACACAAAAATCAACTCAAAATGGATTAAAGAACTAGACATAAGACCTGAAACCATAAAATATATAGAAGGAAATATAGGCGAAACACTACGTGATTTGCACATCAAAGACATCTTTACAGACACATCACCCAAAGCAGTGATAGTGAAGGCAAAGATAAACAGCTGGGACTACATCAAATTAAAGAGCTTTTGCACAGCAAAAGAGACAATAACAAAACAAAGAGAAACCCCACCAACTGGGAGAACATTTTTGCACCCAACACTAATGATAAAGGACTGATCACAAAAATCTGCAAAGAGCTGATGAGACTCAACAACAACAAAGAAAATAATCCAGTCAAAAAATGGGCAGAAGAGCTTAAAAGAAACTTCTCTGAAGAGGAAATGCAAATGGCCAACAGGCATATGAAAAAATGTTCAACATCACTTGTCATCAGGGAAATGCAAATCAAAACTACCATGAGATACCATCTTACACCAGTGAGAATGGCACATATTAAAAAAACTAGCAACAACAAATGTTGGCGAGGGTGTGGAGAAAAAGGAACTCTTCTGCACTGTTGGTGGGAGTGCAAACTGGTCCAACCACTGTGGAAAACTGTATGGAGATTTCTGGACCTACTAAACATAGAGCTTCCATATGATCCAGCAATTCCACTCCTAGGTATTTACCCAAAGGACACAGAAACATCAATTCCAAAGAACACCTGCACCTCTATGTTTATAGCAGCACTGTTTACAATAGCTAAGCTTTGGAAACAACCCAAATGCCCAAAAATAGATGACTGGATCAAGAAGATGTGGTACATATATACCATGGAATGTTACTCAGCATTCAAAAAAGATAAACACATGCAATTTGCAGCAACATGGATGGCGCTGGAAGGGATCATGCTCAGCGAAATAAGCCAAAAAGAAAAAGAAAAATACCGGATGGTCTCACTCATAGCAGGAATCTAGAAAACTTAAATAAGGGACCAGGAAAATGAATAACTATAAGAAAGTGAAAATCAAAATCAACAAAAAACTATGAACCAGAGACACTTTTAGGGGGGCGGGGGTGGGAGGGGAGGGATTGGGGTCAGAATGGGGGGGCTGCAATTGTATGGGAAATATAACAATAAAATTTATTAAAAAAAATAAAATGAGACTCCAAAAGCAAAAATAAAAACGTTTTAAGTATTATTGAAAAAAAAAAAAATAAAGAGACAAGCACAAGTGACTAACATTCAACAATCCTATAGAGTATATACAAGTATTGTCTCCTGTTACAGTTGAGGAAAACAAAATCACTCAGGTGGCCTGTCTGAGTTCACACATCTAGCAAGGGTAGAGAGTTAGGGCTCAAACCTGTTAGTCTGATTCTGAATCACTCATTATGTGTCTCCTATGATGGCACTTTTCCTGCTCTAAAACTTCACTATCCTCTGACAAGCAGATGTTTTCTCCACTTAACAGAACTGGAAACCTAAGACTCAATAATGTCACTGATATCATGCAGCTAATTTTAGATCTATTTTTTCCCTCCAAATATAATGGTTGTTAAGGTAATGTCAGAAGTTCTGAACACCTGTTACATAAAGAGTTATTTCCTTAGCAGAGTGCAAAGCTGAGCTTCTTTTTGCTGGTTCTCCATTTCTCCCTTTTCTAGTATTTGAAAGATACTTTCTAGTGATTGTGTAGCAGGAACCAGTAACCATGCCCTTATTCATAGCTGAAATAAAATTACCACATCAGCACCCCAACCGTTATGACTCCCAGCAAACCTTCCTTGACCATCGTCCTTGAAGATATATTCTTCATTACTACTCACAGCAGAAGATCAAGTAAAGATAACTTACTGGAAAAGCCACTTGCCAATCCATCCATATTTCACTGGGTATAATACTCTATCTCTATGTGCATGCAGTGTATGCCAATGCATGTCAATATATCATCCACCCATACATACATGTAGGACATTATTTTGTCCTAGGAAAAGTTCCTTAGAAATCACTATGGGTTCATTCTTCTCATGTTATAGATGAGGAAGTCACAACAAAGAGTTGTGACTTTGTCAAGTGGTAGAAAAATACAATTACATGGTAGAAAAATGGACCCGGAGCCCATTATCATCATCAATAGTTCTTCTCACAATGCTGCTGTCACTCAAAAATACCAGGACGAATCACAATATCTACCATGACATATTTTCAATTATTCAGGTTAGTGTGGAGGATGTGTTAGGGCTGCTTCCCTGGAGGCAGATTCTACAATAAGATGTGAGTGAAGGTGATTCCTTTAAAATAACCTCACAGGAGAAAACAGTGAGGGTATAAAAGGAGAAAGTCAAGGTAGAGGGAACCAAGCAAAGATGTGATTCCAGACAAAGTTTCCAGCCTAAGGCTGATCCCAAGGGGACCTCAGGAAATAAAATTGCACTGCTGAGACCATCCTTCCCGTCCCTCACCTCACCCGGCTTTTTGTGACCCTCTGTTCGTCAGTCACTAGTTTTGGCTCTCCTCAGGAAATAACCTATTTGCTTTTTGCCTAAGGTCTCTCCCATATCCTAAGAGAAGACCTCTGAAGGAAGCTGCAAGTACCAGATGCTAGAAGAAAAGAATGCAGGATGCTGGTGCTAAGCATCTGGCTGATCACCAAACAGTGCACACAGCAGAGAATAAGTTCATGGGAACAGTAGAGTTTCTAGAGTCTGCTGCAGCCACCTGGGTCTCCTGTATCCTGTATGGCACTCCTTGCCCATATCGCCACATGGTGCCTCCTTCTCCCTTCATGTATTAGTACCACTTTTCATCTCCACCTGTCATTTTCTACCCCATTGCCTTATTTTATTTTCTTTGGTGCGCTTATTTCTACCTGAATTTATTTGTTTACAAGTTTAATATCTCTCTGCTCATCATAAACTCTACAAAGTCTGAGGTTTCATCTTTCTTTTTGCCATTTTATCTTCAACCCTAGAAGAGCAGCAGAGAGTAGGTATTTAGTGCCTATTTGTTGAATAGTAATGAACAGATAAATAAAAATAAATAACCATGAAGCGTCTGTAAACGCCTGTAGAGAAATGTGGAACCATTATAAAGTTCGGGCAGTGTGTGCTATGGCACACAAAATTTGTTGTCAGTCTTGTCTTATCAGTATGCAAGGGGAAATATATGACGGATTGAATTAAAGTTCAATCTATAGTCTTCCAAATTATTGTAGATAATATTAGTCTAAATGGGTATATTTTACAGTGGTGAAATGCTTCCAGAAAATTTTTGAAGAAAATTATGGCATTGAAAGGAGCCTTTTAGTTCTTTGATACATTATGTCTCTCAATGGAATATAATAGCTTCTCTTTTTCCCCCAGAAGACGTGTGCATTTCATTATATGTCATTATCTGATATATGTTTGGCATAAAAGGCACTTTTCCCTTTTTATTATTTTTTTCAAGGGACACGTATAGTAGAAAATTTCCGTGAGCTGATGGCATATTCTGCTCTACAATATATCTCATTGGGATTAGTCCCAACCTCTTTTGTTTTCTGTCAAGGTATGGGGAATATATTGATTTATTCCATAATTTGTGTTCTATTCTTCAGGTCAGAAATTGACCTAGGCACTCGGATTGTACAAATCTCTCTCCCCCTGCACCAATATTTTTTTTTCCCGTTAGCCAAACACCATTTCCCTGAGCAGCAATTTAGTCATTATCCCATGATATAAAAGAAATGTGAAATCTGTCACAAGGAAGATGATGTTGTGACACAGAGGGATCCTCTGGGAGGTTTAACCAGGTTTTTCTCAAGATTGAAATGAATGTGACACTATCTTCAGATTCCTAATTAAATTTATTCTTTTTTTTATGTATGTGTTCTTCTTTACTATGGAGAAAATGAGAATGAGAAAATGTATCTCTGAGTATAGATGAAGAGTGAGCATCAGCAGCTTAAATATATGTATTTTAATTTCTAAGGTCTTCAGTATAAAGCATCAAAACATAGATGTGACCCAGGCTTGGCCTAATAGATGGCTAATCCCCAGGAGAATCTTAATTTCCTGTTAAATGTAATGTCCTTCTTCTGTATCAGACAAGACAGCAGCAGGCTTAGCTACTCTTTTCACTGCAGTGCGGGCATTTGTAGACACCTGGTAAATATTTGTTACAATTGATAATAGAAATAGATATGGATCCAGGAGAGAAGATAGGGAAAAAAGGTAAAGGGGAGTGAGCTGGGAGGAGAGGGGAAGATGAGACGTGTGAAACATGCTTCAAGACTCGGTGCTATGAGGGCAATCCTACATTTAGTACCGAATGAGGAAGTGCAGAAAACAAAGCAAACTGAAGAGGCAAAAGTCTAAAGATGCTGTGTAATCAGGAAGAAATCAAATAGACTGGGAATGTGGAAGATGTGGAAGATTGTATAACCATATCCATGTTCATCTTTCCATATGTCCATCCCTTTTGTCATATGACTTTTCAGTGTTGTCTCGATCTTGGTGAGTGACAGGTTCCACCCTTGGACCTAGGCTCAAGGATGTGCTTTTCTTTGGCTAATGAAGTCGTGGTTCTGAGTTTTGTGCAGGGTGTAGGGGACCCTTGTCCATGTAGTCAATTTGGTTTTAAGATATGTTACAAAATTCATGAGTCCATGTGATATGTGTATAGAGATATATCGTAAAAAAAGAAAAAGAAATGCTGTTATTACTCAGGGTGTTATGGTTCTTTGGAATCTGTATAATAACATTTGGAAACAATATAGACCCTTGTTGACCCTGCAGTTTTTTAATATTACTGATTTACTAGCGGTTACTTCATTACTCATGATGTTTCATCATCAATTGTGTCATCTTAAATACAGGCTTCCAATAATTCTGTCAAAGGTTGTTGCCATGCTTCATTGAAGACAACCACAATTGTAAGTCTGACACATGATTTTTTCTAGTGAAGTTAATTTTATGATTTGGAATTTTATAGAATAAAAAAAGAACAACATGTCTTGCAAATATTTTTTCTCTTGAACTCTTTTGGCTATGATCACTGTTTTCCTAGAATGTGGTCTCCTACTTTCCACTCATTGATATCAGCAGGAAAGAAGTGATGAGCTCCTCAGGGGAACAAGTAGAGTGGCTGCATAGGAGTAAGGCATGTCTGTTCCTTATGAGGCTGGGCTTAACATTTATTCTGAAAAGTATTATTCTCCCTATCACATGGATAAAAGGGTCCACTGATATTGGAGACCACAGTCAGCAAACTTTTTGGAGAAGATAGCCATGACCAACTGTAGAGAGCTAACTCACATGGAGGGGCAAGGAGTTTGAGGACAAGAGTGGTATGACTATCCTGGGGACCAGCTGCAGGGAGTTCATGGAGTGAAAGATGGCTCTGCCAAACCCATTGACATCAGATGCTGTAAATCAACTCAGGCTCCATAATCAGAATGCAAATGGGGCAGCACAGACAATGTTCAACAGTGGACTGTCGATTGTTGGTAGCCAGGAGCTTTGATCTTATCCTATATCTGATGTGAATGAGCTTCAGCCCAATATAGCAAGTCAACTGTTCTGGTGACCCAATTTTAAATACTTTCCCGAAAGAAATGCTCTGCATCCAGTCAGATGTCTCCAAGACACCCGCTGGAGCCTCTTGGGCCCCATGACAAGAGTCTTAGTTATCTGAGGGTCATGTGGTCTAACTCAGTGCATGGAGTGGAGAATTAGTAAGCTCTCTGAAGGACTGAACAGTGACTGTGGCTCACATGGATCCTGCTCTGGGCCTTCCATGCCCTGCCTAGAAGGCACAGGCAGGTCTATCTGTTCCCAGCCCCCAGAGAGGGAGTAAGAAAAGTCAAGGTAATAAGTCAGAAAGAAAAAGAAAAATACCAGATGGTCTCACTCATAGCAGGAATTTAGAAACCCTAATTAAGAGACCAGGAAAAATACTAAGCAATACAAAGTAAAAATCAAAATCAACAAGCAACTATAAACCAGAGACACACTAATGGGGGGGGGTGAGGGGTAGGGAAAGGAAGAACTAGAGTCAAAATAAGGTGGGGTGCACTTGTAAGGGGAATATAACCAAAATGAAAATGCATACATTGTGCAAAGATGAAAAAGATGTAAGAATTACATAAAATAAAATATTAAAAAAAAGAAAAAAAGGAAAAAAAAAAGAAAAGTCAAGGTATATACTTTGAAAACTCAGGGCCCACATACAAACAATTTCAGTTTTAAATGTGTGTCCTGTCATGAGTTTCATGATGACCAACTACTGACCCTAGTTGGTCTTAGGTACTGGAGAGATCTTGAAAAAATTTGATAAAGATATGTCAAAGCATGACCAAGTCTTTGGGAAGTACATTGTGATTATGTGCCAATTCTGAGTGTCGACCTCAAGGACTTCAATGTCTCAGCTTATTCTATTATTTCTGCCATTTTTATAACTACATGGTGGACTAGCCTGTTGTTGGAAGAGACACATAAAACAAGCCATGTCATCTCAGCCTCCAGGCATGTGAGTAATCACAGCGAAGGTCCACAGCCATTTTGATTTCACATATGAAGGCACTGAATATATTACTGTATGCCATTAAAGTTTTCTTTAATTTACAAGAAAGTGTATTGTGACACTAGATAACTAATCCACCTGACTAGCTGAGGGTTTAGTAGCTAAGTAGAAAATCACTTCTTCACAGCATACTTCAGAAATCCTAGCTAGGCTTTTGCATTTTCAAAAGTAGCTGAAATAATATGTTTATATATGTGGACACAGATATGTTTGATTATTCAGATAAAAAAATGACCAAGAACATGGAAGTGCTGCAGATTGAAGTTTTTTTTTTCTGGTTCAGTGCCATAGCCATTTGTTTTCTCAGTGATCTTTTAGGTGTAGTCTCTGAGTGTACAGTTTGTAGCTATATTCAAGGAATGATACTAGAGCAACACAGGATGGTATGGGCCAGAAAGTAAGTTCTGTTACTATGCAGGATGGGAAAAAATCCTCTTAGTCCATTTTGGAATCCTTAGGTATCCTTGAGGACAGAAAAGGATCTGAGGTGGGTAGGCTTTGTGTAAATTGGATAAGAGAAGAGTTGTGGTGGCAAATTATATTTGGCAAAAAGAAAGCTCCTAATAAAACGAATGCAATGGCAATTGGTGCCAAGCCTTCTGAACTTTAGAAAAGATCCTAGTTTAAAGTAGAAATGGGGCCTCCCTGGTGGCGCAGTGGGTTGAGTGCAGCGCTATGAAGCTGTCCGCAGCCTCTGCAGTGCGGGGTTTGATTCCCGGCTGTCCAAGGAGAAACCGACATAGAGCAGCAGACCTCTCCTGTTTCACCTGCTGCTCCCCTCAACAGTGTATTTTGGTCGTCTGCCTGTTCTGCTCCCCACCCTGTCTCTGGTGAATCCTTTCACTGCCCCCAATTCTGGCCTGTGCCCCAGGTCTTGTATAAAAAAAATAAGTAAATCTAAAAAAAAAAAAAGTAGAAATGAACATCCAGATTACAGATAGATTTACAAAGTAGATTCTCTGCATCTAAAATAATGATTCAGGGCCTCCCCGGTGGCACAGCAGTTGAGCGCTGGGTTGTAAAGCTGCCCTCAGCCTCTGCAGCTCCGGTTCAATGATCCCCAGCCACTGGTGAGGGTCCCACATCGTGTGCAGATGTCTCCTGCCTCCCGCTGCTCCCCTCAGCAGTGTATTTCGTCAGTGTGCCTGTTCTGTTCCCTGCTCTGGTCTGGTGAATTTTCTCACCCTCCCGCGCTTCTGACTGTACCCAGTGCTTGTATAAATAAATAAATAAATCTTTTTAAAAAAATAAATAAAATAATGATTCAGGGCCTCCCCTATGGCGCAGTGGGTTGAGCACAGTGCTGTGAAGCTGTCCGCAGCCTCTGCAGCACTGGTTCGATTCCCAGCTGGCCAGGGAGAATCCCACATGGTGAGGCAGACCTCTCCTGTCTCACCTGCTGTTCCCCTCAGCAGTGGTTTCAGTCCGTCTGCCTGTTCTGCTCCCCACTCTGTCTCTGGTGAATCCTCTCACCCTCCTGCACCTCTGGCCTGTACGCCAGCTCTTGTAAAAATAAAAAATAAATCTTAAAAAAAAAATAATTATTCATTTTTTTATTTTTAAAGATTTATTTATTTATGCATACAAGAGCTGGGGTATAGTCCAGAGGTGCAAGGATTTGCCAGAGACAGAGTGGGGAGCAAAACAGGTGGATTGACAGAAATACCCTGCTGAAGGGAGCAGTGGGCTAGACAGGAGAGGTCTCCTGTGCCATGTGGCCCTAGCTGGAGATTGAACTCATGCTGCAGTGGCTGCCGATAGCTTCAGAGTTCTGAGATTTAGCCCCTTGCACCATCTGGGAGGCCCAAATAATGATTCATTTATTAAAGATCAAGAGGGTTGATAACAGATCTTAAGTGATCTTAGAGTGGGTTCTCATCCTTGCTTGTTTCCATCTTCATCATAATTAATTTATTACTTCCACAGACATAGCATTGTTGATTATTTATGGGCTGCATGCTGGATATGAGTAGCGCTGACCTCAAGGGACTCACAGATATGTAAAGGGAACAAAGATGTCAACGTGATTATTGTATCGTGTGACAAGCAGTATAATAGAGCTGCGCACAAGGTCTGAGTTGTGGAGAGAAGACATGTTCAGTTTGGCCTTGCTGTGATCGAAGAGCTTATTGTTGATTCTGGTCTTTAGGGATAAGTTGGAGGTCAGCCGGTAGGCAGAGGGAATAGCAATTATTTTTCCTGCTGGACCTAACATGATGTTTTAAGGCTTAAGCCAATCCTTATCAGTTTATTTCATGTGCTTTCTGATGACTTCAGCATTTTCTTACTGTCTGATTTGTTCAGTTAGTCTCAAGAAGGCACTCTCTGCAACTTTTATTAGTGCTCTTATAATATTTGACTGGCTGAGTTTGATGCTCTTGTTTTGGACCATTAAGTGTTCATCTATTTGAAGGGTTATATGCACTCCTATGTTCATTGCAGCAATATTTACAATAGTCAAACTACAGAACAATTTAAGTTTCCAATAACAGATGATTAGATAAAAAAGATGGGCTATATGCACACATACATACAATACGATTTGGTTATAAAATATTATGAAATCTTGTCATTTGCTACACTTGTATATAGCTGGAGGGGATTTTGCTAGGTGAATAAGTCAGAAGGAGAAAGAAAAATACAGGATGATTTTAGTAACATATGGAATATAAAACAAAACTAACCTAAACTAAACAAACCCTTGAAATCTGACTGCAGAAATGAGACTATTAGAATTGGGGGTGAGAGCAAAGGGGGTGTGGTCCCCAGTGGACTATTGGTAGAGGATTATTGATGCTTTACTGGTAGATGTGATATGATAACATACTTTTGTAAAGGTGTGGCTCTATATGTTTAAAATATATACAGTATTGTAAATCATTGTTACCATAATAAACTTAATTTTGATAAAAAGTTTTCATCTAATTCTTGCGGCGAGAGGTATAAATGCAGGTACCACATTCTGATGCCTTGACTTGTTCAGGTGAGATGTCTTAAGTTAGAGCTAAAGGAAGTAAAGCCAAAGGGACATTGAGCATAAGTTAAGGAAGTAAAAGGTGAAGCTGTATGTGATGATGGGCATAAATACTGAAAGAGAAAAGGTCAAAGTAAAGTTCCTTAGAAGCAGAGTCAAGACTGGGATTTGTATGCAAGAATTTGATTAGGAAATGCTCTCAGGAGAAGGAGACTGAGAGAAACAAGATGTATAGAGGAGGGAGTCAAGCAAAGTTCGAGTTTCACAAAATCCAGCCTCAGTCTGATTCAACAGAGAGCTCTGAAGCATAAACCGTACCAAGCACCAGTCAAGTGACAGGCCTTTGTACTTCTCTTTCTATCTGTCTTGAGCTACACACTCTTGTTAAATCATGCTTGGGTAAAAAACAAACAAACAGTGCAAATGGATGGATGCCCAAAACATCGTGAAAATATGCTCATATTCACTAGTAACTATGGAGATAAAATTAAAACTACAGTAAATTATGGTTTTGCAACCATCTTACTAAGAAAGCCATTTAAGTCTGTCAATATCAAGTGTTAGGAGGATGTGGGAAACCATTGTGGTGGGAGTGTAAATTGGTTAAACTGCTTTGGGAAAATACTTGGCAGTTTCAAGTATATCAGATATGTTTTACTACAATTATTCCGTGTAAAAAACCACTCAGAACTTAATGTCTTAAAACAAGGATCTTTTAGACTGATTACAAAAATCTACAAAGAGCTGATGAGACTCAACAAAAACAAAGAAAATAATCCAGTTGAAAAATGGGCAGAAGAGCTAAAAAGAAACTTCTCTGAAGAGGAAATGCAAATGGCCAACAGGCATATGAAAAAATGTTCAACATCACTTGTAATCAGGGAAATGCAAATCAAAACTACAAAGAGATACCATCTTACACCAGTGAGAATGGCACATATTAAAAAAACTAGCAACAACAAATGTTGGCGAGGTTGTGGAGAAAAAGGAACTCTTCTGCACTGCTGGTGGGAGTGCAAACTGGTCCAACCACTATGGAGAGCTGTGTGGAGATTTCTGGACCTACTAAACATAGAGCTTCCATATGATCCAGCAATTCTACTCCTAGGTATTTACCCAAAGGACACAGAAACATCAATTCCAAAGGGCACCTGCACCCCTATGTTTATAGCAGCACTGTTTGCAATAGCTAAGCTTTGGAAACAACCCAAATGCCCAAAAATAGATGACTGGATCAAGAAGATGTGGTACATATACACCATGGAATATTACTCAGCATTCAAAAAAGATAAACACATGCAATATGCAGCAACATGGAAGGAGCTGGAAGGGATCATGCTCAGCGAAATAAGCCAGAAAGAAAAAGAAAAATACCAGATGGTCTCACTCATAACAGGAATCTAGAAAACTTAAATAAGGGACCAGGAAAAAGAATAACTATAAGAAAGAAAATACCAAAATCGACAAACAACTATGAACCAGAGACATACTATGGGGGATGAGGGGCAGGGAAAGGAGGGCTTGGGGTCAAAATAAGAGGGTTGTAATTGTATGGGGAATATAAAAATAAAATTTAAATTAAAAAAAGTGAAAAAAAAAGGGCCTTTTATTGCTGCTGCTGAGTTTGTGCATGCATCTGTGATCACCTTTAGGTCAGCTAGACAAGTCTATGTCTAAACAAGTCACGTTGTTAATTTTGGGCTCATTGAAGGTCTACAATGCCCACAGACAGAGATGACTAGGCTCTCATCCACCTGTCCCCTATATGTGTCTGTTATACCCTCTAGCAGGCTGGGCACATACTCTTGACAATCTCAGAAAATTAATAGTGAGCAAGTTTATAGTGCTAGGGAGCAAAGAGAAATCTTTCAAATCTCTGCATTACATTTGCTACCATGCTTTTGGCCAAAGCAAATCACATAACCAAGCTTAGAAGCAGAGGGGGTGGGTTACACTTTTATAGGAAATGATGTGGATATTCAGAGGACATTAATCAGGGCCATTCTTTCAATCTATGACTCATCAACGACATGGAAGATTCACAGACCCTATAAGCCCACAGATCCATCCATAAAATTTCTGACTCATTTGTACAAGGAGACATGCATTTGTGTATAGATTGTGATATTATCTGTAATTATGGAATGAAAACTGGAAAATCCTCAAATGTCCAACAAGAGTTAAAAATGTGATGCTCTGAAAGTGGGTAAATTAGAGTTTAAGCTACCATAAGAAATGAATCTTTGAAACCAAGTGTTTAGTAAAAGAAAGCAAGTTGAGGAAAGTAAATGAAGAATGACATAATGAAAACTAAAGAAAAACACACATATAAAGAGTTACATGGTGACAGGCAGTAAAATGTTAACTGTGGTTAACTGTGGGAAGGTGGGAGAAGAAGAAGGGGTGAGGAATAAGGGAGGAAAGGGAATAGAAGAAGGCTGGATTCATTTGTGTCTGCATTACGACTAGAAGGAATCACAAGTAGGAATACAGTTCTGGTAGAATTTGCTCTATTTTAAAATAATTCCCAATATTAACAATTTTTAAAGAGAAGTATTCTGTACACATGAAACACCCAAAGAGTTCTTCTTGGAAAGTTTGGAGAAAGAACTCTTTCAAGCATCTGAGAAAGAAGTATACATGTGTGAGTTACTAAGTTAACTAATGCAAATAAACTGGCTTTTTCTTGGAATGACACCAGAAAAGAGTTGGTAATGTAAACAAGTTTCTTAATGAATTGAACGGTTCAGCATTCAAACAAATTGTCAAAGTAGACCAGTGTCTATTAATCAAAACTCAGAGAGGGCCCACTGATAGTGAGCAAAAGAAAATATCCCTATGGAAGTGTTATCACTCTCACAACAGTGGCAATATGTACCGTTACATGCATAGCCTGCAACATACTGTTATATGCATAGCCTTCACTCAGTCTTACTTTGGATTTCCTGAGAATTGGGAGTATTTTTAATCAAATAGTCAAGGAGACTCTGATGAGGTGACTCTGAAGGAGGTGAGGAAGTGAACATGGGGAAATAGGAAAAAATGGTGAGAATTGAATGTGCAAAGGCCCTGTGGCAGGTAGGAGCATGCTGGTATTTAGAGAAATAGCAATTAGACCAGTTTGCAGCAGTGGAGTGGTTCTGAAACGGACTGGGGGTAGAAGAAATAAGTGGCACTCTTAGAGCCCAACTGACCAGTGTTACTCCAAGAATGGTCCATGAACCAGGAGCATTGGCATCACCTGGGATCTTGAAAGAAATGTAAATCTGTAGCCTCTGCCTCAGACATTCTGAATTAAGAAACCTGGGTGTGGAGCACAGCAACCTGATTAGCCACACTCTAACTGATTCCAGTGCACACCCAATTTTGAGAAACACTACCATGAACTCTTTTCAAATAATTAACTGTGAATTTTATCTAAGCAATCCCCACATCCACAGAACAGCAGTGTCTTGTGATTACTATGTTCTCACTGAGAAATGCTTGTAGGAGGCTTCTTTGGGACTGTGATAAGGAACTGGGCATCTAAAGCAGAGGGCATCCAAAGAATCACAGTTCTTAATATAATATCAAAGTTGGGAAGTGAGGAAGTGAAAATGGAACTGAAAACTATTCACCCTTTTTATTTTCTACATTTTGAATCTTTTATATCTTATATTCTGCTTTTTGATATTTCAAAAAATATGGCTTTTTTGATATATAATATACACATCACTATTTCAGAGACATTTCTAACAGGAGGACGAGGAATTGTTTAACTTCAAAACATTTTTGACTTGCCTTAATGAAATGAAATGTTTGTGGAATTTAATGGAATGCTGCATAAAGCTAATTTAACTTTTATTCTAGTAGCCACATTTATAAAAGAGCAATTTTTTAATGAAGTTTGAAATTCAGTAAATTTTGATCACTGTCCAGAAAGGTCTATGTTATATGAAAACATAGTTTTCATTTTTGTGCCCATTTGTATCTTAGTCCTTTAGCTTTTTCAGATATGTGTATTATTTGTTGAAACACTTTTCGTTCTCTTAAGTTGCTGTTGATGTTCATCTATTCTTTTTAAAGTACATATTGAGCTCTAGGTATGTGCAGTCACATTCTAGGTTTTAAGGATCAATTAGCAACCAAATCAGATATAACTGCTGATCTCATTTTGCTTACAACCTGGATTGGAGTTGGGGTACAGGCAAAAAGTAAACAAACAATTTGATAATAAGTTACAGGGTGACAAATGCTGTAAATAAAATTGAAACAAGGTAAGAGTATAGGGAATTGGGAGGATCTTTTTTAAAATTTTTTTTAAATTTTATTTTTATATTCCCCATACAATTGCAACCCCCTTCTTTTGACCCCAAACTCTCCTTTCCCCGCCCCTCATCCCCCATAGTGTGTCTCTGGTTCATAGTTGTTTGTCGATTTTGGTATTTTTTTTCTTATAGTTATTCTTTTTTGGTCTCTTATTTAAGTTTTCTAGATTCCTGCTATGAGTGAGACCATCTGGTATTTTTCTTTTTCTTTCTGGCTTATTTCGCTGAGCATGATCCCTTCTCGCTCCTTCCATGTTGCTGCATATTGCATGTGTTTATCTTTTTTGAATGTTGAGTAATATTCCATGGTGTATATGTACCACATCTTCTTGATCCAGTCATCTATTTTTGGGCATTTGGGTTGTTTCCAAAGCTTAGCTATTGCAAACAGTGCTGCTATAAACATAGGGGTGCAGGTGCCCTTTGGAATTGATGTTTCTGTGTCCTTTGGGTAAATACCTAGGAGTAGAATTGCTGGATCATATGGAAGCTCTATGTTTAGTAGGTCCAGAAATCTCCACACAGCTCTCCATAGTGGTTGGACCAGTTTGCACTCCCACCAGCAGTGCAGGAGAGTTCCTTTTTCTCCACAACCTTGCCAACATTTGTTGTTGCTAGTTTTTTTAATATGTGCCATTCTCACTGGTGTAAGATGGTATCTTATTGTAGTTTTGATTTGCATTTCATTGGGAGGATCTTTTAAAAACTATTTTTTTTAGTTGCATAGGAGAACTGTTGTAGGCTAGAGGTGCTGGGGGTTTGAGGGGTAAGAAGGGGAGAGGATTCAGACAGAGTAAGGGGCAGAACAGGTGGATTTACTGAAATACACTGCTAAGGGAAGAAATAGGCAAGACAGGAGAGGACTACTGTGCCATATGTGGGTTAACTTCCTGGCCAGGGATTGAACTCAGGGCGTAGCAGTGATTGCACTGAGACTTAACCCCTAGGCCACCAGTGAGTTTCCCAAGACATGGGAGTATTTTTAATCGAATAGTCAAGGAGACTCTGATGAGGTGACTCTGAAGAAGGGGAGGAAGTGAACATGGGGAAATAGGGGAAAAATGGCAACAATGGAATGTGCAAAGGCCCTGAGGCAGGTAGGACCATGCTGGCATTTAGAGAAATAGCAATTAGGCCATTTGCAGCAGCTGAGTAAAAGAGGAGAGTGGCTGAAATAAGTTGCATGGACCTATATAATTTGGTAATTTGAGAACATTCAGCACTTTTCATGACAAAAGAGATTTTAGAGCTTTCTCACAAATCAACCAATGTCATTTACTATGCTATGTACATATGCAATTGATACCAAAATGCCATTGAGAGGACAATTTGCACTCCTGTCAGTATCAGTGAACTCTATATAATGTCTGGAATAATGTAGACTACACTGTTGGCAAATCTAAAAAAAAAAGTAAAGATAATACAAGTGTGGTTAAATGGTGCCCTCTTCTTCTCTTTTAGAAGAGTTCTCTTGGCTCTGTCCCATCTTGGAATTTAGAAACATGTTTCTCTCTGGGCCAAGGCTCAGGACAGGACAGGGAGAGAGTTACAAAAATGAATTATAAGCTCCTTTATTTTTTAGCCTTAGATGATCCTTCAAATTTTGATGAAATCTCTCTTACTTCACACGTTGAATTCCCAGAGAGTACTTTTCAACACAAGGCAAAATGTTTAGAAATACTTTGGATAATAATGTCTCAGAGAGGGCAAGATGTCGTGACAATATAGTGGTAATGTGTAGCTATTGAAAGTGTTAAGAGGGTCATGACTTCTTTCTGTCCAGCCTCCTTTTTTCAGTTCCCAGACTGTCAAATTCCCTCCCACCACTAGATCTTTGCATATGCTATTTTTTCTGATGTAATGTGAAAACTGGGAGATGCCCACCCATATCACACTGGAAACATTAAATTGGGGTTTCAGAGGTGGCATACAGGTTCCAGGCTTGAGTACTTTCAAAAGCCCACCAGGGGGTTCAAATTTGCAACTGAGCTTGTTTAATAAGCATTCTGTTTCTCAGTCCACCTCCCAGCCCCTCTTCAAGCCTCTTTGGCTTCCTTTCTGAGTGATATTTCCTGAGACACACTCCCTGACACACCTCCAACCCCAGGTCAGATCTTTCTGTACCACACACCCTTTCCCTCAAAAAGTCTAGTCACAGTAGTTGTTTTACATTTCTTTGTAACACTGTTTGTTTAATGTCTATCCTTTCAAACTCATTTTAAAGGGGCCTTTAAAAACCTTATTTAATGTGACATCCAACACTTACAATCTCTGTGCCAAGACTGATGACTGAGTGTGTGCTGAATTCTTATCCTTTTTTTTTGTTTGTTTCCTGAATTAGTGGATTGACCTCTGTAAGCATACCAAAATACTGCTGATTAGGGTTATTTCAGGCAAATTTATCTTCTCTAACAGGGCTTTGTAGTTCAAATGAAAGTAATTGATAGGACACCCTGAAATATGTGATGGAATGCAAGGCTCTAAGTATTAAAAAAGTCTTTTTCTGCCAGACAATTTTTGTGAAATTGAACCTTGGCTTATGTGTAGAAAAACATATGGTGTTTAAAAAAAATGTGTTATCTCCCCGTCTTGATTATCAGCTCCATGATGGAAGTAGCTCTGTCTGATTTTGTTTAGCATTAAATAAATCCCCAGGGCCTCACAGCCAGTAAACATTCAATAACTATTTGTTGAATGGGTGAAATGGAAAAAAGAAAACTGCTATTCTAGGGGTTTATTTTATTTTCAGCTTATTAAAATTCTGTTAAGGAGAAAAAGCAGTGATTCTCATTTCTAACTGAAAATTAGCATCACCTGGGAGGTATTGAAACCTACCAATGTTTGAATACCAACTCAGACTAACCAAAAAAAAAAAAAAAAAATCTAGAATCTTGGAGATTGGAGCCTTGATGTATTAGCTTTCTATTATGGCTTAATAAATGACCCGCTTATTTATGAGATTAGTTTAGCAGCTTAAAACAACACAGATTTATTATCCCACAGTTTCTGTAGGTCAGAAATTTGGCCTGTAGTGACTAGACTCTCTGCTCACATTGAGAACTGCTGGATTAAATATTTCAAAGGGCAACGAATTAAGTGACTTTTAAACAATAATTTAAAAAACAAATACATCGTGTAGTCATCAAAACATTTCACCAGGGAACATCAGTAGTATTTGTTAATATGGAATAGCAGAGATTTAGAAATCCCATCTGAGAGAAGCACTGTCAATGGAATGGAAACTGTATCATCTGAAATATGGCGATCTGCCAGGGTTCCAACAGGAAAGAGCTCACCCAGATAGCCTGACAGAAGAGACACTGGTGGAAAGACTAATTACAGATACTTGGGCAGTGCCAAGGGCCCAATCCAGGGATGGAGATGCACATGGAGACCAGCGGGAGTGGGAGGAACTGGTGTCACTGGAGGCCGGATATGGTCGGAGGCCTGGTGTGGTTGGAGGCCTGGTAGAGTTGGAGGCCGGGTATGGAAGCCAGAAGGAAGGGGATATCTATGACACTTTCCCTCTCCCATTCTCTGATCTCCTGTCAGTACTTGCTAGTGGTCAGACAAGGTGGAAACCATCTGGCAAGGAGATCTAGGAGGAGCTGTCCAGAGGGCAGAGAACTCCTGGGGTATAAATCAGGGCAGAGAATGGGAGAAGGAAAGTGGAGTAGGCAAAATGAGAATAACTCACATTGTTACAGAGCAAGGTGAGGGGCCACCCCAGGAATCCCTAAACCTGCACCCTCTAAATGAGTTGTCATATGCCACACCAAAACAAAACATACTCTAGTGTGTAAGACCTCAATAGAAAATAACTTTAATACATTTAGTGTGAAATAAGAGAGGGAATATAGTTAAAATAGTTTTCAATTAAACACCCAAAGCAACCCATCCCCTTGTGGGTAAATACTCAGCCAAACAGTGTTGACCTGAAGCAGGGGTATTGAGGCCCACAAATTTGACACAAGTCTAAGGCACCTTCTGGTGGGGACCCATAGGAAAGGGACAGAAGGGCAAGTCTGAGACAAAAGGAGCAAAATCAAAGTACAAGTCAAGACAAGGGGTAAAGCACCGCACTATGAAGCAATCCACAGCCTCTGCAGAACAAGTTCGATCCCTAGCCAGCCAGGGAACAACCCACATGGCAAGGCAGGCCTCTCCTGTCTCGCCCGCTGCTCCCCTCAGCAGTGTATTTCAGTCAGTCTGCCTGTTCTGTTCCCTGCTGTCTCTGGTGGATCCTATCACCACCACCACCCCACATCTCTGGCCTATACCCCAGCTCTTGTATGCATCAATAAATAAATCTTTAAAAAAAAAAAAAGAAAGATAAATTTGTCATTGTCAGCCTACCCATTGGTCTCTCACCCATATCTCTGTTGTTTTGCATGTCCTGCAAGCCCATGGTACAAGTCCAAGGCTGAAAAGCAAGCACAGCTTCTTCACATCTCTCTGCTCCATGTGCCTCCTCCTGCTTCTTGATCCCCTTCCACCCTTCTCCCAGTCTTCTCCAGCTTCTTCCTGCTCAGTCCCACCCTCCCTCGGATGGGGTAGGGAACCTGGAAACTTGCTTTTCCCCTGGGGATTATCCTGTTACAACATTTTCAAAGTCTATCTATCTGTCTATCTATCTGTCTGTCTGTCTGTCTATCTCTCTCTCTATCCATCTATCTATCTATCATGTCTATTCATATTAAAGAAATATATTTAAAAACTTAAAAATTGATGTAATAGAGAATTCTGTGTACCCTTTAACATAATTTGCCATAATGGTTTCCTACATTGATGGGCATTGCCAATTACTCACTCACTTAGGGGCTTAAGATTGCCATTGATTGGCAATATATAGATTCACTGGGCAATAAGGTTGGTATTTGGATAGGAGACAGGGAAAAGGAAGTTAAAAATGTATGTTTTTTATTTTCAAGATCAAAAATCTACAAGCCTTTAAAATACTATCAGCGCATAGTTATGTTAATAGGGTGAGTAATTTTATTGAAAAATTGCAGCATTCCTAGGGGATATATTTCATGCAAAAATATGCATAATCTATTTGCTATGTTTAAGTAAAATGAAGATGAAATAGTGTTTTTAGCAGACATGGATCTTTAAAATGTTTGTTAATTTCTAATTTATGCAAAGATTTATAGTATAGGCATATTTTAAATCTTCCTGTGTATTTCTAATTCTTCTTTACTAAAAAACAAAACAAAAAACAAAAAAAAACTACCTATGCAGTTGCTGAGTTATTTTCCTAAATTTCATACTGTTTCTCTTCTTTTTTTTTTTGTTGTTTTAAGTCAATTTTTTAAATTTTGTTTTATATAATTCTTACATCATTTTTCATTTTTGCACAATGTATGCATTTTCATTTTGGTTATATTCCCCGTACAATTCCCACCTCTCTTATTTTGACACTAATCCCTTCCCCCACCCAGTAGTGTGTCTCTGGTTTACAGTTGCTTGTTGATTTTGAATTTTTCTTTATTATAATTAGTCTTCTGTTTCTCTTCTTTGTCTCTACCTAACATGTGTGTTTGTATCTCTCAGGTGTCACAAAAATAACCTTAAACTTATACTCTAGCACCACCTTACATTGTCTAGTTGCACATTATTGATGTAACATTAATAGGTAATAAAAACATGCTAATTATTAAAATATTTAAATTCAAGAACCTGCTTGAGTAAGCATTACTCCTATGTATTTCTTAAAAAAATCTTATGTAGGGCCTCCCCGGTGGCGCAGCGGTAGAGCGCTGGGTTGCGAAGCTGCCCGCAGCCTCTGCGGCGCCGGTTCGATTCCCGGCTGCTCCCCGGCCACCGGAGGAGGGTCCCACATGGTGCGCAGACCTCTCCTGCCACCCGCTGCTCCCCTCAGCAGTGTACTTCGGTCCTTCTGCCTGTTCTGCTCCCCGCTCTGGCTCTGGTGAATTCTCTCACCCTCCCGCGCTTCTGACTGTACCCAGTGCATGTATAAACAAAACAAATGAACAAATAAATAAATAAAAAACATGCCTCTATAAAAAAAAAAAAAAAAAAATCTTATGTAAAAATTTAAAAAAATAAGCAAAACAAAAATAGAACACTGAAATGACAAAGAATTATACCAGTTGAAGGGAACATCAGCAGAATGAAGATGCTGACAAATTTCTAGAAAGAAAAGGTAGTTGTAATCTTGCCAATGAGCTCAGGAGAAGCTGATAATTGAGTGTGGAGTTCTTCATGCTGTGGCTGGTGATGTGGGCTGATAGGGACAGCGGAGCTCAGAGAAGGGACAGAAACTTGGGGCTGGCTGATTTCTTTGCAAAATGGCTTACAGAACAGCCCCTCCAGCCTGCCTTCATCATTCCTTGAATGAAACCATACAACTCATTCCCAAAATCAAGTCAGGGATACTCTCTGAAGGGACAGGAATTCTAGGCAGGCTTTGAACATCCAGATCAGGAGTTAGGGCCCATCTTTTCCTTTCTTTTTTTTTTTTTTAAGATTTATTTATTTATACAAGAACGGGGTACAGGCCAAATGTGTGGTAGGGTGAGAGCATTCACCAGAGACAGAGCAGGGAACAGAACAGGCAGACTGGCTGAAATACACTGCTGAGGGGAGCAGCGGGCGAGACAGGAAAAGTCTGCCGTGTTGTGTGGGAATCTACCTGGCCGGCGGGGAATTGAATCCACACTGCAGAGGCTGCGGACAGCTTCACAGCGCTGCACTCAACCCGCTGCACCACCAGGGAGGCCCAGGACCCATCTTCTTAAGGCATTTAGTGGAAGACCAGCTTCCTGGGTGCTCTGTTATCAGGAGTGAAAGAGAAGCCTGCGTTCACATTCTCTCACACTCAGAATTCAATGTGCATTCCTTCCATTCATATAGAAATTGGTAAAAACAACAACAAAACACTGGTAAGGACAGAGCAACACCAAGCCAGCTGTGATGTTACAGACCTCGTCCTTCAATAATAAATTACTGGATAACCAAGCATTTCCAAGTATTTGAAGAAAACTGACAATGTAAAATAAAAAGAGTAATAGACTCAAGGGGATACTTAAAAAAGTTAGAGGAAGAGATGCAGACTTAAGCTTAAGCTCCTCAGGGGTATATGACATGCTATTGCACCTAAAGAAATATCCTTGGGCCTCCTTGGTGGCGCAAGGGGTTAAGATGCAACCTATGAAGCTATCTGCAGCCTCTGCAGCATGAGCTTGATCCCATGCCAGGGAGCTACACACATGGTGCAGCAGATCTCTCCTGTCTTACCCACTGCTCCCCTCAGCAGTGTATTTTAGTCAATCTGCCAGTTCTGTTTCTCCACTCTGTCTCTGGTGAATCCTCTTACCCCCACCTCTGGCCTATACCCCAGTTATTGTATGCATAAATAAATAAATCTTTAAAAAAAAAAAGAAAGGGCCTCCCCGGTGGCACAGCAGTTGAGTGCCGGGTTGCGAAGCTGCCCGCAGCCTCTGCAGTGCCAGTTTGATTCCCGGCCACAGGGGTGAGGGCCCCACATGGCGCGCAGACCTCTCCTGCTGTGCCCGCTGCTCCCCTCAGCAGTGTACTTCGTCAGTCTGCCTGCTCTGCTCTCCGCTCTGGCTCTGGTGAATTTTCTCACCCTCCTCGCTTCTGACTGTACCCAGTGCTTGTATAAATAAATAAATCTTAAAAAAAATAAAAAAAGAAAGAAATATCCTTAAATTGAATCCATAATTGAATATAGCAAATATGTTAGTAAACTATTTAAAGACTGGAAAAAAACCTTTAGAATACTCTTTAGTATACACACACACACACACACACATACATATAAAAGAAAGAATGCATAATTTCACACAGATACTTTTTTTTTTAAAAGATTTATTTATTTATTTATATAAGAACCGGGTTCAGGCCAGATGCGCGGGAGGGTGAGAGGATTCACCAGAAACAGAGCAGGGAGCAGAACAGGCAGACTGATGAAATACACCGAGGGGAGCAGCGGGGAGAGACAGGAGGGGTCTGCTGCACCATGTGGGACCCGCGCCACCGGGCTGGGATGGAACCGGTGCTGCAGAGGCTGGGGAGAGCTTTACAGCGTGGCTCTCAACAGCCTGGGCCACCAGGGGAGGCCCTACAGAGTCTTTCAAGTCTAAGGAAATTCTGCAACTCCTTAGACCATCATGAGTTTGAAAATAAAACCTGGCAGTCATAGACTAAGCAAAGAAAAATGCCACATCAATATCTCACACATAAATCGATGAAAAAAAATCAGCAAATTATGTGTATCAGTATATAAAAAAGATCATGATCAAGTTTATTCCAGAATAAAGTTGTTTAAACACTAAAAACAATATTTTATTAACAGAATATAGGATAACAATTAAATAATCACATTCTAGATGCATAAAAGCAGTTTATAAAATTCATTTCATCATTTATGGTAAGGAAAATCCCTAGTTAACTTGGAATGAATGGAAACTTTCTTAATCTCAACCTTGTGTGTCTTTGTGTTTTTAATTTATTTTATTACTGAGATACCATTGTTTTATACCCTTGTTAGTATTTTGACTATAGGATTTCTCCCCTCAGATGTGGTCAACATATCTCTCTCATCACCAAGCACCCATAATCCTCCACCATAGTCCATTGTGTCTTTTAAAAAACAAAAAAACAAAAACAAGAACAGGAGTGAGACAAAATTATCCGTGATCATAAAATGTGTTTGGCAGTTTATCCTCTTCCTCGTTTTTGAAAGAACACAAAAAGGTTATGTATCAGTTCATTTTCAAAAGTTTGGTAAAATTCAATAGTAAAATCATCTGTTCCTGGGGTTTTGATTTTGGGGGAACTTTGATTATTATTTCAATGTCCTTGCCTGTATACTTAGTCTGTTCAGCTTTTTTATTTCTTTGCGATTCAGTCTTGGAAGGTTGTGTACTTCTAAAAATTTGTCCAATTCTTCTTGGTTGTTCAATTTCAGTTTATTTGCATGAAGTTGTTTACAGTCGTTTCTTAATGATCCTCTGTTTTTATGACATGTCTGCTGTAACTTCTCTTTCATTTCTGATTCTATTTCTTCCTTTTTTCTCTAGGTGAGTCTAGCTAGAGATTAGTTTAACTTTGCGAAGAACCAGGTTTTGTTTTCATTGCTCTTTTGCATTGACTGTTAGATTCTATTTTGTTTATTTCCATTCTAATCTTTATTATTTCCTTCCTTATAGTGGCTTTTCATTTCACTTGTTCTTTTTTAGCTCCTTAAGACGTAGTATCATAAGTGTCAAATTCCTACACTAAGTCTGATAAATACATAGGACCTCTACATAGAAAATAAGGTATTATTGCTAGAAAATAAGAAAATCAAAGTATGTAATACTATATATAATTTTCACAAACAAGAAGAACTTCAATTTTCCTTAGATGTGTCTATATATGCAATAAGATTTTGATCAAAATCATAGCAGGTTATTTTGTAGAAATTGGCAAATTGATTTTAAAGTTTGAAGATATGAAGGGTCAAGAATAGTAAAAACTCTAAAAATATTGATTTGGGGACATATAATACCAAATATGACTAGTCTTCTTTAAAGTTACCATAAATCAAAGATAGGTGTTCTGGTGCCAGGATTCACTGACAAGCCCATGCAACAATACAGTCTTGAAATAGACCCAAGTGATAATAATTACCTGATTGATGACAAAGGTGTCATTGTAACCCAAAGGCAAAAGACGATTTTCCCCTTAATAATTACTATTGAGTCAACTGGAAGTTGATATAGAAAATGTGAATCATGATCCCTATTTCTCACCATACACAAAAATCAATTCCAGGTGATTTTAGATCAGCATGTGAAGGAACAAAAGTTTTAGAAAACAACAAAATTGAATGTCTTCAGGGTCTAAGTGTAAGGAACTTAGAGAATCAAAAAAAACATAAACCATGAAGGAAAACATTAATAAAATCAAATATTTGTGTTTTAAAATAAATCACTAAACAAGTAGAAAAAGAAAATTAAAACTGGGAGAAGATAAATGTGACACATGTAACCCGATGTCTCCTATCTAGAGTATGTAAATGTAACAAGTAAATTACAAATATGTAATCAATCCAATGGAAAAATGGCAAATGACTTGATCAGCCATATAACAAATGGCCAGCACTCACATCAAAAAGACACCCAAAAATCTGAAAAACAAATGTCATCACACACCAGTCAAAATAGCTACAATGAAATAGACTGACAATACCAAGTGGTAGTGAAGTTTTAGAGGAAGTAGAACTCTCATACATTGTGGTAATTGTGATATTGTTACAAATGCTTTGGAAAATTTGTTGGATAAAATCTTCTAAAATTTAAAGTAACCATAATATATGATGGTAGATAAAGTAAAATAAGACATATTAGAAATGTGAATATATATACTCTAAACAAAATGTTGTTAACTTTATAATAGCCAAAGATTGGGGGGAAAAAAAAAAACCACAAATGGTTATAAACATTAGAAAGGAAAATTGTTTATATATTCATAAAAAAATTGGGCTGTTGGAAAATCAAGGTGCATTTTTTTTGTGGCAAAAACATAAAAAAACAGAAAAAAAGTGTTGTTTCTTTTCCAACAACCCAATAAAATGCTAATGAGAAATTGCAATGAATAGATAACTTCTATAGGCAACAATATGGATAAATCTCACACACCTAATTTTGAGAGACAGGAGACAGTCATAAATGAATATATCATATTTAGTTTCTATTTATGTGAATTTCAAAACCAGGCAAAACTATTAGGGTACTAGAAATCCAGGATAATGATGCCTTATGGGACAAAGGAGAAAGTAATTGAGAATGGGGACAAAAGGGGCTTCTGAGGCATGGATAGTGTTTTATTTCTTGACTAATGTGGTGATTATACTTATGTGATCATTTTAAGATAATTCACCAAGCTATAATTTGTCCACTTTTCTGTATGCATATTATACCTAATTTAAAAATTTTAAATAAACACAACTGCATTGCATACTAAAAATTCTCACATCAGCAACCTTGTATCCTAAGAGATGGATAATTATGCCTTCAAAATTCTGAGGAGAAAAAAAATAGGACCTAGAATTCTAGGAAATAAAAAGATATATTCATTCATGTAAGGACTCATTAAATTCACCTCTTTACACCATTTTAAAAAGAATATAGAAGAAATTCAGAGGCCTTAGGTAACAATAGAACTAACCCAGGAGAACAATAAAAATAAATAAGAAGACAGCTGTGCTTATGGCCTGGAAGCATTTTATATCATCCAACAAGTAGTGTGATAAGGAAAGTGGATGCTTTAAGGAATGTGATAAAATACAAATACTTTTCTTCTGACAATAAGAAAAAAAGAAATGCAATAAAATTTTCCAGAAGATTTATAAAGTGTATAAGAAAATCATATTACAAATTTGAAACAACCTGAAACATCGTCATTTTGAACAAATGATGGAAAATAATAGAATACATTTGATCTTGATGTTTGAAGTATTCTCCAGTTGACTCAGGCTCAGAGACATAGTGTGACCTATTTGTGAGTTCAATCACACTTTATTTCTGCATAATCATCATATTTTAAATATTTTATAGATTAATGATTTTTAGAACCAAATTATGGATGCAAAGCTTAATTGTAGTAAAGGTCAGAATATAAATGTTTACACAACTTGACCTAGTCAAAGCAATTTGAAGTTTGGTAGGTTCTGATGCATGATGGAGGTGGGTGGGGGCTCGGAAAGCCAAGTGGAAGGATGCTCGTAAACTTAATAGCTCATTTTATTGATATATGGTGAGGAATCAAGAACTGAAACATAAAGCTGATGGGTCTAAAGCAGAAATCTCAGTATATGGTTTAAATTTTTAAACTGTAATCACCAAACATAGGAGGAAGATAAAATAGATGGGAGAGATATGGAGAAAATGAATTAAATATTTCTTATTCCAAGGTTAAGTCTGAATAGCCACTGCTCAGTGTCGGTAAATCTACACATAAAGGTATCAACATTTTATAATACTTAGTATTATTTCCGAAAACCTAAAAGTAAAAGTGACAAAAGTTGTCTAGGAGGAGAGGGTGTGGAAGGGTGAGGGAATAGGAAAACAATGACAAAGACTTCCTTTTCATTTTGAATCACTTTCCTTCTGTTTTCTCTAAGTGCTTGTATTTTAAAATAATAACCAGTAAGAGTTCTCAATTAAGACAAAAATGAATATTGAAGGAATTATCTAGAAGAGGCAGTAAACTTTAGTTTTACTAAAGTTTTGTAGTCCATATACTGAACTCATGATTGGAAGTCTCATGTGAAAAGATCTTATTTTGGCACCCCTCTGAAATGGCTCTTGTTTTGCTCTTTTGTGGTAGTTTAAAAAAATCCATATATATTCTAGGTATTTCCATCTAAAGATAGATTTTTTCCCCCCATTTTCTGAAGACTAACTGGTCCTGTGACCTGCTCTGGCAAATGGAATAGTAGCAAATGTGGCACAGACGTTTGGGCTTGAGAAGTGCTTATAAGTTGAGACTTACTTTTTCTGGCTTATTTCGCTGAGCATGATCCCTTCCAGCTCCATCCATGTTGCTGCAAATTGCATGTGTTTATCTTTTTGGAATGCTGAGTAATATTCCATTGTGCATATGTACCACATCTTCTTGATCCAGTCATCTATTTTTGGGCATTTGGGTTGTTTCCATAGCTTAGTTATTGTAAACAGTGCTGCTATAAACATAGGGGTGCAGGTGTCCTTTTGAACTAATGCTTCTGTGTCCTTTGGGTAAATAACTAAGAGTGGAATTGCTGGATCATCTGGAAGCTCCACCTTTAGCAGGTTGAGGAATCTCCACACAGCTTTCCATAGTGGTTGGACCAGTTTGCACTCCCACCAGCAGTGCAGGAGAGTTCCTTCATGCAATTTGCAGCAACATGGATGGAGCTGGAAGGGATCATGCTCAGCGAAGTAAGCCAGAAAGAAAAAAAAATACCAGATGGTCTCACTCATAGCAGGAATTTAGAAAACCTAACTAAGGGCCAGGAAAAAGACTAATTATAATAAAGTAAAAATCAAAATCAACAAGCAACTATGAACCAAAGACACACTACGGGGCGGGGGGAGAGGTGGGGAGGATGGAGTAGGATCAAAACAGGGGTGGGGGGTGAGAATTGTATGGAGACTATAACCAAAATGAAAATGCATACATTGTGCAAAAATGAAAAATAATGTAAAAATATATAAAATTAATAATAATAATAATAATAATAATAATAATAATAATAAAAAGTTGAGACTTAAATTCTTGCTCTTCTTGAATCCTGAAACTTCCATGTGGACACATCTGGTTAGACTGCTTTGTTCCCAAGATTTGACCAACCTCCAAGATGTGAGTGAGGCTATATGCTAGATTACCTAACTAATCCATTAACTTACCATATGTTCCTCAGTGAGTATAGCCAGTACCAAACAATCCCAAATCAAATGAACCATCCTGCTGACCCACAGAATTGTGAACCAAGTAAGGTGGTCATTGTTTTTCATATTTTGGAGTGTTATGAGTAACAAAACTGATACACTTTTTACTACTATCATCTCAGAAGAAGTTTATGAATACTAGCAAGTTGTAATAGGTAAGCTCCTTGAGATATGACTAGAAAAGCAAATTTAGTATGTCTTTTGAATAATAGTGTATATTTAATAAATACACCTTTACAGTGAAAACAGGTTTCTCACTACACAAAATTTATTTGATTCTCTGAAATAAATTGTTTGATATTCCATGCTTGTAATAAAAATGTACCTGCTAAAAATACCTACACCTTTTTACATCCATATAATTCTGCCCAGTTAATACTACACATCACATCTGCCTTGAGATACCAAGAGAACAAAAAGAGGCTGGGTAATTGCACTGGGATTAAAGATTATGTTTTATCAATTGTAAAATTCATGTGGAAGCAAGGATTTGCTGAGCAGTAATCTAGAAAGTCAATGACTATTTCTAAGAACTTTCATATTTTCAGAGATAGTAAGATTTCTTTGGGATATAATCCGAAAATCCCTTTTGAAGTTTAGATTGAGGCATTATCTATGTTTTTTAAAGGATGATCAAATTAAATAAATCTCTAAAAGAAAAATTTAGATTCACTGTAACTCAAACATCTAGAATTAGGTTACTGAGTCTTTTCAGAACCAGTTCAAAGATTAAAAATTACATGAAGGTGCTGAGATCATTCAATGTGGAAAAGTTAGTCTTTTTAATAAATGGAACTAGGACAAGTGGATATCACATGCAAAAGATAGAGTTTGTATCCCTTCATACCATACACAGAAAAGTGAATTCAAAATGGATTATACATCTAAATGTAATAGCTGTAACTATTAAATTCTTAGAAGAAAATATAGTAGTGAATCTTTGTGATCCTGGATTAGGCAAAATCTACTCAGCTATGAGATACCTCCAAAAGAGAGATAAGTTAGACTTCATCAAAAATTTTGTGCTTCAAAGGATACATCAAGAAAGTGAAAAAGGCAACCTACAAAATAGGGGAGAAATTGCAAACCGGGTATCTAATAAGGTTGTAGTATTCAGAATATATAAACAATTCTTACAACTCAACAACAAAAGAGCCCAATTGAAAATGGGCAAAGGATTGCAATAGACATTCCTCAAATTATGACACAAATGATCAGTAAGCACATGAAAAGATGCTCAACATCATTAGCCAGCCGGGAAATGCCCATCAAAACCACAATGAGATAATGCTTTATATTCACTGGGATGGTTATAATCAAAGAGGCAGATAATGATGTATATTGGTAAGGATATGAAGAAATTGGAAATCCTTGTAAATTGCCACTAGAAATGTATAATGTCGCAGTTGTTTTGAAGAACAATCTGACAGATTTCAACTGCTTAAACAAAGAGTGATTATATGACCCAGCAGTTCTACTCCTAGGTATATAACCAAGAGAAACAAAAACATGTCCACACAAAAACTTTATTGGTATACATGTTCAGAGCAGCATTATTAAAAATGCCAAAGGTAGGGCCTCCCCTGGTGGCACAGAGCTTGAGCGCTGGGCTGCGAGCCTGCCCGCAGCCCAAAAAAAAAAAGCCAAAGGTAGAAACAATCTACGTGGCCATTAACTGATGAATGATTAAATAAAATGTCTCATATATTTAAATTAACTGGCATATATTTAAATCTACTGAATTTACTCTAAATGTGAATTGTATGCTTTAGAAATTATAATACTCCCCTCTATCTTAGCTGTGGAGGATACTTTTCAAGACTCCTAGTGGAATCCTGAAACTATGGATGCTAAAAAAAGGCTATCATGTGTTTTCTTCTATATACATACCTATGATAAGGTCTAATTTCCATATAAGGCACAGTTAGGGATTTATAGTAATAAGTAATAAATATTGTCACAGTAGTCTGCAACAGAAGTTATGTGAGTGTGATCCCTCTCTCTCCAAGTATCTTACTGTGTGTAATATTTTTGGACCCTGAATTAACCTAGGTAAGTGAAGCAGTAGAAAACAAAACCTCAGAAAAAGATGTGTTAGATGATTTGCCTGACTTCATGTAGATAAATTACCTAAACCTTAAAATTCCTTACCAAATGAAAGTGGATTAGAAGGGTTTCAATATTTAAGACACATAGAAGGAATACATAATTTGGAGTCTATGTTTTTTTAGATAGCTAGATATTAAATTCAAATCTGTTAACTCAATACATACTTCCTGAATACTGAGAGAAGAAAGTATTTGGCAATTTTTCCTTGGTCAAAAAAATTGTTATGCTATTCTAAGTATGACTTATTAAATATTCAATATTCAAGCTATTATTTAAGGGAAGCATCAAGATGAATTTTGCAGATTTAAAAAAATCAGATATATGTGAAAAATAGAGAATTTTTTGAAGTTCTTTTTTCTATGAACATATTCATGTGAAAAACACATGCTAATATTTCATCTTTGTATTTTCATTTAGATTGCCAAAGAAACAGGAAAGGTGTGATATTTTAATCATCTGTGTTGTTTTAATATTCTACTGACATATTTTTTTCTCCTTTAAGTTCTGCATAGAGTCGTTTCTCAAGCAGACGCTATGAGAACAAATGAGAGAAACTTTTATCTTGTTTTTCATAAGAAACTCATCAAATGAATTGATAAATACTTCATAAAAATAGTTTATGGGAAGGGGGTAGGGACTGAGGACAGAAAATAGAAATCCAAATACTCGTTGTTTTTAGAGTAAAATAAGGCTGATTTAAACATATGATCAGTTATCAGATTAGGTTGAAATTGTTTTTATGTAGTTAGATTAACTCCCAATTATGTTTGCTAATTTCCCCCCTCCTACATTGTAAACTTCTCAACTGGAAGTAAGAAATAACTAGTTTCTCATCCAAATTATCACCAAAATGACAGAGTACTTAATAATAGTAATAATGGCCACTTGAATCCTGAATTAGGTGAAACACTCTTATTCGGTCTTCAAAGCATTGCCAGTACAGGGACATATTATTTTTCACTACATATGATAAAATAGAGTCCCACACATACCCAATTAGTTGATAGATCTCTGATGCGAGAACTCACATCAGAGTAATCCACTGAGTCTCTTATTTAACAAGTATGTGGTAGGCCCAGGCTACTGACTGACCCATACAATGCTTGACTGATGTTTCCACGTTAATACTCTTTAGTTCACTCAGAACCCTGGAAAGAGTTGTACGAGCAGGTAAGTTTCCTGGGGGCAATTAAATGTCTCCAGTGATTCTAAACACATCCAGTCAGGTCTACTAGTGCCAGCTGACATCCTGTTCACAACCCTGGAGATTGCTTCATGAAAAAAACTGAACATTTTCTTTACACTTCCATTCTCCTGGGTTCTGTTCCACCCATACCTCTGCCCTATGGCCAGTCTCATTTTTTGAAGAAAATTCCTTGCTCTTTAAAAATGAAAATCTATCTGTTCTACTAACTAACCCACAGAACTGAGAAAACCAAGTCCATTTTGCTTTATTCTTAAATTTTTATTGTCTATAGAGAAAGAACAAAACTTTTATATAATGTTTTAATTAAGATAGCATTGGCTTACAACCTGTATATGATTCAGAAATATTTTATATATACAGATATTTAATATATCTTTTTTATTGCTCAGAGATTTTTATTTTAATTTTTTTTAAAGATTTATATAATTTATTTATGCATATAAGAACTAGGGTGCAGGCCAGAGGTGTGGGGTGAAATACACTGCTGAGGTGAAATACACAGCTGAGGGGAGCAGCGGGTGAGTCAGGAGAGGTCTGCTGTGCCCTGTGGGTTAGCTCCCAGGCTGGGAATTGAACTTGTGCTGCAGTGACTGGTGATAGCTTCATAGTGCTGAGACTTTAACTCCTGTACCACCAGGGAAGCCCAATTTTTATTTTTAACATTTCCTTCCTGAACTATTTAATCCTAACTACAACCCATATTCTGAAATAAGAAATTTAATAAACTTGAAGGACAGATTTTCTCAGATAAGGAAAGACACCTTATATAAAAGTTTCTTTCTTTCTCTATAGATAATGGAAGAAACCACCCTGTAGGCCCCCACAGTCATTTACTATGTGGTAATATGCCTTTGATCTCATGTGAGTCTATAGATTTCTCAGGTCCATTTAGAAAATGCCTGATGAAAAAATGCCACCAGTTCCCTTTTTAGAATGACAGATATATTTGGGATTTCTGGTTCTGAACCACTTTAAGAAAATAGCATTAGGCAAGTCTTAACCCTCTTCTTAAAATCTTTGAAGACTTGTCATCTGTAGGGCCATCAGAAATCAATTGATAACTCAGATAGAGAAGCACAGCCCTGAACCTCATCAGTTCAGCAATGCATATCAGTGAAGTTTCCGGCAGCAAGTTGAGTCTGGACATGAAGGCAATGGGAAGAGAGTGCTAGAAACATTGTATGGGAGAGAAAAGAAAGACAATGGACCACAAACACAACATTCTAATTTTTGGAGAATAGTGGTATTTGGGCTGTTGCATTATCTGAGTTATCAGATCAAGACTTCTAAATAACAGACTATAATACAACAAAACAAATAAAAAATGGCTTCATTTGACTGGTAGTCAGTACTTGGACAAGTATATAATAAAATCAATGCAATAAGATACAATATATGTGAATCAGGAAGGAAATTAATTTAGGCCCAAATGTATTTGTTTCCTAAGCCTCCACAACAAAATAAAACAACTAGTTTCCTTAAGACAATAAATATATATTATCCCACACTTCTGGGAATGGAAGCACCAAATCAAGGTATTGATAGAGTTGGTTCCTTTTTGGTGATTCTGAAGAAGATCTCTTCCTAACTTCTAGTACTTTGCTATAGTCATCTATTGTATTGTTGCATAATAAATAACTCTAAAACTTTGTGTCTGAAAACAATAAACATTTATTATCCTTGTACTTCCTATGGAATCAAGAATTTGGCAGCAGATTAGCTGGATGGCTCTGCTTCAGTGTCTCTCCTGATGTTACAGCCCAGATATTGGCCCCGGGCTGCTGTCATCTGAAGACTTGGCTGGGATGGAGGAACTACTTCCAAGTTCATTGATGTGACTGTTGGCAGGATGCCTCAGTTCTTCATTGACTGTTGGATGGATACTTCAGTTTCTTATCTGTGGGCCTCTTGTCATAACATGAAAACTAGCTGCTCCTAGTGCAAATGTTGAAACAGAGAGAGAAAGAGAGAGAGAGAGAGAGAGAGAGAGAGAGAGAGAGAGAGAGAGAGGAGTGTGGGAGGGAAGAGGAGAGAGAAGAAAAGAGAAGAAAAAGAAGAGACAAAGAGAGAAAGAAGAGGAGACAGAGAGGACTAGGAGAGAGAAAGGGCACTGTGGTAGAAGCCATAGTACTTTTCATGACCTAATTTCCCAAGTCAAATACTTCCCTTCTGCTTGCATACTCCATTTAACAGAGATGGTTACAAATTCCAGCTCATATTCAATGAAGTAGGATTAAGCTTATTAAAGAGTATCAGCAAATTTATGGATATATATTTTTTTAAGTCCACATAAAAACTTTTATCAAGGATCTCCCTCGTGGCTCAAAATGTTAAGATGCAACCTATGAAGCAATCTGCAGCCACTGTAGCACGAGTTGGATCCCTGGCCAGGGAACTATCCACATGGCACAGCAGCTCTTTCCTATCTCACCTGCTGCTCCCCTCAGCAGTGTATTTCAGTACACTGCCTGTTCTGTTCCCCACTCTGTCTCTGGTGAATATTCTCACTACCCCCCACACCTCTGGTCTGCACACCAGTTCTTGTATGCATAAATAAATCTTTTTTAAAAAACTTTAATCAATTATAGAGTATCAAAAGATAAGCTAATTTCAATTATTTCAAAAAGTAGCATAGCAGCAAGTATTTTATTTTAATATATGAATGCAATTACCATTAAAAACAGATAAGACAGGAAAGGGAAGAAAATGAAGAGGTAGGAAAGGGAGCAATAGAGTACTTTAGATTATTTTTACTGCCCTTTCATATTTATTCTATTGCAGCTTAAAAAATTAAAGGCACCAATTACAAGCAGCAAAATTGAAATGGTAATCAAAAACCTCCCCAAAAACAAAAGCCCAGGACCTGATGGATTTACAAATGAATTCTACCAAATGTTCAGAAAAAAATTAGTGCCTATTCTTCACAAACTCTTCCAAATAATTGAGAAGGAAGGGATAATACCAAACACGTTCTATGAAGCCAACGTTACACTAATACCAATACCAAACAAAGACAACACAAAAAAAGAAAACTACAGGCCAATCTTGCTAATGAACACTGATGCAAAAATCCACAATAAAATTTTAGCTATCAGAATCCAACAATGTATCCATAAGATAATTCACCACGACCAAGTAGGATTCATTCCAGGGACACAAGGATGGTTCAACATCCAAAAATCAATCAATGTTATCCAACACATCAACAAAAAGAAACATAAAAACCATATGATAATATCAATAGATGCCGAGAAAGCTTTCGACAAAGTGCAACACCCATTCATATAAAAGCCCTTGAAATTCATGGGATACAAGGAACATACCTCAACATCATAAAGGCCATATATGACAAGCCAACAGCCAGTATCATTCAAGTCCTAGCCAGAGCAATAAGAAAAGAGAAAGACATACAAGGAATCCAAATAGGAAAAGAAGAAGTCAAACTATCACTATTTGCAGATGATATGATAATATACATAGAGAACCCCAAAAACTCCACAGAAAAACTAATTCAACTCATCAATCAGTTCAGTAAAGTGGCAGGATACAAAATCAACACGCAAAAGTCAGTAGCCTTCCTATACACAAACAATAAATCTGAAGAAGAAGAAATCAATAAAACCATCCATTTTATTATCAAAACAAAAAAATCAAACACTTGGGAATAAATCTAACAAAAGAGGTAAAGGACCTATACAAAGAAACTATAAAACACTGTTAAAAGAAATAGAAGAGGGCCTCCCCGGTGGCGCAGCGGTTGAGCGCTGGGTTGCGAAGCTGCCTGCAGCCTCCACGGTGCCGGTTCAATCCCCGGCTGCTCCCCGGCCACCGGAGGAGGGTCCCGCATGGCGCGCAGACCTCTCCTGCCGCCCGCTGCTCCCCTCAGCAGTGTACTTCGGTCCTTCTGCCTGCTCTGCTCCCCGCTCTGGCTCTGGTGAATTCTCTCACCCTCCCGCCCTTCTGACTGTACCCAGCATTTGTATGAATAAATAAATAAATAAATCTTTAAAAAAAAAAAAAAAAGAAATAGAAGAAGACACAAAGAAATGGAAAGACATCCCCTGCTCATGGATTAGAAGAATAAACATCATCAAAATGGCCATCCTACCAAAAGCAATATACAAATTCAATGCTATTTCAATCAAAATTTCAATGTCATTCTTCAAAGAAATAGAACAATTATTGATGAAATTCATATGGAATCACCAAAAACCCCGAATAGCCAAAGCTCTCCTGAAAAAACAAAGAAGGCAATGGAGGCATCACACTCCCAGACTTCAAATTATACTACAAAGCCATAATAATCAAAACTGCATGGTGTTGGAACCAGAACAGACACATGGAGCAATGGAACCAAATAGAAAACCCAGAAATAAACCCACAGATCTATGGTCAACTAATCTTTAACAAAGGAGCAAAGAAATGCACTGGAGTAAAGAAAGTTTGTTCAATAAATGGTGCTGGGAAAACTGGGTCGCTACATGCAAAAGAATGAAGCTTGACTACTACCTCACACCTTGCACAAAAACCAACTCAAAATGGATTAAAGAACTAGACATAAGACCTGAAACCATAAAAATACATAGAAGGAAATATAGGTGAAACACTACATGATATGCAATCAAAGACATCTTTACAGACACATCACCCAAAGCAGTGATAGTGAAGGCAAAGATAAACAGCTGGGACTACATCAAATTAAAGAGCTTCTGCACAGCAAAAGAGACAATAACAAAAACAAAGAGAAACCCCACTAACTGGGAGAACACTTTTGCACACAACACTAATGATAAAGGACTGATCACAAAAATCTAGAAAGAGCTGATGCGACTCAACAAAAACAAAGAAAATAATCCAGTCCAAAAATGGGCAGAAGAGCTAAAAAGAAACTTCTCTGAAGAGGAAATGCAAATGGCCAACAGGCATTTGAAAAAATGTTTAACATCACTTGTCATCAGGGAAATGCAAATCAAAACTACAATGAGATACCATCTCACACCAGTGAGAATTGCACATATTAAAAAAACTGGCAATAACAAATGTTGGCGAGGTTGTGGAGTAAAAGGAACTCTCCTTCACTGCTGGTGGGAGTACAAACTGGTCCAACCACTATGGAGAGCTGTGTGGAGATTTCTGGACCTACTAAAGATAAAGCTCCCATATGATCCAGCAATTCCACTCCTAGGTATTTACCCAAAGGACACAGAAACATCAATTCCAAAGAGCACCTGCACCCCTATGTTTATAGCAGCACTGTTTACAATAGCTAAGCTTTGGAAACAACCCAAATGCCCAAAAGTAGATGACTGGATCAAGAAGATGCGGTACATATACACCATGGAATATTACTCAGCATTCAAAAAAGATAAACACATGCAATTTGCAGCAACATGGATGGAGTTGGAAGGGAGCATGCTTAATGAAATTAAGCCAGAAAGAAAAAGAAAAATACCAGATGGTCTCACTCATAGCAGGAATCTAGAAAACTTAAATAAGGGACCAGGAAAAAAATAACTATAAGAAAGAAAATATCAAAATCAACAAACGGCTATGAACCAGAGACACTCTATGGGGGGTGAGGGGCCAGGAAAGGAGGGCTTGGGGTCAAAATAAGGGGGTTGTAATTGTATGGGGAATATAAAAATAAAATTTAAATAAAAATAAAAAAAGAAGAGAAAAGCTTAATTTTAATGGGATATCAAAACTTATCTTTTTATAGCTTCATGTGATACCTGACAATTAAAAACTGATACAATCTCAAAAAAAAATATTAAAGGCAAATAAATAAAGAGAAAATGGAAAATGGAAAATTCCTCATGATGTATTTCAGCATTAATGTATTATCTATTTTCCATCAAAAACTTCCTCCTACAATGCCATTGCTACTTGTTCCACACTTTGAGTATCACAAACCTAAAGAAAAATGTCAATAATATTCTTAACTCCTAATTATTTTCCTGAAAGGAAAGAAAAAGTAATAGAAGAATAAGAAAGTTATAGAAAATGAGGAGAAGAGAAAAAGAGGGGGAGGAGAGGGTTGGAAAGTAGATAGTTAGCTTCTCCTTCAAATTCACCATATCTGATAGTTCTCTTAGTTTCTAGTGAAATTAGGAATCATTAATTAAATTTAAAAAGAGTTATAAACCAATTATCCAGGAGTTTGATTAATATTTGTTGAATGAATTAATGAATTTCCAAAAATACACATAAAAACTGTCAGTTTTCCGATATTATTGATTTTCCACAAGGGTTGCAGGTGAAAGCATTCTCAAATTCCTAGGCAATATCTTCCACCCTTCTTATTTTTATTTTTATTGTGTGTAGATTTTTATCTTTATCTCCATGGCATTAAATATTGTTTCCGATATATAATTTTTGAGAAGGTAGCTGCACTCTGGAACAGGCAACTATTATTCTTGCTCCAGGATGGATCCAGGGGTGTATGGCTTGCCCACCTTGTGTCCTTTTTCCATTTAATGCTGTCTCTTCTCTCAGACACCTATCGTAATCTAACTGACCTATGGTAAAAACCTGGAAATGTGGGGTTTGGGATTTTTTTTTTTGTTATCTCCTGTTTGATTGTACTATTTAAAATATGTTAATTGTGCTTCCCAGACCCCACTACAATACACCGTACTTTTTTTGTTGTTTGGTTTTTAATCAGCGAGGATGTACATTTAGCCCTGAGTGGCAGAAACAAACATGAGTGTGCTAAGCTGTAAGGTGTTTTATTTTTCTCATGTAAAACATGGTCAATAAGTAAGTTTTATCCCTCTCCTCTTTTCTCTCCATTTAGTCATCTTAGGAATTGACTTCCAAGCTCCTCACAGTTACCTTAGAGCTTCAAGATGGCTGCTCCATTTCTGGCCTTGTTTTCACAGAATGACAGAAATAGAAGATTTGAGGTCAGTTGTGAAAGTCATCCAAGTCTTTCCACCATTAAGTAGCTTTCTCAGAAGACCCAACCTGTGACTTTTAATTAGCTCTGTTATCCAAATCTTTGTTATCTGACCACTCCTCAGTGTATGGAAGACTGGAATTTTTTTTTTTTGATTATTTGTTTGTTTTTAATGTGGACACATTGTTGCCATGGCAAGTGTTTGCAAAAATGACAGCAATTAGCTCCCTTCTTTTCCCCATCTTCTTTACAATATGTCTTTGACGTGGAGTCTATTTTCCTACTCCTTAAGTCTGGGCTTGCCTTATTACTTGTTTTGGCCAGTAGAATAAAAGTGAAAGGGTTATTGTGCCAGTTCTTAACCTATGTCTCAAAGAGACACACATGCTTTGTCTTGCTCTCTCTGAACTTTACTGATCCTCTGTGTGAACAAGCCTGGCTACTCTGATGGAAAGTCAGAGACACATGATTCATCACGCCTGTCACCCAGTCAGTAGGTAGCCAACCCCCAGACACAGAGTACCTAAGGACTGCACATGACCTCACACATATATGAGAGAATAGTCCAGGCCAAAAGAACCAACAGCTGAACCAAGTCCACATTTCTGACTTAGAGAACCATGAGTGGTGATTGTTTTAAGACAATAAGTATTGAGATGGAGTAAAATGCATCAAAAACTACCTGATCCAGTTGCCCTAAATAAAATTAGAGCTCTATCAGTAAGAGAAAAGGTCAGAAAGAACATAATTAAGAATATAGCTGTGTCTGTTGCTGGGTGGGCTAATATTTCACCACTCTATTGTATTCTGGGGATTCAAAGAAACTGATATTTTTCAATGGATTTTTTTCAAAAATTCAATAAATATGCAATTTATTTAATTACTGTTTTAAAATAAAATTGAGAGATTCATTGTGCATTCAGAATGGTATGTGCCATAGTTAGTGGAGAGCAAACAAGCATGGAGGAGACCTCAACTTCCCTTAGTTTCTTTTTTAGAGGTACAATGACACCCTGTATGGTGATTTGGGCCATCATCAATTTGGGTTTTCATCTTGAGATATATGTTGTTTTATTCATGCCCAGGTGGGACTGATGGCTTAGATGGGAAGGTAAAGAAATGTTCATTCTGAAGGCATGTTAAGAGCATAAAAATCCCATTAAGACCATCTTTGCTAGATCTGTGGGCTACCATCATATTATCTATTTTTCAGATAGCATGGAAACTTTCCATGGCATTTCTGCAGTCAACGCTGAAAAGCAAGGATGTAGTAATGATTATTATATCCAATTTGGCATATTATTAATTGAAATAAGGATTAATAATACTTAGTGTAGTTTGGAAAGAAATATTTCTACATATGAGTCAGTAACCTTCTCTCATGTCTAATAATTTGAAACACAACAGGAACATGGTAAAAATAAACCACTTTTTATGCAAAATAAGAAAATCCTAAATATCAGGTTAAAAAATTAAATTAATATTTTGTTGTGCCTACACTGAATGATGTGATATGAAATTATATTTCAAGCTATAGTTTTATATAACATCATTGCCAAAACCAATTCTATTTCATTGATAATTAAAGTAAGTCAATATGTCTCTTAATATATGAAGACATTTCAAAATGTAACTATCAATATATCATGACCTATAATCACTGAATACTTTAAATGAAATATATATGTATATGTATATGCATGTAGTCCTTATATTCTCATTAGTATTATTTTATTTACATTTTACCTAATATTGCTTTATTAACACAAATTCTGAGAGTAAATAGTGTCCCCATGGGTAACAGCAGGTATTACAAATAGGACATCAGAAATGTAACTAATGACAGGAATTCTGCCCTGGCGATGTGTTTCTTCAGGGGTGTGGATGCTTTCTCAGACTTTCATTAATAATCTCATTCATAAGTTTGATTCATGCCCTTTGCTATTGACAGAGGATGAGGCATTTGTCAACTTAGCCGCAGTGACAAAATCCATACTGGCTGCCAGGCCACAGGTCACAATTTCCTCATTCTTGGAATCTCTTTCCTCCCCATTTTTCATAACTATGTGTTACTTCTTTGTTTCCAAAGTCACCTTTCCTTAGACAATCATTTTCTTACTCTGAACTCTTTGGGCGTTTAGCAGGCATGATTCTTATCAGAATTTATTTCCAATAAGTCAGCATCTGATATGGAGGGGCCAATCCAATGAAGAAGTGCTGAAATTTTCAGAGGTTACAAACAGAACAAAAGTAATGAAGGCTTCTTCTTGGATTTTGCCAGAAGAGTTACAGAGTCTGGAGTGTCAGTCTATCTTGATGTTCTCAGCCAAAGGACCATTAACTAATGTGAACCAATGATGATGCTTTGACTGATGGAGCAGAACCTTCAAATAAGGAACTCCACATGCTTAATAACTAAGTGCTATCCTACTTCATGACTCTGCTTTGTGAATTTCCCAATCCGTAGCCGACCTAGTACTAGATTGGAGAGAACTCATCTGAGTTCTTACTTGCCACAAAATTGAAAGAATAATTAATGAAGGGCTAATTTTGCAACCTATTTTCAACTCACTTTACATAACTGTGTATGCTGGATGCACAGCCTAGATTTAACAATAAATCTACAACCTCAGGCTCTTACTTTGACTCACTGAACTACCAGGAGTGAGTCCAGGTAAGATTCCTTTTAGAGAGGTCACACTTGAACATATAAGAACATCATAAAGTTCTTAATGAGTGATACATCTGTAAGAGGGCATAGATTACATTTTTTAAAAATGACTTATTTATTTATGCATACAAGAACTGGGGTATAGGCCAGAGGTGTGGGAGATGAGAGGATTCACCAGAGACAGAGAGGGGAACAGAACAGGCAGATTGACTGAAATACACTGCTGAGGGGCACAGCGGGCAAGTCAGGAGAGGTCTGCTGCACCATGTGGGTAGCTCCCTGGCTGGGGATCGAACTCTGTGGATAGCTTCATAGGATGGCTTCATAGGATGGCTTCATAGGTTGCATCTTAACCCCTTGCGCCACCAGGGAGGCCCCATATACTGCATTTTATTTTTCATTCTGAACCTTGATCTTAAATCTATATTGGGAGCATATATATTTACAAAAATTATTGATAGAAATAAGTTGACATGTTAGCAATTAGAGGAAAACTCTTCCAATACTTGTACATTGGAGGCATCTGGTAAGTTCCAGCAGAATTCAGGGTATTGGTACAAGGGTATAAATAGGTGTGTAGCTAAGAACAGTTTAGTTAAAGTCACAAGAGAAGCAGGCATTTGCGGGGTGGGTCAAGATTAGAATGTGAGAAAAGGTGGGGGTGATGAGGAGCAGGAGGTAGGATGGGAATATTTCTTAGCACAAGTTCTAGGTGAGGTCAGACACCTCCCTTGCGAGGGCACTATTTGGGACCTTGCATGATATCATTTGTGTCTAATGCACAGAAACTTCCTGGGGAAATATTTGTTGAGTGTCTCCTATGGGGCAGGCACTCTACTCCATGCTTTTAATGGAACATTTAATTTTCAGAACAACTCTCAAGAGAGATGCTGTTATTACCATCATCATATTACAGATGCAGCAACTAAAACCTGAGAGGGTAAGTTACTTGCCCAAGGTCACAGAACCACTAGTCAAAGTCTATTGTATAAATGCCTCTTTGTTAACTGTCATCATAGGTTTATGCTAATTGGCTATGATTATTAGCTATTATTATTTGTTACTAATACTTTATACTAATGATACTCCGCATTATTATACGGTACCACCTCCAAATGCTCACTGTTTTTATTATTAGTGGAGTATTAGTATCATTGAAGTTTTTAAGGGTTCAGGACCTAGAATTCAAGCTGCCAGAGTTCAGATTTTTTTTCCCTCTTCTATTTCCTAGCTGTGAATATAAGCCAGTTATTAAACCATTCCCAACTGGTAATCACATCTGAAAGATGGGTATTACATATTTATTGTGATCATTAGGGCATATTTTAAACATTTATCTTGTCCTTTCTTACATGTGAGAGCATTGCATATCATGCATGAGAAGTATATATGTATGATGGAGTTTCGTGAATTGGAGTTAACAAGGGGGACAGAATTCCATTCTTTCTGAAGGTAAAGTTGGCCATGCGACTCACATTTAACCAGTGAAATGTGAGTGGAAGTGATTAGGGTAACTTCCAGGCAGACATTTTAAGAGCCGGTGAACAATTCTCCATACCCGAACCCTGCACTGACACTGGCTGTTTGTCATCTGAGTGCCTGAGTGTCTATGTTGTGCAGACTCCTCAGACAATCATGATGAGCATGTAGCATGAGTGACATGTGGTTCTTAGTTGGTTTAAGTGCTTGATTTAATTTTGAATTAGTTCTTGCAGCATAATTTAGCCTAGCCTGATCTAGCTACAGAAGGACTCAGTCAGGATTGGTTAAATAACGCTGCAGTAATGGTTAAGTAACTCTGCACAATTCAATAATGACATTATGTAGCTTATGCTACATGGGCATCTTGTGTTGACTGGGTGCTCTTCTCCATGTCATCCTTTTTCAGGGACCCAAACTGACTGTAGCCATCTTGAAATTTCCTAGTTGCCAAGGCAAAAGGAAAAGTGACAAGCCATGCATTGAATCATAAAGCTTCTGCCTACATATAATGCACATCATTTTTACTCACATCTTAAAGTCCACCTAAATACAAGAGTGCAGGGGACAGTAATCCTACCTGTAGCTTAGAGAACTATAAATACTTGGTAAATAGCACTATTGTACTATTTACAAATTATAAATCTTTTCTCTATATCTATAATAGTAACATGAAAATTAGCTATTTAAAATTTTGTGTTCATATGTAAATATCTTCAGTATAGAAAGTGAGTTGTCAGCAATTGACATATTTGTTACAGAATTTAAAAAGCATATTTCATCAAATCTCTCCAGATTGAATTTTCTTTGAGATCTGAACAACCACTCAACTTGTATAGAAAGTGCTCCTTTGCAAAGAAGAGGGTTGTGGACTCTACCTTTTGAAACACTTAGTTTTCAGTGCTTTTGGAAAATATCGAGACTAACCATCTTTTACTTTAGGTTTCCTTAAAAGAACATCAAAACAACTTCTCTTTCTGTAATATTTACTTTCCTTCATTCTGGTTTATCCAAGGGCTGCTCATTGTGGTTATGCTGCAATGTAAGTTATAATAATTTGTGTTGCCTACCATGTATGGCTCATTACTATCCTGAAAAAGGATGACTGTATAAATTACTGAATTTGCAAAATCAGCTTAATCAAATTTTGACTTGATTTCAAATAAAAACTTTATTTCTCTATGTTCAAACTTATTGGTTGTACATGTCATATTGACTACTAATTTGCTTTAACACAAAGTTGAACAAAAATAGAGGGAATACTGTCCCTGATACCATTGCCCTAATTTTTCTTGTTTTGATTGTGAAGCCATCCAGTGTTTGAAAGTAACCATTCATCTGGAACTTTCAATAACATGATTCTGATACCTGTACACAACTCTGAACCAGCTGAAGTCCAACCAGCTTTCCTGCATAGAAAATTGCATTCTACTCCCTAGAAAACAGCAGGGACAAGCAGAATGTGAGGATCAATGAAGATTAATGGCATATTGCTTGATACAAATTAAAATAGACGGAGGAAATCTAGTCTCTTGGGGTTAATCACGGACTTATCAGGGTCTAGACTTTTGTTGTAAAATCCAACTCCACTACTGTTGTTCTGAGATTTAGATGCCACTTACATAGCCCCTGTCTGGCAGTGAGAGAGGTAAATGTTTGCTAGAATTTTGTGGCTTTGGAATTAAGAAAATGGAACAGAATCTCTCAGATCAGTATTTGTCACGGTCTCATAATGCTTGTCAGATGTTAGTGACAGTTAAACCTGTGCATATCTCCAAGAAAATTTTGTGGTCAGAATTTACAAAGATCTCTATGTCTTGTCAATAAATGTTTCTTTCCTGACTTTACTTCTGGGAAGCTCAGAATTGAATATGTGATAATAGTTTAAACATTTTTACATAGTTTTGAATATTTGGGGGATGCTGTTCAGCTTTTTCTTTGCTCATGCACTATCTTTTGTTAATTATTTTAACATTTTCTGTGAAACCACTTAGGGAATGAATAGAGCATAAATTAATTAATTGATATTGTTATAAAAATTAATTTTTTATTTTTTGGTTTTGGTTTTACTTTTTTTTTTAAAGATTTATTTTTATTTATTTATACATGCACTGGGTACAGTCAGAAGCGCGGGAGGGTGAGAGAGTTCACCAGAGCCAGAGCGGGGAGCAGAGCAGGCAGAAGGACCGAAGTACACTGCCGAGGGGAGCAGCAGGCGTCAGGAGAGGTCTGCACGCCATGTGGGACCCTCTTCTGGTGGCCAGGGAGCAGCCAGGGATCGAACCAGCACTGCAGAGGCTGCGAGTAGCTTCGCAACCCAGTGCTCAACCGCTGCGCCACCAGGGAGGTCCTGGTTTTACTTTTTTTTTCTTTTTAAATGGACTATTTTTAGAGCAGTTTTATGTTCATAGAAAAGTTGACGGGAAAGTATAGTTCTCTTACTATAGTGTTGCTACCTCTGTTAGCAAATTTGCTGGGGTGGAAGACAAAGTTTGTTCTTTGGGTTGTGAGAAGGGGGTGTCTATGATATATCCCAATAACACAGTGGAGAAGCAGGAAAAACAGGGTGTTGTCTATAAACCAAAGGGTGGTTGAGTTAAGCTCCTGCAACAAACATGCAGAACCTCCCCACCACCAACATTCCCTACCCCAACGGGACTCAGCCTACGCTGATAAATCATTGTCGTCCAAAGCCATAGTTTACATTAAGGCTCTCACTCTTTGCATTGTGAGTTCTACAGTTTGAACAAATATACAATGACAGATATCCACCATTATGGTATGAGATACCATAATGATATGATATAGAATCATTTCACTGCCTTAAATATCCCCTGTGCTCTACCTATTCATTCTGCTTCCTCCCCTTGAGCCCCTGTCTCTAGTTTTGCTTTCTCCAAAATATCGTATATTTGGAATTATATGGTTGGAAACTCTTCAGATTAGCTTCTTTCTTTAAAAAAATTTTTTTTTAAAGTTAAACTTTAAATGTGTCTAAAATTGAGACAAAGGGCAAAATATTTCATAAACTAAGTGAATACCTAAATTCACAGCTATTGCTGAGGTCGTTGAATGGAATCTAGTTGGAAATTGACTGGTGTCAATCTAATGGCTATGTTGATCCAGAAATGCATTTCTTTTTCAAGGAAATAGTAGAACGTATGGCCAAGTTATAGAGAGAAATGAAAAGACCAATGAAATATTAAGCACTTTTTTAAGGGAAACAAAACAATTTGGAAAATAACTGAGGAAATTTCTTGCACATCAACTTTAAAATGCAAGCCGATGCTTCATTGTGAGGAGAAATGGAGAGCTCTTATTGATATGAATTAACTGTGCATGTTTTGAGTAACCCACAACCACTGGGGTCTTACTGTAGTGTTACTACCTGTGTTAGCGAATTTGCTGGGATGGAAGACAAAGTTTGTTCTTTGGGTTGTGAGAAGGGGGTGTCTATGATATATCCCAATAACAGTGGAGAAGCAGGAAAAACAGGGTGTTATTTATAACCCAAAGGGTGGTCGAGTTAAGCTCCTGGGACTCGTGTTACATCTGCTTACTAGTCTGCTGATGGTCTGACAGTGGATCCAAGGAGGGATCCAAAGGCACTTTGGAGAGGTACCTCAGACACAGGAAATAGGCCAGAGACTTTGACTGGGGATCAGTAAGTAGATGGATAGTTTGTAGAAAAGGAAAATATTTTTAATGTACTAAATGGCTATGAATGGAACAAATTGTACTTGCGTGCCTCTGTGTGTGTGTGTGTGTGTGTGTGTGTGTGTGTGTGTGGCTTCATGCAAAATTAGAGTGCCGATTATGGAAGGTGAAGGATAATTTCAGAATCACTGTGCCGACATCCATGCATGTTTGGAGAGACGGCATGGCAAGACCTTAGAAAAAATTTATATATAACAACTCAGTATTTTTAACTCTGTGTGTAGACAGTATTATTATATCCATTTGACACAATAAGAATTGAAACTTTAAAGAGTTAAATAACTTTTACCCAGTTTCTCAACTGCTAGGTGCAGTGGTTGCAAACTTGATCACAGGGCCTTTGGACTTAGTCAATACACCTCAGCTTTGCAGCTCTGAATCACTATGAGAACAGCTGCAGTGCTCTTTATGCTGGCTGTCAGGGTATACTAGTTGTGGAGGGGTCAGGAAGATACACGCACAGAAACCAAAGGCTATGCTTAAATCAGCCATCCACCACCCCCACTTTCACGTCACACCCAGATCCCATTTTTGAGCTGGTTCTCAAATGCAGAATAAAGTCCCTTTCTGAAAAATGAATTCATTGATGGACATTTTTCTCTTATTTTAGTTGATCCATTTCCTGTGCAATTACCATCTTGGCAAAGATATGGTGTCTTTTGTCAAGCTCCTAAAATAGAGTAAGTTCCCTTTCATACCTGTTTTGGGAAAATGGATTCCATACTGGCATCCTAGAAATGTGTAACGCAGGGAATAATCTCAAGTGATGCCCTATAAGACAAAGTAAGCCTGTCTTTCTTAGTTAAAACAAAATTCAACAAAAAGCTGTACCCACTTCACAGTTAAGATCTCAGAAATTGGACTCATTAGAGGCCCTAAGTACTGACACCAACAGCAATTATCACTTGACTTGTAGAACCTTGCTTTTGTCATGGGAAATTATGACCAGACAAAGGCCTCCTTGGCAGGGGGCATCCTCTGCAGTAACTGGCCATAAAGACCATTAGCAGTGACATTCCTTCTGCCTCTGATCTGCAGTACACTCCAATTACCATTGACAAGATATCAGAAGATAATCTACTACCAGGCAGGAATATTGAAGCCTCCAGCACTGCTGCTTGAAAAGGGTAGAGAACAGAATATGTTAATTTTACCCAATAAGATATCTTACTCTAAAGTAAACAAGTAGGGTGTGTGGAAAGAAAGTAACTAGGAAGGAAATGAAATGGTAATGCCCCTAATTGCTCTTTAAATATGCCCCCCCCCAAAAAAAAAAAAACAAAACCACAGCAGAAATGCGTCTTGATGTTTACTTGAAATTATCTTTATCATTCTTAAGATTCAAGATAGCAATTAACACCTAAAACAAAAAATGTAAGGGGTGTCCGTTACCTAGGAATTTTAATAGCAATTAAAATTGTTACCAAGAAAAATTTGAATTCTAACTTAAGAAAAAGAAAAACAATATGACTAAAAAATCTGCAGTGACATTTTCATGCTGGAAGCAAAACACTTCCCAGATCTCGTGGGTAATTCTTCGTGCATGCAGAGGCCTTTTCAAATAAATGTCACATAGGACAGGAAGATTCTCCCTGCTCAGAGCAGAAGAATGGGCTCTCAGAAGAGTGAGAATTAACACATAGTCCACACTTACAGAACTGTATAGTCAGGGTTCCCCCAGGAAAAGAGAGTTATTATGAGTAATAGGAAATGAGGGCTCTTTTGGGCAATTAGACCTTATGCAAATATGGTGAGAATTTGGGAACAGCAGATCTGAGTGAGGAATCAAAGAATCAGTCACTACCTCCTCTGACAGCAGTTCTGGTGTTGGGTGACATCAGAACTTGCAAGAACATTCTGCAGCCAAGGGCATCAGGCTACCAGGGTGAAATCCTATACAAGGAGGAGCCCAGGGAGTGATCTATGTGTAACATTTGCTTTTGTGTGGATCCCACCCCACTGGGTCTGCAGCCAAGCATCTGGGGGTGGGCTTGGGTGTACAAAGAGGTTGAAGACCAGGACAAAGAACAGAGAAGCTGGGCCTGGGAGACACAGCTGCTCATTCACTGTTGCACCTCACCATCATCACCTTTGGAGATAAATGACTTCTGTTTCACTTTTTCCTTCTAAGTCTCATCCAGGTTCTTCCTTTGGCAACTCAATCTGGGATCAAACAGAGAAGGGATGCTCAGAAGCAATTTCCAGAGTAAGCTAGGTTAACAAAACCTATCCTATCACTCTGACTGCATAATAACTCATTTACCTCATTATTTAGCTATTTATTATTTCAATAAGCACTGACCGAATACTCATCACTGTTTTAAGTGTTAACATGTCATAAAAAAGCAAATTTTTGAACTTTAAAGAACTTAGTCTAGTTATCAGAGAGATATGTGAATAAAAACAAAAATTCAATGAAGGCAATGTGATATATGCAACATTTAAGATATGAATAAAATTATTTAGGAATACCAGGGAAGAGATCCATTGAAGGCTTTCATTGGATATAAAACGGTAGTTAATACATCCGGAAATTCAGCATTTACACATCTACCTAAGAGAAATTAAAACATGTTCAAGCAAAGATATATAGCTAGATAGATGTATATCTATTTTGATGCACCATTAAAAACAATATATATGGCAACCTCAAAAATTATATATACATGTGTGTGTAGATATCAACATTAAAAATAATAATCCAAACTGAAAGCAATTCAAATGTTCATGCACTGGTGAATAACTAAATATCACTTAGTATATTTTCACTATGAAACATTATGCAACACTCAAAAAGAATAAACGACACATATATGTACCTATTTGGATAAACCTCAAAAACATTATACTAAGTGATAGTCAGAAATACTAAAAACAGATTTGTATTTGCCTAGGGGTTAAGAACATGGATTGATTGCATGAAGGAATGAGAGAAATTGGAGGTTGATAGAAGAATTCTCTATAATTGGTTAACACCAATGGTAATACCCATAATTCTAAAAACATCAACAGCATACTTAAAAGGAGTGAATTATATGCTGCATAAATTAAACCTCAACAAAGTTTTTAAAAATGTTACAGTTTTCTTACTTGTTGGGCTCTAGCAGTAACCCTAAAGAGAGGAAGATTCTCCAAACATACTTGTGTGTATGAATTCTTGGAAAATCTGGTTCTATTAGTCTGGGACCCATTATGTTATCTAGAGTAATGCTGGTGAATTTATTAGATACATTTCAATATGTCAGAGCTTGGAAATAATGTAAATTTATTTCTCATTACTATATATCTGATGTTATATCTGGCATGCTTACCTTAAGTTAGGGTATCTAAATTACTCTTCAGGCATGCTCTGCATAGTAGGCATTTCTCTTTGAGATGCATTTTTAAGGATTCATACCCCTCTCATTTTGTGAATCTTCTGTTTCCAACATAGATCCTAAGATTGTGCTGCCCATTGGCATCAAGTGCAGGGAAGGAAAATTCACCATGGTGTAACAAGTGTGGTGGTGGTGACATGGTTTACAGGTCAGGCCTGGAAGTGACAAGCTTCCCTTCCACTCACATCCTATTGGCTAAATATCCATCCTATAGCCAAGCCTAAAGGCCAGGGACACTAGAAGGACAGATAGCAGTGTTCCTAGATTAAAGAGGAAACAGGTTTGATGAAATACTTGCTGTCGTCAAGTCCATCAACCCACTGTACCTCTCTTTTCATCTCTTTTTACTTGATCATTTGAGGTTTGCTTTTTAAAAAAATATTTATTTATGCATACAAGAACCGGGGTACAGGCCAGAGGTGTGGGGGTGAGAGGATTCACCATAGACAGAGTGGAGAGCAGAACAGGTGAATTGACTGACAAACACTGCTGAGGGGAGCAGCAGGTGAGACAGGAGAGGTCTGCTGCACCATGTGGGTCACCTCCCTGGCTGGGGATCAAACTCATGCTGCAGTGGCTATGGATAGCTTCGTAGTGCTGTGTCTTAACACCTTGTACCACCAGGGAGGCCCTGAGGTTTGCTTTTAATATACAGAGACACACTGGGCAAACTCTAATCACTATCCTCAGTGATTTATGCTAAAGAGTGAGTCCTTCCTGATACTACCGACCAGGAGCATGGCAATGCTGATCACACAATACCATTTTGGCTGCAACATTATGCACAGCCTTATCTTCATCTGGAATGGACAGCAAAACTCAAGAAGCAGGACTGCACTGGTGCTTGAACTTCTCTGTATTATAAACTAGACTGTGTCAGCAACTCCAAGCATCACACCTCTATGATACTGATACTTCTTTTTACTTTGGGGACCTCTATGATACTGATACTTCTTTTTACTTAGTGTGTTATGCTGCTACCTTTTAGCAACTGTGGGGGAATAAATGAGCTTAGCATTCAAAGAAACTTTTTCCAGTGATGTAGGAGGCTTGCTGGTGGGAGAACAGAATAAAGTCCTTCAAAGCAAAGAGGTGACTGATATTTAGAGCAATCAATGCAAGCACATATGATATCAATATTGCAAGTAATTAGTTTTCTACCTGGGGACTATTGGTAAAAGTCATAAAAACAATGGTGCCCCCTTTGTTGTCAGACCCTAACTTTTATCAAGCTCAGATCTACTAATTTCCTGTCTCATAAAGAAATTATCTAAGGGGTTTATTAAAGCTTTCAGCAATCTCATAAAACAGGGCTAGTGTACTGAGAAAAGATATTGATGGATTGTCCATTATCAGCTGTGTGTGAGATCTCGAGTAAAGGTTGACGCTTGTTGCATCTTCATGGTGGAAGAGCAAAGATGCTTAATTACACTGAAGCACTATTATCACAGCAGCACTTCTGTTACTACTATAAACACTTGAAATCTTTGAATTGTTCTGATTTTGATAGTGGTAATGATTGGAAAGGAAAATTTGAAACTGACCCTGCTTAAACATTTGCATTTGATTTAGGACTTCAAGTATTCCTGCCTGAAACCTTCCAAAGCCATGCCTCTGCACTTGAACATCTAGCGATAGCCCTTAGGGATCTGATACCACCTACTTCCCCAGGATCCCCCTCGCCTGCCCTTCACTCTCCATGTCCCCCTGCTCTGATCATTTCTGTGTTTTGCAAACAAAACCCAGGGTATCTTGCCAGAATCTGTTGTACTTGCTGTTCATTGAACCTGGAGTCTCTTCCCTCAGCAATTCACAAGTCTGGCTTCTTTTACTTAAGTTTTCAGTTGAATTGTCTCCTCCAGGAGACCTTTCTCCACTATCCAATATAACATTAGCTCCACTGCCTCAATTACATTATCCTATTGTATTTCCTTTGTAATAGTTTATCTTCATCATGCTGACTTAATTTCTTTCCTAACTTATTGTCTGTCTCTGCCAAAAAAAATGTTAGTCCCATAAAGGCAGAGATCTTTTCCTGACTCGTTCATCATTGTTCCTGGCACCCGGAATACTGCTGTGTGCAAGACATATGGAAATACACAAAGGCCATCCAAATGAGTATAAGCAAAGGCTCTTTATTCAGAGCTTGTTGTAGCAGGATTCAGTCTCCATCACTTGCATTAGGCAGACTCAAAGGCAAGGAGTGGATTGGGAAAACTTTATAGTGGAAAAAACAGGAAGGCTTCAGGTGTGCCTTCATTATGGATTTCTTGGAACCACTTTCCAGCAGGGCTGTGGGTAGTCTTCTCCCATTAACATGTACTTTTCAGACACCAGAGGGTGTCTGATAATTCAACTGGATTCTGCCTCTACCTGGACCCAGTCTCCCAAGAACCCCCTCTACTTCCGATGTCAATCACAAGCCCCCAGGGAATCATCTTCTTAGATTTCAGGTATCCATAACAAGTCCATATTACTATTTGTACTTTTGAACAACAGGTTCTAAACCAGAGGTTCCCAAGACACATAGAATGTAGAAAACCCTTTGACTGACTGGATCACTGACTTATTACAAATGATACAAGTCAACAGCCAGACGTAAGAGATGTGAAAGACAAGATGTGGGTGAAATGCATGAAACTTCTATGTCTTCTCAGGTGAACCATTCTCCCCCAAATCTTTACATGTTCACCAATCTAGATGCCCTCTGGCCCCCCATCCTCTTGGATTTTACGGAGGCTACGTTACATAGGCATGATTGATTCACTTATAGGCTAGTCCCTCTACCTGGAAGTTCCAATCCCCTAATCATTTCCTTGGTTCCTCTGGAAACCAGCCCCAAACTAAAAAGTCACCTTATTAGCATAATAACAGACATTTATTACTGTTAGCACTCAGGGATTTCTAAAGCTTTGGGAACTATGAGGTGGGAGCTGTTGAATAAGACCAAATATATATGAGAAATGTATCTTGGTTGTCTGAATAATCATATGTATGTCCCTTAATAAGCAGAGTATTGCAGCCCTGATAGGAGGCAGTTGGCTTAGAGAAGCAAGAGGTGGCTTATGAGACATCCAATGCGATCAGTTATCAAGACATATTTAATTTTCTCTAGTTGGTACCAATTTGGAAGGAGGGACAAAAAATAAGGAAGTTTCCATTAGTTATCAAGTCCTTGATTTTTTGGATCAATTGCTATGAAGATTATAGTTTTATTCCTGGGCTGGTTCTTTCAGGTTTTTAAGTCTGATTTGGTCCTTGTTCCTTTATATATTCAGTCTTTCAGAAGCAACTCAGTGAGTGTTTATTACTGTAGCATCTCTCCTGCATTGTCTAAAGTTTTGATTTTTCACCTGGCATTCATTTACTTACTTATTCTCATACCTTCCTTCTCTTTTCCAGAAAGACCTCTCCCTTTTCTATGGCCTCATCTCAATGTTAGACTGGTCATTTAAGCCAAATGACTATTTTTTTCTTTTGATTTTCACTACTGTTATGCTTGCATATCCTGCCAGGGTCATTCCAATGTTCTGCATATGGGGAGTGTGCCCAAAATCTTGTCTATCTCCAAACTCTCAATCTCTAGTCCTTCTTATTGAACACCAATGATTTACTTTTCAACATTTACCCTCTTTCAGTCCTTCATTTTGTACTATCCTGCAGCCAAATTCCTTTGCTACCAAGCATGGGACTTCATGTTTTTTCTTTGTTAGGATGATACTAACCTCTGGGTCTTTCTGGAATGTTCTGACCACACTGCTACACTTGGTATCCTCTGTAACACAGTATCTTCCATCTCTTCCAATATCTTCCTGAAAATCTATGAATTAGCAGTAATTCCAAGGGTCAAAATATTTTCTTCCTTGGTTCTTTCTTGCCACCAAAAATAAAACTTTTTAAAAAGATTTTTTTAAATTTATTTATACAAAAATAAAACTTTTTTTTGTAAAAGACTTAAACAGAAGTCAGCTACACTTCCCATTATATTCTTTTAATTCCTGATATTCTATGATTCTCCATGAGACATTAGCGCAGTAGCGGTCTTAGCACTCATGAGAGAGACTACTTCCTCAGAGATCCTGCCTTTCACAGCTAAGTTAAAGCAGAACTGAGTAAAAGAATCTCTACACTGTTAGGCAAAAACTTCAAAAAAGAAAGGAATATAATAAAAAGCTGTGCAAGGAGGGTTCAGTGTTCCTTGCAGCATTCCTTGTTTAAATGGTTTATTGCCATGTTGGCTGATTAGCTAAGCACCACTTACTTCATAATTGTCTTGATGAAAACTCCATGTGTGCTCCCTTCACCTCCTCTAGTGTATGAGAACTTGGAGGACAGGAATAAGGTCGGACATAGTTTATTTATAGAGCCAAGTCAGGGCTGGTTCACTGTAGGCACTTAAATGCTATTGATAAATAATGCACACAATAGGGCTATGGTCTGGAATTGCATTAAACCTTGAGTTCAGACACGTTCTCCCTCTGGTTGTATCTGCTTTATATCTTAGCAAAACACATCAATGAAGTTGGATATAAATGACTAGAGGAGTGAGAAACAACCCCTTGAGAAATAAAGTTTGTGCATTCTGAGCTATTGAGAATCTTTGCCCTAGAAACATAAATTTTCAACTTGACACCAGGTTTTTGTGGAAAGCAGAACATTTTCCTTCTTTCAACTGATGGAAGACAGCTTCACAGAAAAGGCTGATCGTTGTATTCTAGGACTGTGTGCTCAGTTTTATAGCCAGTAATTCAGGTAGAGTGATGAGTGAGTTACAATATAGAGAGGACACAGTAATCCCTACCCTCAGTGAGCTTATAGTTTATTAAAAATGATAAGAAATAGACATGTGGTGATATTAAAGAATGCTGAAAGGAAGTTATCAAATAGACAGAGATGTGGTCCTATAGGCATAGGACACTGATATCTGGGCATTATGAAGGTGATACCATTTGTTAGAAATATGAGAAAACAGGAAGAAAGCTATAGGTAATATTAGGCATGGCCTTTTAAAAAATATTTTTTAAAAAGATTTATTTATTTATACAAGAACTGGGGTACAGGCCAGAGTCATGGGAGGGTGAGAGAATTTACCAGAGACAGAGTGGGGAGCAGAACAGGCAGATGGACCAAAAACACTGCTGAGGGGGAGCAGTGGGCAAGACAGGTGAGGTCTGTGGCACCATGTGGGCATCTCCCTGGCCAGCTGGGAATCGAACCTGTGCTGCAGAGGCTGCGGACAACTTCAGAGTGCTATGCCACCGGGGAGGCACTAGGGATGGCCTTTTAAATAGAACAAGGAAAAGTAAGGCACAGAGGGTGACCATGTGTGAATTTTGAAGCTAACAAAGTCAATCAGTTTGTGGTCCACAGATAGGCAGTGTCAGCATCACCTGGGAGCTGCTAGAAGCACCAAATCTTGGGCAGGACCTCAACCTTCTAAATGAGAATCTCTGGGTTTGGGGTCATATATCTGTTTAAGTACTCTGAGTAATGCTGATACATTCTAAACTTTGCAAAGTTCTAGTCTAGAACAGGTAGCTATTCAACCAGATCTGTGTTGTGTTCTCTTCTGCTCCCTCTGAGAACTTGCTCCACCAGTCTCCCTCTGTGTTGTACCTTTGACCGCTTCCTCCTATTAGATCCTTATAATAGTGTATAAATTGTCTAAGCCCCTCCATTTGGAAAACACTCTTTCTTAACCCCATATTTCCTGTAATCCATAATTCTAACCAAATTATTCCCCTTTGTAAATTAACTTAAGTCACTGAGTTTGGGCTGCTTTCCATGCCTCTTCAGAAACACTTCTTGTTTAATGTCACTTACATTTATGATCTAGCATATTCATCACATATAAATTACTACTTCTTGCCTCACTGCCTTTGCTATATTGTCACTTCTACCTGGTATGTGCTGTCCCTTTTCTCTCTTTCTCTATGTGACCCCTGTTCAACTTGGGTATGGTATCCTTGAGGAAAACTTAGACGGAGTCTGTGCATCTCTTTAGGCTGTGAATGGGGCCAACAGGGTCCTTAGCTCACTGTACTGATAGTGTTATTTTCTTTTTTTTTAAAGATTTATTTATTTATGCATACAAAAACTGGGGTGTTGGCCAGAGGTGTGGTGGTGAGAGGATTCGCCAGAGATGGAGTAGAGAACAGAACAGGCGGATATACTGAAATACACTGCTGAGGGGTGCAGTGGGCAAGACAGGTGAGGTCTGCTGCATCATGTGGATTGCTCCCTGGTGGGCCTTGGATGGAACTCGTGCTGCAGTGGCTGGCGATAGCTTGATAGTACTGTGTCTTTAACCCCTGCAACACCAGGGAGGCCCTGATAATGTTATTTTCTATGCTATCTTTTCTATGTTCTGGTGAAAGAGATACCATCATTATCGCCATTTTTGAATAAAGAATCTGAGGATCAGGGAGGTTAAGCAACTTGTCTGATTTCAAACAGCTTTGTTAAGTGACAGAGTCAGAATTCACACCTAGAATTTGGGGATAGTTCCACTACATCTCGGATTTGTAAGGCTCTTTACATTTTTCACACACATATACCTGTGCAATGATCCATTGTTTCTGGAATGTGTTTATTATTACCTTTCTGATTTTAAATCTGCTAATGCTCTTTTAAGGTCTGTTTTTTTTCTTCTGCTTTTCTTCACATTTTCTTATTTTATTAATCAGTTCACTTATTTTAGTCTTGCTCCTTTAATACCAAAACCAATAAAGGACTTGACTGTATAACTTAGTGCAAGTTTATAATATTACATATATTTGCTTATGAATAATTCTCATGTTTGCTAATCTAAATACTGCTTGCTTGAAATTTATTTTCTCTGTGGCACAATCTTTTTTTTTAATTTTTTTAAAGGATTTATTTATTTATTTAGTTAGTTAGTTAGTTATACAAGAACTGGGATACAGGCCAGATTGGCGGGAGGGTGAGAGGATTCACCAGAGACAGAGCAGGGAACAGAACAGGTAGACTGACGAAATACACTGCTGAGGGGAGCAGCGGGTGAGACAGGAGAGGTCTGCCGGGCCATGTGGGACCCTTGCCGGCCGGCCAGGATAGAACTGGTGCTGCAGAGGCTGCAGACAGCTTCACACAGCGCGGCCCTCAACCACCTGCACCACCAGGGAAGGCCCACACAATCGCTATTTAGCAGCATATAAAGCATTGCTAATTTTCATGTTGTGTTATTTTGCTTCTTTAACAATTGCTAACTTTATTGAATTCCAGAGAATGTCCAATGAGTTTGATTTTTTTATTGTATTTCATTTGTTTATTTAAATATCTGTCGTGGCTTGATAGGGGACTAGGGAGGAAGGGGCAGGGCACAAAACCTAGTAAAAAGTCTGCACAGCCTAGCATAGGCTGCACTATACACTATAATAATCTGTTTCTTTAAAATGAGTGAGATTCCTCCATCATTTTATTGTCCTACAAAGGACATAGACTATGTTCAATTTAAACAGGGAAATCATACATTGTACAAAAATGAAGGACGATGTAATTAATATATATATATAAATAACAAAAAGACAAAAAAATGAAATTCAGAATATCCAACCAAAAAAATAAACATGTTCATGGTTAGCTTAAAAATAAAACTGTAATTTCAAATTATGCTTGTGGATAACTTTTGCCTTATCAAATTTCTTCTATTTAGGAAGATTGACTTTCTTTTATCTCCATATGGAGAAAGGAATATGGTACATAGTTCATTTTCTCACCTCTACCCAGCATGCTGCCTTTAAAAATTGTTGCAGTCCAAGACTATTACTAAAAAATTACTTTTTTGACCAAAAAAAAAAAAAAAAAAACCCAACCCTTCTTCAGAAACTGTTTGACTTGTATGTTCATTGGGGACACTTAATTTATTGGTTTTCCTTAATGAATACATTTAAAATATTTCTATTTATATTACAATTTGTATCCTGAAGTTTGATTAATGAGGTTTTTGTTAGATCTTACCTGCTCTATTTTCTGAGTCATATGTAGCTGAGAATGTCTCCCTGACAATTTCAAGCCTTAGTGATGTAACTTTGCTGAGCATGGAATGTAGAAGCCATAAACTTTTGTCTTTCAAAACATATAGAAGATAAAAGAGGACCAGAAGGGAGGGAAGCGCAGAACCCTGCTCCCCTCCCCCGCCCACAGAGCCAGCACTCTCCGACCGGCAGAGAGGAGGAAAACAACAAACAAAAACGACCAACAAGAACAAACGACGCAGCAAGCGGGACTGTGAGTGGAAAGGAACTATTTCAGCCACCACACCCCGTGAACGGGAGCTGAGGCGAACCCTGCAGGATCCGCCGCGGCGGTGAGCGAACGGCTCCGGGCACCATTAGAGAAGAACAAAGACCCCGGGAGTCGCGCACACAGCCCGGGCTGCCGGTAAGCTTGCGCGGGAAAGCGGTGCGCTTGGTGCGCTTGAAAAGAAAACGCGGACCGGGATCTCGGCTGCCCAGGTCCCCGCGCCTGCGACCTAGGCTTGCGGGGAGACGCGTGGAGGTCCTCACGGGGGTGAAAGGCCCTCCCTGAGTGAGCAGGAACCAGGCGCCCAGGCACGGGAGCCGGGTGCAAAAGGCGCCATTCCCTCGCCACTGAACTGGGCTACAGCCCACGTCCTGGACCTGAGGGCTTTGAACTGAGACCCGGGGCACGAAATTCTGGCATGGGTTCTCCACGACGGTGGGGCACAAGGCAGACACAGCACCCCAAAGCCATTGAGGTTTACACTACCATTCTCGCTCTCTGTTCCCTGTCTCACGGGGTTGGGGGGGTTGAAAAACAGCCCCCCAAGGACAATAGGAGAGATCTCTGGTGCCACCTAGCGACCAGAAAAAAACTCACTAACACCCCATAGAACAGGGAAATTTCTTAAGACTTCTTGAAAAGAGCAGAAGGCTTCTGCAGGACCCAGTGGCCAGCTGGGAATTTAGCCCACGCCAGGCCCCTTCCAACCAGCAGTCTGAGCCCACAGAGGGAGCAGGCACCCACGTCTGGGGCAGACCAGGCACGCAGAAGTGTGTGCCTGAGACCGGATGTGTAGGGACTGCGTCCTGCTTCGCCAGTTTAGAAAAGGGACATTTCTTCAGTAGAGACTTCCTGAAACCAGCAGAAAGCCCCCCCAGAAGCCAGAGATGGTTCCAGGAGGAGCCAGAGGGGAGCGGAGAAGTTCACCCAAGATGACGGCCAGTCCGAGCAACACAGTGTCCCAATGCATACGACAAATTAGAAAACAGACAGTAGGGAGTAGAAGAACCACACGCAACCTAACAACGCCTCAGGAAAGAAGCACACCACAAAAAGAAAACCACCCTCCAGATTGCAATGACAGTAACTTGGAAGAACTTCTCAGCCTTCCAGAAAGAGAATTTAAAATTGCCCTGATTAAGAAAGTGGCAGAAGTCATAAAGGAAAACAATGATCAGAAGAAGGAAATTGAGTCCCTAAAGAGGGAAAACAATGGTCAGAAGAATGAAATTGAGTCCCTAAAAAGGGAAAACAATGGTCAGAGAAGAATGAAATTGACCCTAAAGAGGGAAGTAAAAGAAATGCAAGAGATCAAAGAATTAAGGAGGAACTAAAGAACTCTGGGAAAAGCAATGAAAGCAGAATAGATGAAATGAAAGAATGAATAAGTACTCTTGAAGACACAGAAATAAAAAGAACCAAAACAGAAAAGGAAAGAGAAGTACGAAGGAAAAAGAACGAAGAAAGACTTCGGGAACTATCTGACTCCATGAGGAAAGGAAATATAAGAGTTATAGGAATTCCAGAAGGAGGGAGAGAGATGTAGGAACAGAGAAAATATTCCAGGAGATAATTGAAGAGAACTTCCCAAATGCGAAGAAGGAGCTGAAAATTGATATACAAGAAGCAAGAAAAACACCAAACTTCCACGACGAAAGGAAAAACACAGCAAGACACATAATAGTAAAGCTCCCAAGAATCCAGGACAAGGAAAAAATAATGAAGCTGACAGGAGGGAAGAGACAGATAACATTCAAAAGGAAAACCAATCAGGCTGACATCAGACTTCTCTGAAGAAACACTACTGGCAAGGAGAGAGTGGAGGACATAGTCAACAGACTCCAAGAAAACAGATGCCAACCAAGAATACTCTATCCCGCAAAGCTCTCCTTCCTCTTTGAAGAAAGAATATGGACCTTCCCAGACAAAGAGAAACTCCGGAATTTCATTACGACTAAACCCCCACTCCAAAAAATATACAAGGAATCCTAAAGCCAGAACCTCAGAGGGATGAATAACAACGAAAGAAGACCAAAAAAAAAAAAGTTATTAAAAGAATAAATAATAAAATCAAAGAAAGACAAACACAATGGCAAATACAGATGCTAACATCAATATTTAACTCTAAATGTAAATGGACTAAACTCTTCAATAAAAAGACACAGAGTTGCAGCCTGGATTAAGAAACAAAACCCAACCTTTTGCTGTCTCCAGGAAACACATTTAGCTACAAAAGATAAAAATAGGCTTAAAGTTAAAGGATGGAAAACAATCCTACAAGCAAATGGACCAAAAGAGAAAGCAGGAACAGCAATACTTATATCAGATAAAACAGAATTCAAACTCAAAAAAATAAAAAGAGACCCCGTGGTCACTACATTATGATCAAGGGACAATACCTCAAGAAGAAATAACACTCATTAACATATACTCACCAAATGAAGGAGCACCAAAATATATCAGACAACTGTTGTCCTCTCTGAAAACAGACATCAGAGAAAACACATAGTAGTGGGACACTCAACACACCACTATCAACAATGGATAGATCAACAAGACAAAAAATAAGTAAAGAAACTAAAGCTCTAAATAAGGACCTAGAGTATTTGGGCTTAACAGACATCTATAGAACACTGAACCCAAAAAAAACGGAGTACACATTTTTCTCAAGCGCACATGGATCTTTCTCCAAGATCGATCACATACTGGGGCACAAGACAACATCAACAGATACACCAAGATTGAAATCATACCAACCATCTTTCTGACCACGAAGGCATCAAACTAGAAATAAACCATAAAAAGAAGGCAAGGAACTATCCTACCTCATGGAGAGTAAAAACCACACTACTGGAAGACCACTGGACTAACGAGGAGATCAAAGAAGAAATTAAAAAATTCTTTGAATTGAATGACAAGGAGGACACTAATATCCTAAATGTATGGGATGCAGAAAAGCAGTAATAAGAGGAATATATAAGCAATAGAAGCTCACATCAAAAAACAAGAAAGAACTCAAAGAAACAACTTAATCTCGAAGCTCAGAGACTAGAAAAAGAACAACAAAAAAACCCCAAAACCAGTAGAAGAAAAGAAATAATAAAAACCAAAGCAGAAATAAATGAAATTGAAACTAAAAAACAATCCAAAAGATCAATGAAACTAAGAGCTGTTCTTTGAAAAAATCAATAAAATAGACAAACCCTAGCCAGGCTCACAAAGGAAAAAAGGGAGAAAGCACAAATAAACAGATCATCAATGAAAGAGGAGAAATCACAACGGACACAGCAGAAATCAAAGAATAATCAGTAACTACTATGAAAGTTTATGGAAACAAGTTCAACAATCTAGAGGAGATGGACAAATTCCTACAACTCTACAATCACCAAAGCTAGAGAAAGAAGAAATAGAACACCTAAACAGACCAATTACAAAGCAGTGAAATTGAAATGGTAATCAAAAACCTTCCCAAAACAAAGCCCAGGACCTGATGGATTTACAAATGAAATTCTACCAAAGATTCAGAATGAATTAGTGCCTATCCTTCACAAACTCTTCCAAAAATTGAGAAGGAAGGGACAATACAAACACGTTCTATGAAGCCAACATTACACTAATAAAACCGAACAAGGACAAACACAAAAAGGAAAACTACAGGCCAATCTCCCTAATGAACACTGATGCAAAAATCCTCAATAAAATTTTAGCTATCAGAATCCAACAATGTATCCATAAGATAATTCACCACGACCAAGTAGGATTCATTCCAGGACACAAGGATGGTTTAACATCCGAAAATCAATCAACGTTATCCAACACATCAACAAAAAGAAATATAAAAAACATATGATAATATCAATAGATGCTGAGAAAGCATTCGACAAAGTGCAACACCCATTCATGATAAAAGCCCTTGAAATTCTTGGGATACAAGGAACATACTCAACATCATAAAGGCATCTATGACAAGCCAACAGCCAGTTATCATCCTCAATGGTGAAAAGCTGAAAGCAATTCCATTAAGATCTGGAACAAGACAAGGATGTCCACTCTCACCACTGCTTTTCAATTAATACTGGAAGTCCTAGCCAGAGCAATAAGACAAGAGAAAGACATACAAGGAATCCAAATAGGAAAGAAGAAGTCAAACTATCACTATTTGCAGATGATATGTAATATACATAGAGAACCCAAAAACTCCACAGAAAAAACTAATTCAATTATCAATCAATTCAGTAAAGTAGCAGGATACAAAATCAACACGCAAAAGTCAGTAGCCTTCCTATACACAAACAATAAATCTGAAAGAAGAAAAATCAAAAAAACCATCCTTTTATTATTGA